>NC_137925.1:8230477-8260477 GCF_963457725.1 Sprattus sprattus
TCTTAATTTTTTCCGCGGCTGTATATACAGTGGGGAAAATAAGTATTTGAACCCCTTGCGATTTCACAAGTTTGGCCACTTGCAAAGAAATGTGTGATCTATAATTGTAATGGTAGGTGTATATTAACAGTGAGAAACAGAATATCAACAAAAAAATCCAGAAAAATGCATTTTATAACATTTATGACTTTATTTGCATTTGATGCAAAAAATAAGTATTTGAACCCCCAAAACTGACCGACAAAAATGACTTAGTACTTGGTGGAATAACCCTTATTGGCAAACACAGACGTCAGACGTTTCTTGTAGTTGGTCACCAGGTTTACAAACATCTCAGGAGGAATTTTGGTCCACTCCTCTTTCCAGATCCTCTCCAAATCTTTAAGGTTGTGTTTTCAATGGGAGGGAATGAGAGAATGAGATTCAAGCCCAATATTCCATGTTACATGGCCCCATCCATAGTCCCCTTGATGCGGTGTAGTCGTCCTGTACCCTTGGCAGAGAAACAGCCCCAAAGCATAATGTTTCCACCTCCATGCTTGATGGTGGGGATGATGTACTCTTGGGGTCATATTCAGCATTGCCCCCCCTGTCAAACACGGCAAGTCGAGTTGATGCCAAAGAGCTTGATTTTGGTATCATCTGACCACATTCTGTCTCCCAATCCTCCCTAGAATCATTCAAGTGTGCAATGGTAAACTTCAGATGGCCCTGTACATGCGCTTCCTTGAGCAGGGGGACCTTGCGAGTGCTGCAGTACTTAAAAAAATTACGGCGTGGTGTGTTGCCAATGGTTTTCTTGGTGACTCCGGTCCCAGCTGCCTTGAGATCATTCACAAGCTCCCCCTGTGTAGTTCTGGGGTTATTCTGCACCTTTCGAATGATCACTGATTCCGCACGAGGGGATATCTTGCATGGAGCCCCAGACCTAGAGCGGGTGACAGTTGTTTGGTGTTGCTTCCATTTATGAATAATCGCACCAATAGTTATCTGCTTCTCACCAAGCTGCTTGCCGGTGGTTTTGTAGCCCATTCCAGCCTTGTGCAGGTCTACAATCTTATCTCTGACGTCCTTGGACAGCTCTTTGGTCTTGCCCATGGTGGTGAGGTTGAAGGTGTGAAGTAAGATTCTTTGGACAGGTTTCTTTTATACAGGTCACCAGTTGAGATCAGGTATACCTTGTTAGACCTAATGAGGACTAATCTGTGTGCTTTTTGGGCACATAACTGGCCATTGGGAGCCAGAATTCTTGCTGTTTGCTTGGGGGTTCAAATACTTATTTTTTGCATCAAATGCAAATAAAGTCATAAATCTTATAAAATGCAGTTTTCTGGATTTTTTTGTTGATATTCTGTTTCTCACTGTTAAAATACACCTACCATTTCAATTCTAGATCACACATTTCTTTGCAAGTGGTCAAACTTGCGAAGTCGGCAGGGGTTCAAATACTTATTTTCCCCACTGTATGTATATATAAAAAAATGTGTGTGTGTGTGTGTGTGTTTTGTACAGGCTCAACTTGGCATGTGTGAGGGTAAGCGTAGTTGTGTCCAGTGTCAGGCCTGGAAGACTGGAGAGAAGAAAGACGAGGAGGAGTGTAAGAAATGCCCCTTCACCATAACCATGGTGGACGAGCTCAAAGACAGTAAGGCTGATCTTCCTCTGTGTGTGTGTCACGTGTTATTATAGCTTACGAAAGCTAAGACTAAATCTAGCAGTGAAAACATTTGAAATAAAAATGGCAGTTAACGAAAATTAAATAAAAATAAACAATGCAAACTAAAACTAAATAGAATTGTTTGTAAAATCACCTTCATTTTCGTTCCCCACCTGTGTGTGCGTGTGCTTGTGCGTGTTCTTGTGTGTGTGTCTGCGTGTGCTTGTGCGTGTTCTTGTGTGTGTGTGTGTGTGTGTGTGTGTGTGTGTGTGTGTGTGTGTGTGTGTGTGTGTGTGTGTTTGTGTGTGTGTCTGTGTGTGTGTGTGTGTGTGTGTGTGTGTGTGTGTGTGTGTGTGTGTGTGTGTGTGTGTGTGTGTGTGTTTGTGCGCACGTGTGTGTAGGGGATCAGGTGCTTGAATCATGCACGTTCCGTGATGAGGACGATGACTGCACCTACCACTACACCGTGGACCTCCCCGCCAACCCCACTCACAAGGGCACAGAGGTGGAGGTGCTGAAGAAGAAAGGTGAGTCCCACGCGCACACACACACACACACACACACACACTCAAACGCTTGTGCACACCCACACACACACACACACACACACACACACACACACTCAAACGCTTGTGCACACCCACACACACACACACACACTCTCACTAACACACTTGTGCACGCACACACACACACACACACTCACTCACACACTTGTGCACGCATGCACACACACACACACTCAAACGCTTGTGCATGCGCGCGCACACAGACGTTTCATTGAGTTTACACACTATCACACACACTTATAGTGTTATCATGAAGAATGGTTACACACACATACACACACAAGTTAAAAACATTTATACACACACAAAACAACACGTGGTTGTTGTTTTGTGTTTTTCTGTTATTGTTTTGATGTTCTTAGTGGTGTGTTGTTTTATTGTTGTTGTTTTGATGTTGTTGTGTTGATGTTGTTGTGTTGGTTTATTGTGTTCTTGTTATTGTGTTGATGTTGTTGTGTTGTGATATTATGTTGTTGTTGTGTTGATGTTGTTGTGTTGGTTTATTGTGTTCTTGTTGTTGTGTTGGTTTATTGTGTTCTTGTTGTTGTGTTGGTTTATTGTGTTCTTGTTGTTGTGTTGATGTTGTTGTGTTGTGATATTCTGTTGTTGTTGTTGTGTTGATGTTGTTGTGTTGTCTGGGTGCAGAGTGTCCCCCTGCTGGTTTCCTGTGGCTCATTCCTCTCATCATGTTCCTCATGCTGCTCCTGGGGCTCTTGCTGCTCTGCTGCTGGAAATACTGCGCTTGCTGCAAGGTACCAGACACACACACACTCACTCACTTACACACACACACACACTCATTTACACTCACACACACACACACACACACACACACACACACACACACACACACACACACACACACACACACTCACTTACACGCACACACACACACTCACACACACTCACACACGCTCACACACACACTCTCACTCACTTACACACACACACACTCACTCACTTACACACACACACACACTCACTCACTTACACACACAAACACACGCACACACACACACACACACACACACACACACACACACACACACACACACACACACACTCACTTACACACACTAACACACACTCACTCACTTACAAACATTACACACACTCACTCACTTACACACACACACACACTCACTCACTCACACACACTAATCAGAGAGTCACAATTCTGATGCATTTGACTTTAAATCCCCAATCTTTTTCTCTCTCTCTCTCTCTCTCTCTCTCTCTCAGGCCTGTTTGGCGTTGCTTCCCTGTTGTGGCAGAGGTGAGCACTTGACTCTTTGCTTTATCCCTGAAGTGTTCAGTATTCTTCATTCCATGTTGGGTTCCATGTTGGGTTCCATGTTTGGTTCCATGTTGGGTTCCATGTTGGGAGCCATGTTTGGTTCCATGTTGGGTTCCATGTTGGGTTCCATGTGGGGTTCCATGTGGGGTTCCATGTGGGGTTCCATGCAGGGTTCCATGTGGGGTTCCATGTGGGGTTCCATATGGGGTTCCATGTTGGGTTCCATGTTTGGTTCCATGTTGGGTTCCATGTTGGGTTCCATGTTTGGTTCCATGTGGGGTTCCATGTTGGGTTCCATATGGGGTTCCATGTTGGGTTCCATGTTTGGTTCCATGTTGGGTTCCATGTTTGGTTCCATGTGGGGTTCCATGTTGGGTTCCATGTGGGGTTCCATGTGGGGTTCCATGTGGGGTTCCATGCTGGGTTCCATATGGGGTTCCTGGGGGGTTGCACCTGTTGCATTGTTGACACTGTTGAAGGTTTTAAACACAAAATGATGAATTAAAAGTTTTCTACAACTTAGGTCTGTAATCAGGTCTCAGTCCACCACGAGTCAACACGTGTTTATGTGTGTGTGTGTGTGTTTGTGTGTGTAAATCAGGTCGCACGGTGGGCTTTAAGGAGGACCACTACATGCTTCAGCAGTCCCTGCTGACCTCGGACCACCTGGACACCCCCATGGTGCGCAACGGCCCCCTCAAGAGCACAGACGTGGTGCGCTGGAAGATCACCGATAACGTGCACCGTGGACCCGACCACCCCCAGAACCAGGTCCAGCCCAACCCCAAAGAAACCAGTGAGTCATTTAGTCACGTCAGGCAAAGATCTTTTGAATGTTCTCCCAGTTATTGTGCTTATATGCTTTTCTCATGAGGGTGGGAAACAATAATGAAATGG
The DNA here is from genome assembly GCF_963457725.1 of Sprattus sprattus. Lineage (NCBI taxonomy): Eukaryota > Metazoa > Chordata > Actinopteri > Clupeiformes > Clupeidae > Sprattus > Sprattus sprattus. Next base: position 8,234,898 of record NC_137925.1, read on the forward strand.
GAAATTCAAAATAAAGTGTTCTAAGCTAATAATAAATTACCTGTGTATTTGTCTTAATAATATACACCACGTTCACCACATTCTTGAATGTGAACACGGTTTTGTGTTGTGCATTTGTCCTTGGGTTGAACCTCTCCCCTCCTCTCCTCCTCTCCTCTTCTCTCTTTTTCTCCTCCTCTCCTCCTCTCCCCTTCTCTCTTTCTCTCCTCCTCTCCTCCTCTCTTTCTCTCCTTCTCTCCTCCTCTCTCCTCCTCTCCTGTTCTTCCTTTCTCTCCTCCTCTCCCCTTCTCTCTTTCTCTCCTCCTCTCCTGTAGTCCCGTTCCCTCTCTCCTTGCGTCTGAACCGCCACTTCTCCGAGAGTCTGTCTCGCCCAGAGAGCCGAGACGCAGAGGCCCTTCGCCACGAGGTGGACGACAACGTGAGTGGCTTTTTATTTCTCTGTGTGTGTGTGTGTGTGTGTGTGTGTGTGTGTGTGTTTGTGCTAGCCAAGATGCGGAGGATAACATGAGTGTCTTCTGCTTGTCTATGTGTTTATGTGAGTGTGTGGGCTTGTCTGTGTGTATTTATGTGTGTTTGTGTACGACCATAAAACCCATCTGATAATACTGGCCACTGTATTGGGCTTGAATGTGCTCTTTATTCTGAAATGCAGCTGAATGAAGTGTTCAAGCAGATTCCTGGATCTCACAAAGTGGCCAGCACCAAGTTCAGGTGAGGAGAGATGATGACTGTATTTGTGTTCTGAAGTTAATATTAAGAGCCAGGAAAGTAGCAAAACCGTTATGAATTTCTTTTTAAATCTGTTTTATTTGCTATTCTTTTTCTCTTAGGACCCAACGAAATGCTGGCAAAAGGTAAAAACACACGCAAAAAACACCACTATTATAATCACAAACTCAATTTCAACTACTCTGAAAACGCATCTAGGGATAATGTCATGGGATAACGTCAATGGGTGATTCCTAATGTTTGCTCCGGGCTTTGGTTCCGTGTTCTGTAGACCGAACAACACTATTGTGGACACGGTTCTGGCAGCCCCTCGCTCCAGCTATCCCGACATCGTCAGGCTGACCAACAAGCAGGTCCAGGCGGGCAACTTCAGCAACCTGAAGGTGGTGCCAGGGTTCTACACCGTGGCGACAGACAGAGGTGGGTTGGGGTGTGGGGAGCTCGTCTCACACACACACACACACACACACACACACACACACACACACCGAAGGACAGAGAAGTGATCACTCATCACTGGAATGGGATGAAGGGCAATGAAAAACAAGGCCGAGATTAGAAGAAAAATTGGCCACACACCCAGGCTCTGATGCAGTCATCATAAGTCTTCAAAGGCTTTGGAATATAATACAGAATAGTAGACACACACACACACACACACACACCTGGCATATAAAACATGAAAGTATTTAACAAGCACTGACAAATGTGGACCGTAAGGATGGTCTTAGAGGAAAGGCCAGGAATTATTAGCATTGTTAGCATATAGTTATTAAGAAGAAGGGTCAACGCTGTAAATATAACTATAGAGTTTATATGTCTTTGCATACATTTGATGTTTTTGATGGCGGGTTGCGTCTGTTACATTGTTGACACTGTTGAAGGTTTTAAACACAAAATGATGATGATTTGATGCCAAATAAAGCTTATTATTGTGCATGTGTATGGCATCTAGTGAATAGTTTTAGTGACTTGTCTCCAGACTGTGAACCCTCATCACGAGCTGAACCACATGCTTTCATTCATGCAGTGCTTGACAGCTCTGTGTTCTTACATTGGTGTGTGTGTGTGTGTGTGTGTGTGTGTGTGTGTGTTCGTGCATGCGTGCCTCTGTGTGTGTGTGTGTGTGTGTGTGTGTGTGTGTGTGTGTGTGTGTGTGTGTGTGTGTGTGTGTGTGCATGTGTGCGTGTGTGTAAGTGTAGAGGCCACTGGAGCAGTGGAGCTGCAGGAAGGTGTGGAGTCTGTAGATGTGCGCGTGCCGCTCTTCATCAAAGACGAGGATGAGGAGAAGAAGCAGCTGCAGGTGGAGGCTGTGGAGGTGCCCGTCGGCATCGCCAAGATCGTCCGGCGCTACGTCAACATCACTGTCGTCAAAGAGCATGGTCAGAGCCTGCACACACACTCACACACAGGCACATACAAACACAAATGCACGCACACACACATGTACAAACACAAACACACACGCACACACTCAAACACACACACTCAAACACACACACACAAACACACATACACACACACACATACACACACACACACACACACAGACACATGTACATCCTCTTGCGTCTGAACACGTGCCTAGCACCATATGCTACCTCAAAAGGTTCTATGTGCATGCCTTTGTCTGTACATACATCAGTTAAATTGTAATAACCATCGTCATGTTACACCTTCTTGTACTATCATGTTTTAGCTGTGCTATCTGTTGTCTCTGTGATATTGATGTCTCTGTTGCAGTAAGTGTTAACTAAAATATTTAACTAAAAAGGGAACTTAAATGTGTGTGTGTGTGTGTGTGTTTTCCTCCTCTAGCCAAGAGCATCCTGACGTTCCTGCAGCCCTCGTACACGTACAGCCGCCAGGAGGGCGTGGCCAACATCCCCATCAGCCGCGAGATTGTGGAGGAAGGACGCACGCAGGTCACCTACCGCACCCGTGACCTCACCGCCAAGGACAAGAAGGTCGGGAGGGTCAAATCATTATAGGATCTCTCGCTGTAGAGAGGTCAGGGGTCAAATCATTATAGGATCTCTCTCTGTGGAGAGGTCAGGGGGTCAAATCCTCATAGGATCTCTCTCTGTGGAGAGGTCAGGGGGGTCATATCCTCATAGGATCTCTCTCTGTGGAGAGGTCAGGGGGTCAAATCCTCATAGGATCTCTCTCTGTGGAGAGGTCAGGGGGGTCATATCCTCATAGGATCTCTCTCTGTGGAGAGGTCAGGGGGTCTAGTAATGTGCTTTAAATAAATACGTGTTGTTAAGAGAAAAGTGTATTAGTATTCTAATAATGAGCTTTAAATAAACATGTGTTGTTAAGAGAATAGTGTATTAGTATTCTAATAATGAGCTTTAAATAATTACGTGTTGTTAAGAGAATAGTGTAGTAGTATTCTAAGAATGTGTTTTAAATAAATAAGTGTTTTTTTACAGAATATTGTATTAGTATTCTAATGATGTTGTTCTATCTCAGGACTATGTATCTGTGGAGGGCGATCTGACCTACCAGCCTGGGGAGACTCAGAAGATGGTACCAGTCAAACTGCTGGAGCTGGGGGAGAGCGCCGCCCTGCTGGACGACCGGCAGGTCAAGCAGTTTGTCATGGACCTGAGCAACCCGCGGCAGGGCGCCAAGCTGGGCCGATACCCACGCACCACCATCACCATCGCCGACAAGCCTGGTGCGAACACCATCTTTACACTCCATGCACAGAAAACACCACATGGACCAAGTCCCCTATCCCCCTCACAAGCACTCTATACCAACTCCCCTATCCCCCTCACAAGCACTCTATACCAACTCCCCTATCCCCCTCACAAGCACTCTATACCAAGGCCTGTTGCCCACACAAGCACTCTATACTATAATATACTATACTAAGGCCTGTTGCCTTTTCAGTGGTGCATCTGTGTGTGTGTGCGTGTGTGCGTGTGTGCGTGTGTGCTTGCGTGCGTGCGTGCGTGCGTGCGGTGTGAGTGTGTATCTGATTTACGCTGGCGTCTTGAGGGAAAGCCTGTTGCCTTTTCAGTGGTGCGTTTGTGTGTGTGTGTATGTGTGTGTGTGTGTGTGTGTGTGTGTGTGTGTGTGCGTGCGTGTGCGTGTGCGTGCTCGTGCGTGCGTGTGTATCTGATTTACGCTGGCGTCTTGAGGGAAAGCCTGTTGCCTTTTCAGTGGTGCATTTGTTTAACGTCACAAAAGCCTCACAAGGCTACATAGTACAAAAGCATACAGACTGTATGTGGTTGTGTAGCTTTTAAAAGTGGCAAACATATCGCAGAATAAATAACCCTGTTTTTACAACAAAGTTTGCTCCTGTGCTGAAGCCGTGTGTGGGGTCAGGAAGTGAAGCTCTCCGTGTTGTGTCTTCTCTCAGAGCCCAGCGTCATGATGTTTAAGAAGGGCACCCAGACCTTCACCACCTCCGAGCCTACGTACACCATCCCCGTGGTCCGCACCCGAAACCTGGAGGGCCCGGCCAGCGTGCACTGGCGGACCCGCAAGGCATCCCGCTTCGAGGTGTCCGGCCCGCTGAAGTTCAGCTCGGGCGAGAGCGAGAAGAACATCGTGATCGAGGCACGCTCCCATCCCGGCCCAATCAACACAGAGACGTTCCAGCTGGAGCTGTTTGAACCGGGTCCCAACGCCGCCATCGGAGATAGGAAGACCACGCTGGTCAACGTCACCGACCCTGGTGAGAGGTCACACACACACACACACACACACACACACACACACACACACTCACACACACACACACACACACACACACACACACACACACACACACCGTCGCACAGACAGACACCCACCAACAAGTCCTACACACGATGTATTATACGGGTGCCCCCACCGGATCAAATGCATATAGGATTCATCCATGTTTGATAACATCTGTCTATTTGCCTTATTAGTGCAAAGCTGTAATGAGTGTGAAGCTGGGACATCAATATTTCTTTATTGTATATACATAGATATAAATGTGTGGCTGAATGATCCTTACCAGTGTTGTGTTGTTGGTCCGTGTCAGGTGGCGATATGAAGACTGAGGGCCAGATCCCTCTGCAGACCATGGGCTTCCTGCCCCAGAAGAGTGTGTCTCCTGGAGGACTCCCCTTCTCCCCCGCCAACGTCAAGGCCCACGCCACGGGCCCCAAGAACATCCGCCTCAACTGGGCCCCCGCTGCTGGGGCCCTCGGCTACAAGGTGAGACTCCACAGTACACAGCTGGGAAATCCCCAATGGCTGCGCAGTGTGGGCCTCACAGGTCTGTTGCCTGGCCTGGCACAGGTCTGTTGGATGGACCCAAGTTGACTTCACTTAGAAAAAATTGAAAAATATCACGAGACCAATTGTCTCAAAATGTATAAGTTAATCTTATGTAGATTTGCAATATGCTCGTTTTTATGCTGGTGAGTGACAGGAATCAGAAACAACAATAATACTGATCTCTTCAGGTGTAAGATGAACAAGCTGGTGTGTCAGCAGATCTTTGTTGGTTAAAATCACTTTCTAAAATTAAACGTCTTTATCTTTCCTGCTCTTTTACATAATTGCTGAACGCTCATTCAGGTGAAGTACTGGATCTATGGCGACCCAGAGGAGAACGGCCAAGTGATTGATGTGAAGTCGCCCCAGGCCGAGCTGACCAACCTCTACCCGTACTGCGACTATGAGATGCGCGTGTGCAGCTACAACGCCATGGGCGAAGGGAGTTACAGTGACATGGTGGAGTGCCAGACCCTGGAGGATGGTGAGCAACTGGGCATGGTCAAGAGTCTAGAAATGTCCAGAAAGAGTGGTTTCCTAGCAACTTGGCATGCTCAAGAGTCTAATATAGTACAGAAAAAGTGGTTTCCTGGCAACTGGGCATGCTCAAGAGTCTAGAATGTCCCAGAAAGAGTGGTAAACTGAGCAGGTTTCTCTCTCTGAAGTAAACTTTCAAGAAAGTGTAGTATGCTTGAAGATGTAGTTTTCTGTCAGGACAAAGTCAGGCATGGAGGACCTCTTGTTCTCAACTCAGCTGGTCTTTCAGGAAATAGGCTTTTAAGAAATATGATGGTATGATACACTTTGAGCCGCTGCAGTAAAAATTAAGTTTGGGAGACCCCACAAAGCGTTGCTTTTCTATCCCAGCACCTGTGTCCTCTTTCAGCTCAGTATGCAGACTCCTCTTCTTCTTACAACTTTCATCTCTTCTCCTCTTCTCTCCTCCTCCTCTCTCTTCTCGTCTTCTCTCCCCCTGGCCTGGTCTAGGCCCCAGTGAGCCCGGCCGCCTCGCCTTTAACGTCATCAGCCCCACTGTCACTCAAGTGAGCTGGGCGGAGCCTGCAGAACCCAACGGTGTCATCACAGACTATGAGGTCGTGTACACGCCCATCGACGAGGACAGCAGTAAGCCCTCTTCTCACTTACAGCCTCTTACTGTAGAGTTACACATTTCTGTTCTTTAAATGAGATCATATTGATGCATAGGTTTTTGTATTTTTATAAAAAATAAAAAAAATAGAACAGTAAGGCATTTGGACTATGACCTGAGGAAATCAATGTTGTGGGGCATTGTCATTTTTATATATTTCAATAAAACCTTTAATGGCGACGGTGATGCCTACAACTCTGGTGATAATCACAGGAATGACATCAGGTCCCACTCCAGATAAGGGCCGTATGTAAACCAGATCAGATGCGATTCAAGTACGTTTATCCAGGCCTCCCGACTTGCCAACATCGTACATTTGTTACCAGTATTCCGACCACTAAAAGTCTCTTCAGATCTGTCAGTCTTCTCTATAAACATGGTGCAAGAGATTTGAGTTGTCCAGTTTTCCAGTTGTACTGGCATCACGGACACTCAACTTGGCACCATTGACACGGCACTAGAACCGGGTTTGACATGACTCGCTTGTCTCCCTTGTTTGAGCAGAGCCCGTGGGTGCCGACAAGAAGGTGAAGATTGATAACGCAAAGAAACGAATGCTGCTGATCGAAAACCTGCAGCGCAGCCAAACCTACCACTACAAGGTGCGAGCCAAGAACAGCGTTGGCTGGGGACCGTTCCGTGACGCCACTCTCAACCTGGCATCCCAGCCCAGCAGACCCATGTCCAGTACGTACCAGAGGAGGAGATCTTACTCAAATCAAAACAACTACTTTTTAAGCTTAGTACATTTCAAGATGGACTGTCTGAAAAAGTTTAAGGATAAACTACATGGAAATGCAACATATCTTGTAATTGATCCTTCATCTCTCTATCTCCCTCAACCCCCCCCCCCCCCCCATCCCGTCTCCAGTTCCCATCATCCCTGATATCCCGATCGTGGATGCGGAGGCCGGTGATGAGTATGACAGCTACCTGATGTACAGTAACGAGGTGATGCGCTCCCCTGCCGGCTCCAAGTGCCCCAGCGTTGCAGGAGACGGTCAGTACACCCTAGTGGCCGGACACAGTCAGTACACCCTAGTTTTTACCCGTGGATCAGAGTTGGTCCTGTGTCAAACCACATCAGGGCCCAATCCAGGCCAGATTAGGGCTATATGTGAACCACATCATGTCTCAATCCAGGCCAGATTGGAGCCGTATGTAAACCAGATCAGATGCGATTCAAGTACGTTTATCCAGGCCTCCCGACTTGCCAACATCGTATATTTGTTACCAGTATTCCGACCACTAAAAGAGGTTAGGGAGTAGCTTAACATAATACATGCCAGGGAAGTTATGGGCTGGGTCAAGATAGTGTATCACACCACCACAAAGGGGTGTGTTTTTTTCAGCATTATAATTATTACTACGCTGTATTAATAGTATTCAAACTAGAAAATGCATTTCCTGAAGGAAATACCAGTGCATGAAATGCAAAGGTTAAGAAAGGAAGAAGAAAAGAAAGAAGAGTGAAAGAAGGAAAGAAGAAAGGAAAGAAGAGTGTAAGAAGGAAAGAAGAGTGAAGAAAGGAAAGAAAAGTGGAAGAAGGAAAGAAGAGTGGATGAAGGAAAAAAGAAAGGCAAGAAGAGTGGAAGAAGGAAAGACAAAAGGAAAGAAGAGTGAAGAAAGGAGAGAAGAGTGGAAGAGGGAAAGAAGAAAGGAAAGAAGAGTGAAAGAAGAAAAGAAAGGAGAGTGAAGAAAGGAAAGAAGAGTGGAAGAAGGAAAGAAGAAAAGAAAGAAGAGTGAAATAATGAAAGAAGAAAGGAAAGAAGAGTGAAGGAAGGAAAGAAGAGTGGAAGAAGGAAATAAGGAAAGAAAGAAGAGTGAAAGAAGGAAAGAAGAAAGGAAAGAAGAGTGTAAGAAGGAAAGAAGAGTGAAGAAAGGAAAGAAAAGTGGAAGAAGGAAAGAAGAGTGGATGGAGGAAAAAAGAAAGGCAAGAAGAGTGGAAGAAGGAAAGAAAAATGGAAGAAGAAAATAAGAAAGGAAAGAAGAGTGGAAGAAGGAAAGAAGAGTGAACAAGAGTGGCTCTGGATGAAGAGATAAAGAGAGAGTGAAAATATTGAAAAAAGGAGATAAAAATGGAGTGAAGAAGAGAGATTGAGTGTGAGAGAAAGTTGACAGAGAGAAAGATGGAGAGATGGAGAGAAAAAAAAATAGAGAATGGATGGTGTCTTAATGTTCCTAGTTACAGTTAAATTGAGAGGGACAGAGAGAGAAGAGGTTCTTTGGATTTGGCACAGGTGTCAGTGAAGCATACTAAGGCAGAAGGCAGTAACTTCTATGTTAAAGCTCAGTGGTATGATAACAATGGAATAATGACCCTATTAATTAATCAGTAGTCATACTATTTCATTTATCACAATTACCAATACAATGATTATCACACACACACACACACACACACACACACACACACACACACACCATTGAATCATCACATAAAACAATGAACTTGAATTGTCACATGAAACACATAAAACATCTATGTCAGTCCATTGGGGTGTGTGTGTGTGTGTGTGTGTGTGTGTGAGAGAGAGAGAGAGAGAGAGAGAACGATAGAGAATGAGGCCCATTTTCCCCCTCCACATGCCCCCGCTCGCCAAGCGAAGTTACCCGATTTAGATGCACCTTTTTCGGACTAGCCACAGGCACTGGGTGGGGGAATAGCCCGATAGCTTAGCATATCTGCCATGCAATTCTAATGGTAATGCTACCTAGCTTGGTATGCTAACTGTCGGTAGCCTATACATCGTGAAATCAACCAAAATACTGATGTCACTGGCTTTAATTTGATAATGGCATGTTAGTAGTACATTTAATATCAGTACATTTGTTTAATTACTGCTGATATTTTACAAATACGTCAAAAACTCATTTTTGACCAAACTTGAAGTTACGGTCTTTTGCCTTAGCACGGCAGAGTAAAGCACAGGTGCAAGCCAGTTTAAAGACCCTATTATGATGTCATAATGGCCCAATGTAAGTCAATGGGAGAAATTTATATTCGTTTTTCTTTAATATCTTAAAAAGTATAAAGTTTAGAAAAGTGAAAAATACATAGCATAAGTGTCGTTTACAAGACCTACGCGACAAAGTTTGAATGAAGTTTCTACGTTAAGTGGTTCGGGCTGAATTAATCGCAGAAAAAGGTAACAAGAATAAGAAGAAGAAGAAGAAGAAGAAGAAGAAGAAGAAGAAGAAGAAGCCTAGGAATAACAATACAGGGCATTTCATGCACTGTAATAACATAGTTGTGTTTACAGCGATATATTTGGGGGCACAATTAATATTTTACTAGGGGGGTGGGGGTGTTCTGATTCCCCTTTCCTTCCCGGGATTACCACCCCCTGAATACAGCCTACTCTGTTAAACAGGAAATTATGTTGTCCAGCATAGTCTGTCAAGGACTCGGCCAGATCGGGGCCAGATTAGGGCCAGATCAGGGCCAGATCAGGGCCAGATCAGGGCCAGATTTATGTCAGTATCAGTGAATCAGTAAAATTGCTTATGCTACAAAGCACTCCTGTCTTGTGGCCAAGATGCCTTCACTTGCGCTACAGTAGTGGTTTAATTGGATGTGCCCTGATGAGTCTTCTCCTGAGGGACAACACATTCCCTTATCCTGAATGTCATCTGCAGGGGCAGTGTGCTGAGACAGACTCTGTAAAATGTCAAATCCGAAAAGGTCATCAAACTGTGTTGTGTAAAGTCCTGACTCTCAGGGAAAGGAAGTGCTGTACTGGGAGGACGTGTGCCTTTGGGAGAGGCCTTTTGGTTGTTTGTTTTGATGGCGTGTCAAAGAAGGAATGGTTCACAAGAAAAACAAAACAAGAAATTGCAGAGAGCATCTGGTTCCAGAATGCATAAAGTCAGATTAATGCAATTTTTTTTGTCAGATTTTCTGACACATCTTTGGCATATTGTACCAGATCCATTCTAGAATTGGATGCTATAGGTCCTTGTTTATTGTAAGATAAATTGATAGGTCCTTGTTTATTGTAAGATGCGATAGATCCTTGTTTATTGTAAGATGAAGCGATAGATCCAGCGATAGATCCATGTTAATTGTAAGATGAAGCGATAGATCCTTGTTAATTGTAAGATGAAGCGATAGATCCTTGTTTATTGTAAGATGAATCTACAGTATAGGTCCTTGTTTATTATTATTTATTCTGTTTCTGCAGCTGTACAGTTTGTAGTCAATTGTCATGAGAAATGTACAGTAAACAAAATACATGACATCTTAACTGTAGCCGGTCCACTAAGCATGCATGCAACACTGGTGTCTGGCACTTCAAGCTTAAAGATCAGTTTAGGGGTGTGTGGGGTTTTGACTTTTTTTTTTTTTTTGTGCAACCTGATCACATTTTGTTGCCATTGACATAGAACTTCCACCACAAGAGCCACCCAACGTATGTACAAGCATCCAAAATGTACATGCCAGTTTGCCATAGCACATTCCTGTGAAAAGGTGTGACTTGACAAAACAAGAATACATCTAAATAGTTTTTCCAAAAAGCAGACCATTTGGTTTTGGATACAAATCTCAGTTGTTTCACGGACATATTTCCGCATAGTTCAACAATAACAAATTACCCCCCATATCGAAAAAATCACATCCAAATTGAATTCAAGCACTTAAGTGTATTTTTCAGAACCTCCAGTGAGCTCCTCGAGCTCGTGCTAATGAGTCACTTTGGTTAAAACAGAATTGATCCTTATGTTCTTGAAAGCTTTTGGTTAAAACCGAATTGATCCTTATGTTCTTAAAAGCTTTTGTTATATCAGTGTAAGGACACAGCAGGTGCCTCTGCCAGAGGTTTCACTCTGTGAGGAAGTGACTGAGTGTGTTGTGTAAGCAGTTTCCGAGGCCCTCAGATAGTGTGTGCCAACATCGTTAATCATCGCCAACACCCAAGGCCTCTTCGTCCAGCTGAATATCTCTCTTTAACGATTTATTCTCACTCAGCAAGGTGACTGGATGGCTTCTGGAACCCCTTGTCCTGCATGCTCCTTTTTAAAATGGTGTCAGTTATTTTGTATCTGAAGGAATGGAGTTGGTTTTGTCAGAGTAGCTTCCTCCCCCCTGTAGTGAAAGGGTGGTGAGGAGACTTCAGGCTAACAGTTGAGGGATTAACTGAGAAGAGCTCAAGATATTAAACGTCCCTACCGGGAATGTTGTGTTTAATTAGTGATCCCTAATTAAACTTCTCTACTGGGAATGCTGTGTTTAATTAGTGATCCCACTCCGTGCCACTCGAAAGCCACACAATCCCCATTTTTGTTATACCTCTCTCTACTAATTGAACTGAAGTCCTGAGTGCTTTTGACATCTGTTGAATCATTGATATGTTGAAATTAGCTCATTTCTGGGGTCTTTCTGTGCACTGGTCAATAGCAGTGACAGTCCGAGTCCCCAGTGCTGTAGGGTTCAGACCTAACGCTAGTCAGTGGTGAACCTCCCTCACGCTAGTCAGTGGTGAACCTCCCTCACGCTAGTCAGTGGTGAACCTCCCTCACGCTAGTCAGTGGTGAAACTCCCCTCACGCTAGTCAGTGGTGAAACTCCCCTCACGCTAGTCAGTGGTGAAACTCCCTCACGCTAGTCAGTGGTGAAGCTCCCTAACGCTAGTCAGTGGTGAAGCTCCCTAACGCTAGTCAGTGGTGAAGCTCCCTAACGCTAGTCAGTGGTGAAGCTCCCTAACGCTAGTCAGTGGTGAACCTCCCTAACGCTAGTCAGTGGTGAACTTCCTTCACGCTAGTCAGTGGTGAACCTGCCTAACGCTAGTCAGTGGTGAAACTCATTCACGCTAGTCAGTGGTGAACCTGCCTAACACTAGTCAGTGGTGAACCTCCCTCACGCTAGTCAGTGGTGAAGCTCCCTAACGCTAGTCAGTGGTGAAGCTCCCTAACGCTAGTCAGTGGTGAAACTCCCCTCACGCTAGTCAGTGGTGAAGCTCCCTAACGCTAGTCAGTGGTGAAGCTCCCTAACGCTAGTCAGTGGTGAAGCTCCCTAACGCTAGTCAGTGGTGAACTTCCCTAACGCTAGTCAGTGGTGAACCTCAGTGGTGAACCTCCCTAACGCTAGTCAGTGGTGAACTTCCTTCACGCTAGTCAGTGGTGAAGCTCCCTAACGCTAGTCAGTGGTGAAGCTCCCTAACGCTAGTCAGTGGTGAACCTCCCTAACGCTAGTCAGTGGTGAACCTCCCTAACGCTAGTCAGTGGTGAACTTCCTTCACGCTAGTCAGTGGTGAACCTGCCTAACGCTAGTCAGTGGTGAACCTCAGTGGTGAACCTCCCTAACGCTAGTCAGTGGTGAACTTCCTTCACGCTAGTCAGTGGTGAACCTGCCTAACGCTAGTCAGTGGTGAACCTCAGTGGTGAACCTGCCTAACGCTAGTCAGTGGTGAACCTCAGTGGTGAACCTGCCTAACGCTAGTCAGTGGTGAACCTCAGTGGTGAACCTCCCTAACACTAGTCAGTGGTGAAGCTCCCTAACGCTAGTCAGTGGTGAACTTCCTTCACGCTAGTCAGTGGTGAACCTGCCTCCGCCTCCAGCTCTCTTCCTCCTCCTCTCTCTTCTTCCTCGTCTGCTTCGCTGAAAGCCCAAATCCAGCGTCTTACTAACACTGGCTAAATGCCCTCCCCTCCCCTCCCTCCCACGGCTTTCCCGCCCCCTCCGTAATTCCCCCCCACCCTCGGAACGACCCCAGGCATGCGCTGGAAGCACGTGCAGCTGGTGGGTGACGACCTGGACCTGCGTAAAATCTCCTGGAGGCTCCCTGTGACGGTCATCCCTTACCGCCTGAGCACCACAGACACAGAGGCCAGCGGCGATGAGGCGCCCCCTCGCACAGGGGCTGCCAAGACCCCCCTGCTCCAAGGTGAAGACCACCGCCACCAAAGGCAGCATGCCAAATGCCAACCAACACGCTGTGTGGCACCAGCCCAACCTGTCGCCAGCCTCAGCGGTGCCCGTGCCAGCCTTCTCGCCGGTGTCCTTCCTGCTTCCTAATCGAGGTGTTGGCAGACACGTCTCCAGTCTCCTCTCTGCTTTCCCCTCGCCCCTACTTCCCCGCTTCTATCCTCGCTTCTCTCTCACTTACGCTGAGGTCGCTGGAGCTTCATGGAGGCAGTTGGCTTCGGGTGATCTGAAAAGAAGGGGGAGTTCTGTTTTTTCTGTTTTTTTTTCACCAATTGTTTTGAAATGTTGGGTGTATACTTCACATGTAAACCGCACACGCACACTCTGAAACTACTCACACGTCCAAACTGTGCAAAATTGTGTTTTGTTTCATTGTTACTTATTCTGGCCAGCATGTGCTACCCCCAGACAGTGGGTCTGACATAGGAGCTTACTCTTGGTATGTTCCAGCTGAGGGCCGGATTTGAACCACCGTCAGCTAATAGCAGGGAGTGGATCTTTGCCACCTTGCCCTCTTGTTCTCCAACTGGACAGCACTAGCCTGGAGGCAGCTTGTAGCGTGTAGCGCTACTCACGCTAAAGCTACTGCTATTCCTGGTGGTAGGTCTATGCCTAACTCTAGCACTGGCACTGCTAGTCTGTGCTAGTCCTAGTGCTAATGCTAACTACAGTGCTAGCATAGCCACTACTTCTTCTGCACAAGAAGAAGTGAAGCTTTGGTTGTCTGTTGAGGTGTTTATTTTGTGCTGAACTCGGTGTCCACTGGATTGTTAGAATTTGTTTTTGATTGTTTTTTTTTATGCGGCAGGAGCTCTCTAGTTAAGCCATCGTTCACTGACGATCTCTTGACTCTTTCCCATGCAGATCAGGTCATGAATGGCAAGTGGGACCAGAGTTTCCTCTACCCGGGAGGATCAGGATCCATTACGCGTAACTTCAGCGCCGCGTCGTCCAAACATGGAAGCTCCGCCAGCAGTATGACCATGGAGTCCTCCACCACATATCTGTCAGGCCAAGGTAGGCCAAGGATCACACTTTACTGTAACCCACCCAACCACATATCTGTCAGGCCAAGGATCACACTTTACTGTAACCCACCCAACCACATATCTGTCAGGCCAAGGATCACACTTTACTGTAACCCACCCAACCACATATCTGTCAGGCCAAGGATCACACTTTACTGTAACCCACTCAACCACATATCTGTCAGGCCAAGGTAGGCCAAGAATCACACTTTACTGTAACCCACTCAACCACATATCTGTCAGGCCAAGGTAGGCCAAGAATCACACTTTACTGTAACCCACTCAACCACATATCTGTCAGGCCAAGGAAAATACTTTACTGTAACCCAGCTGCCCCCTTTATGAAGACTGCTAGTTCCTTAGTTAGTTAGCTATGATAGTTAGTTAGGTATGTAGGCCGTTGGTTCATTATAGAGACAGATCAATAGATCTATTTTCTTCTATAGAATAAATGGATGGAGGATGTTGGAAAAGTATTTATTTTGTATTTGAGTATTTTGAGTAAAACTAATGTGTTAGTGGGTGATTGTTGTCTTCAAGGGGGGTCGTTGTCACGACGACAGGAGGTCATCACAAAGGGTGGATACCCAGCGGGAGAGGTGATCATGAGGAAACGTTCTGAGAACCGTGGTTACTATGACGAGAACGTGCGGGATTCCATCGTCATGGGCGACGCACAGGCTGGATTCATGGACAACATGAGTAAGTGTGTGTGTGTGTGTGTGTGTGTGTGTGTGTGTGTGTGTGTGTGTGTGTATGTGTGTGTGTGTGTGTGTGTGAGAGAGAAAGCTAAGGGCTTCCAGGGCAATAATGCATGGGCTAAGGTTTTTTAGAGGCTGCACCTCCGTCATGGCTTCTTGCCAGAGTCTTCTGCTGACTCCGCTTTCTTTCTCCCTCTCTCTCTCTCTTTCTCTCTCTCTCCATCTACTCTCAATTCTCCACCCCTTTATTTCTATGGTCTCACACCACTTCTCTTTTTCCCTTATTTCTCCCCTTCCTCTCCTCTTCTCCCTCTCTCTTCCTTTCTTCCCTTTCCTTTCTCCTCTACTCCCAACCAATCCTCCTTACTTCTTTTCTCCCCCTCTACTCTCCCCATGTTTCTCTCCTCCCCCTCTCCTCTCTCCTGCGCTCCCTCTCTCCACCTCTCCCTATCCTCTCTCCTCCTATCCTTTCTCCTCCCTATCTTCTCTCCTTTTCTCCTCCTGCTTCTCTCCTCTTCCTCCTCCTCTCCCCTCCTTTCCTCCTGTCCTCCCTCTCTCTTCCTCCTCCTCTCTCCTCCTCTCCTCCTTCTCTCCTCCTCCTCTCCTCCTTCTCTCTTCCTCTCCTCCTCCTCTCCCCTCTCCTCCTCCTCTGTCCTCCTCCTCTCCTCCTCCTCTCTCCTGCATTCTGCTTGCCCCGTGGCTATCTCAGGTGGCTCAGGCTACAGTAAGACGCTGACCCACTTCATGGCTGCCGGCTCCAGGGTGCGCACACAGTCGGAGGATGTGAACGAGGCCCTGATGAACCTGGACAGGGTGCTCCTGGGTGAGTGAGTGAATGAGGGAGGGAGTGAATGAGGGAGAATGTGAGTGAGTGAGTGAGTGAGTGTGTGAGTTGATGAGTGAGTGAGTGAATGAGGGAGGGAGTGTGTGTGTGCGAGCGTGCGTGAATGAGTGAGTGGACGAGTTAGCTAGTTGAATGAGTGAGTGCGTGAGTGAATGAGTGAGTGACTTAGTGAGTGAGTGAATGAGTGTGTGAGTTGATGAGTGCGTGAGTGAGTGAGTGAGTGTGTGTGTGCGAGCGTGCGTGAATGAGTGAGTGGACGAGTTAGCTAGTTGAATGAGTGAGTGCGTGAGTGAGTGACTTAGTGAGTGAGTGAATGAGGGAGGGAGTAAGTGAGTGAGTGAGTGTGTGAGTTGATGAGTGAGTGAGTGAGTGTGTGTGTGCGAGCGTGCGTGAATGAGTGAGTGGACGAGTTAGCTAGTTGAATGAGTGAGTGCATGAGTGCATGAGTGCGTGAGTGAGTGACTTAGTGCATTAGTGAATGAGTGAGTGACTTAGTGAGTGAGTGAATGTGTGAATGAATGAGTGAGTGACTGACTGACTGACTGAGTGCATGAGTGAATGAGTGTGTTAAGTGAGAGAGTGTGTTAATTAATGAGTGAATGGGTGCGAGTGTGTACGGTGTCCACCCACAGCCAAGAGAAGTGCCAGACACCAACATACTTTATTCAACCCACCTTTCTTCTACACTAATACACACACACACGCACACTGTCATAGACATCTTACACACTCTCTCACACACATACACTCTCACACTCACACATGATCAGACATACACTGTACTCACACATACATACACTCACATTCTTGCACTCTCTCTCTTCTGTACACATACACTCACACACACATGCACTAAAACACACATACACTCACACACACTCACACAGACACACAGAGTTAGCTAGCCACCAATGAGCTAGGTAAGTTTATTGCAGGTCTGGCCAGGCAAAATGGGTGAATCTGGGTTATGTTTTGCTAAGCCTCTGTGTTGAAGTGCTGTTTGTGTGTGTGCATGGATGTGCATGTGGATATATGCCAGTTTGAATATGTGTGTGCAGGTCTGTGTACATGTACGTATATGTGTGTTTGTGTATGTGTATGCGTGTGCTTGATGTGTGTGTGTACATGTATGTGTATGTGTTGTGTATGTGTGTGTGTATGTGTTTATGCGTGTATGCATATGCTTGTGTATATGTGTGTATGTGTGTGCATGTATGTGGAGGTGCGTGTATGTGTATGTGTGTTATGTATGTTTGTGTATTTGAACGTGTGTGTAGGTCTATGTGTTTGTGCGTTTATGCGTGTGAGTGTGTATGTATATGTATATGCGTGTGTCGGTGTGTATGTATATGTATATGCGTGTGTGTATATGTATACGCGTTTGTGAGTGTGTGTGTGTATCCCTTTCATTGTTCTGACCCATTCCTTCAGACACCAGGATGCATCCCGGTGTCCCTGACACTCCGACCCGTCTGGTGTTCTCTGCTCTGGGCCCCACCATGCTGAAGGTCAGCTGGCAGGAGCCCCACTGCGAGAGGGACATCCTGGGGTACTGCGTCCTCTACCAGCAGCTCAATGGAGGTAAGAGCGGGGAGAGGAGAGAGGGAAGGAGACCTCACTTAGAGGAGAGGAGGGAGGGAGGGAGGGAGAGGAAGAGACCTCACTTAAAGGAGAGAAGAGAGAGGAGGAGACTTGACATAGAGGAGAGAAAGCGAGGTAAAGGAGGAGACCTCACTTAGATGAGAGGAAGCGAGGGAGAGGAGGAGACTTCACTTAGAGGAGAGAAGAGAGGGAGGAAGAGGAAGAGACCTCACCTAGAGGAGAGGAAGCGAGGGAGAGGAGAAGACTTCACTTAGAGGATGGAGAGGAGGAGACCTCACCTAGAGGAGAGGAAGCGAGGGAGAGGAGGAGACCTCACTTAGAGGAGAGGATGGAGAAGAGACTTGACATATGATTCCATCCCATTTTAACTGATTGTAGTTGTACTACTTGCAGATTGTATGTTTGTAATATGATGGTCTCAGAACTAGTGTGTTTCCAACGCTGCAGCAGTCTGTACTTGTGTAGCCCGTGAGGGTGAACCCTGCGCCTCTGTTTCAGGCGAGACCAAGCGCATCGAGGTGGCCAACCCGGGGGAGAACTCAGTGCTGGTGCAGGACCTGCTCCCCAACCACTCGTACATGTTCAAGGTGAAGGCCCAGAGCCAGGAGGGGTGGGGGCCAGAGAGGGAGGGCGTCATCACCATCGAGTCTGCCGTCGACCCCAATAGCCCACTCAGCCCCATGCCTGGTGAGCCTCCTCTCATTCACTCATTCATGCTCTCATGTTCTCCCCAAGCTCCCACTGAGCCCCATGCCTGGTGAGCCTCTACTCACTCATTCACTTACTCATTCACTCACTTACTCATTCACTCACATACTCACTCACTCACTCACTCACTCACTCTTACATTCACTCATTCTCTCATTCACTTTTGTATTTACTCATTCACGCTTTAATTCACTCATTCATTCACTCACTCACTCATTCACTCGTTCATGCTCTCATGATCTCCCACTCTCTGAAGCTCCCACTGAGCCCCATGCCTGGTGAGCCTCCACTCATTCACTTACTCATTCACTCACTCACTCACTCACTCATTCACTCATTCACTCACTCACTCACTCACTCACTCACTCACTTACTTACTCCTTCACTCACTCACTCACTCACTCATTCAATCACTCACTCACTCACTCTTTCATTCACTCATTCACTTTTGTATTTGCTCATTCACACTTTCATTCACTCATTCATTCACTCATTCATTCACTCACTCACTCATTCACTCTTTCATGCTCTCATGTTCTCCCCAAGCTCCCACTGAGCCCCATGCCTGGTGAGCCTCCACTCATTCACTTACTCATTCACTCACTCACTCACTCATTCACTTACTCATTCAATGACTCATTCACTCACTCACTCACTGACTAACTCATTCACTTACTCTTTCAATGACTCATTCACTCACTCACTCATTCATTCACTCATTCATTCACTCACTCACTCATTCACTCTTTCATGCTCTCATGTTCTCCCCAAGCTCCCACTGAGCCCCATGCCTGGTGAACCTCTACTCATTCACTCATTCACTCTTTCATTCACTCTTTCAACTCTTTTTGGTTCCCAAAGCTCCCAGTGAGCCCCATGCCTGCTGAGCCTCTTCTCACCCATTCATAATTTCACCCTATCAGCCATTCTCCTAGTCACTCTTCACTCCTTCTTACTCTCTCACCCTCCCACCACCATCCTTTCATTCGCTCATCTCATCATCCTCTTTCTCTCACCCGCTCACATTCACCCTTCCCTTCATGCTCTCATCTACTCCCCGGGCCTCATCCATCCATCCACCCATCCACCCACCCACCTATTCATCCATCCATCTACCCACCCAATCACCTATTTACCCCTCACTCACGGCGCTGAACACCATTATTGCGCCTTCCTTGATACCCTTAACCCAAACAGGGGTCCCCTGCCCTCTCCTCTCCCTGACCTCATCCCTCTGCGTCTCCACCTGACCCCCTCCCTCTGCGTCTCCTACTGACCCCCTCCCTCCTCCTGACCCCCTCCCTCTGCATCTCCTCCTGACCCCCTCCCTCCTCCTGACCCCATCCCTCTGCGTCTCCTCCTGACCCCCTCCCTCTGCGTCTCCTCCTGACCCCCTCCCTCCTCCTGACCCCCTCCCTCTGCGTCTCCTCCTGACCCCCTCCCTCCTCCTGACCCCCTCCCTCTGCGTCTCCTCCTGACCCCCTCCCTCCTCCTGACCCCCTCCCTCTGCGTTTCCTACTGACCCCCTCCCTCCTCCTGACCCCCTCCCTTTGCGTTTCCTACTGACCCCCTCCCTCTGCGTCTCCTCCTGACCCCCCCCCCCCCTCTGCGTCTCCTACTGACCCCATACCTCTGCGTCTCCTCCTGCAGGCTCTCCCTTCACTCTGAGCACGCCCAG
The DNA here is from genome assembly GCF_963457725.1 of Sprattus sprattus. NCBI lineage: Eukaryota > Metazoa > Chordata > Actinopteri > Clupeiformes > Clupeidae > Sprattus > Sprattus sprattus. The sequence continues at coordinate 8,254,531 of NC_137925.1, forward strand.
TGCCCCCGGGCCCCTGGTGTTCACGGCCCTGAGCCCCGACACGCTGCAGCTGAGCTGGGAGAAGCCGCGCAAGCCCAACGGAGACATCCTGGGCTACGGGGTCACCTGCCAGCAGCTGCACGGAGGAGGTGAGCACTCAGGACACCAGCACGTCCGCAAACTACACACACACACAAACCCACACACACACACACGCACACGCACACTCAGCACACCAGCAAACTAGCGGTGGGAATAAAACCACTAGCGCTAGCAGTGTACTAGCATGAACTCGTATCATACATTTTGATATTCTATTGGCTGTTCTCAAATACATGTGACCCTGTAAGATTTAATAGGGTTAGTAAAGCAAAGCAGGGCCACCTGAGGGTCATGTCCTGCTGAAGAGACAACGGATGAAAACTAGCTAACCTAGATAGCTAAATCTGGTGCATTTCCATTTTTATGAAAATGTTAATCAATGTACACTGTCAAATGAACGCATAAATAAATAAATAAATGCGTAAGGTCAGAGCCTTGAGTTTGTTATAGACAGAGGTCTTTTGGGACCACTAGCTAACTAGCAAACTCCCAGAGTGAAGACACTAGCATGGGTAAAGTTCAGTTTACATTGATTCCACTCAAACTGCTGGAAGCTAGAAAACTGTTTGAGGGTTCATGGCCAACACTGAGTGGATATGCACAGTGTATACTGGGTGTGTGAGGGTACAAGACCAACACTGAGTGGACAAGCACAGTGTATAGTGGGTGTGTGAAGGTACATGACCAACACTGAGTGAATATGCACACTGCACAGTGTAGAGTGGGTGTATCATCATGTGACATGATGTGAGGTGACGTGATGTTTATTGTTTGGTTCCAGGTGACCAGCGTTCCTTCAAGGTTGGCGGGGACGACGCCGAGACGAGCCTGACCGTATCTGACCTGCAGGAGAATGTGCCCTACAAGTTCAAAGTTCAAGCGAGGACCACCCAGGGCTTCGGGCCTGAGAGAGAGGGCATCATTACCATCGAGTCCCAAGATGCAGGTACTCTCGCTGACACACCTGTACTCTCACTGACACACCTGTACTCTCACTGTCTCTCTCACGACACACCTGTACTCTCACTGACACACCTGCACTCTCTCTCCTTCTCTCTCTCTCTCTCTCTGTCTCCTCTCCTATCTCTCCTTCTCTCTCTCTCACTGTTTCCTTCTCTCTGTCTCTGTCTATCTTGTTTTTTAGGATCCATGTCCCAGTACAGCAGTCAGTCCATGACCACAAGAGACGTCTTCCAGCTTCCAGGAGACGTCTCCAGTCGCACCAACGTCACACACACCACCTTTAACGACCCCTACTCATCAGGGGCTCTACAAGGTGTGTGAGAGAGACACAGGCCTTCAGATACACAATCACTTAACACATAGCAATCTCAAACATGGCAACTGTGTTGTATCAAGAAAGAGTAAAAACAAGTTTTCTTTGTGTGGGTGCATGTTTCTGTGTGTGTGTGTGTGTGTGTGTGTGTGTGTGTGTGTGTGTGTGTGTGTCTGCAGAGGGCATGATGATGATGAGCCAGCGCATTGAGGGCAGTGGAACCTTAAACAGCACCTACTCATCAGGGGCTATGCAAGGTGTGTGAGAGAGACAAAGGCCTTCCGTACACATCACTAAACACAGATCAATCTCAGGCAACTGTGTTGTATCAAGCAAGAATAAAAACAAGTTTTCTTTGTGTGTGTACATGGGTGTGTGCATGTGTGTGTGGTGTGTGTGCGGTATGTGTGTGCATGTGCATGTGTGGTGTGTGTGTGTGCGTGTGTGTGTGCATGTGCATGTCCGTGTGTGTGGTGTGTGTGTTTGTGTGTGTGTGCGCACGCGCGCGTGTGTGTGTGTGTGTGCGTGTGTGTGTGTGTGTGTGTCTGCAGAGGGCATGATGATGACGACTCAGCGCATTGAGGGCAGTGGAACCTTAAACGACACCTACTCATCAGGGGCTCTGCAAGGCGGTAAGAGATACACAGGCCTTCAGATACACAATCACTTAACACAGATCAATCTCAAGCAACTGTGTTGTATCAAGCAAGAATAAAAACAAGTTTTCTTTGTGTGTGTGTGTGTGTGTGTGTGTGTGTGTGCATATGTGTTTGTGTGTGTGTGTGTGTGTGTGTGTGTTTGTGTTTGTGTGTGTGTGTGTGTGTGTGTGTGTGTGTGTGTGTGTTTGCAGAGGGCATGATGATGATGAGCCAGCGCATGGAGAGCAGCGGAACCTTCACGCGTCAGGTGATGCAGGAAGTGGTGCAGAGGGGCGTGGTCTCCAGCACGAGTGTCACCAAACGCACGGACCAGACATACTACGAGGCCTGAGGCGGCATCACCACACTCTCACACACGCACACACTATAAACACACACACTCACACACACACACACACACATTCACACACACACACACACACACACACACACACAAAGTCAATGCAAAGGGGACAAACTCATTTTATAAAACAGGTCACCAAGGTTACCTGGAATTTCCCTGGAAACAAACAGATGACCGTTTGGAGAGACAAAAATCGGACTTCCTTGAGTTCTCCCTGTCTGTTACAACCTCGGGACAGCTCCTGGATCCATCTGTACTTATTCCCACGTCTCAAGGGTTCACCACGGGAGCACACAGATCTATTCCGTTCCGTCTCATTTTATAACGTATACATTTTTCATTATGAGTGCGGTCACACGATCGACACTCCACAGAAACTGCACTTTTATCCCCTCCAAGAGCAGCCCCATAGAGGCACTGCCAAGGCCCTAGATCCCCCCCACTGAAGAGGTCTTTTAACTGCTCAGAAATGCCCTTCATGCCCTCCCCCTGCCCTCTCCAACCCCCGGTGATGAGCTGCAATAACTCCTTCATTTGGGACTTAAAATTGGCCCACTTTCCTCCCTGTAGTTTCTCCTTGAGGCTTTAGATTAGCATTAGCATGGCATTAGCATGTTCTGTCATCCAGGGGCGATTAGGGGCTGTTCTCCGGGGAGATTAGCCACAGCAAGAGATTCTACTGCCCCAGACAGGTCATGCCACGACGAGTGGGCACTCTGCCCCTTAATACCCCTGGCCAGAAACTGCCTCTGCCTCTAGGGGCAACAGCCTCTGTACTAACCCCCGCCTGAGTTGACTTATTTGAGTTATCACTGCAGTGGTGCTCTTTAAGTTAGGGGAGGGCCTTAGGATCTGTGCTGGACAACTTGAGAGGAGAGAAGATTGTCTTTTTTTTTATACTTTCTTCATAAGTTTTCAGTGTTTGATCTTAAAACACATCTCTTCCATGCTTCAGGTATTCTGCTTTCAGTGTTTGAGTGCTTCAGCAAGGGTTTATGTATTCAGACAAAAGATTGTTTAGATTTTTTATCAATTTTGAGATGTGTTGTTTTATATTCGTTCAGTTTCACTTTGATACCATTTTTTGTTCAGGTTGACAGTTGAAATAATGACTTTAAGGATGATCTGTTGCTTTTGTTAAATGGTTTGTCAGCAAATTTTCCTCAACCATTCCAAAATCATTGCCATGTTTGTATAAAAGAAAGGAGTTGTTGGTTCTGACGTCGTATACACATAGACACACACTGAACACATTTACCACTGTCTGTAATGGTTCTCTAATTCGCATGTCAACAAAACTGCACTTAATGAAATTATAATTATAATACATCTACCATGTGACTCTGTATCTATTAACTTTGCTGTTATATCTTATTGTATATTTTTCATATCACAAGGATAGTAGCTTTGTGAAGGAGAAGATTTGTTAACGAAAAAGATTTACTGGGTACATTTTTATTTCAATACTGGTAGAAAGAGCAAAACCAAAACATTTCACAAATGAACATCAAAGTGAAAAATAAAGCCTTAATGCAAAGAAAGGACTAGAAGTCAAACTGTTTCCAGTGGGCAGGTGTGACATCCAGGATCAGGACGGGAAGGTCAGGATTGACCTGTGAATCATCATGACTTGCGCATCAGCGTTACTCACCAAGCAGGAATTGATGAAAGCAGTGAAGCACAGTGAAAACAGCTGCCTGACAGCCGATTCCAGACCGGACCTGGCCCACAATCAAACCAGACTCGGGCCAGATACGTTCCAGTCTGCGGCCACTAAGCTGCCTTTACGTGGTTGCGTAGTTTCATTCGTCATTCATTCCCTAGGTGGAATCGCAGACCATATGCGTCGAATGGGTCCGACAAGTGCAAAGCGAATAAAATCCAACAGAGGTCCACTTTCGTTCAAAAGTGAATGGCCTTGTACTACAGACCCAATCTGACAGTCCTACCGAAAGATAGCGTTGCTATGGTTATGGTGTATACAATCATTAGAAATTCTACATTCTACAATTCTACTATCTGCTAATATTAGCATGTATAATAACTGTCAAGTATAGTTAATAACATGATTCATAAGCATTTCCATGGTCCATAAGCGTTGCTAATCATACCACACAGAGACCTCTAAACCAATCATACCACACAGATTAGAGTACTCTAGACCAATCATACCACACAGAGTACTCTAAGCGTGGCCAATCATAACACACAGGGTACTCTCACGCCAATCAAATTAGACGCTTCATGCTATCCGCCATTATTTTGTCTCTCCGCCAGTTATAGTTGTAGTGTGAGGTCTGACTAGGGGGGTTTGCGTTGATTAAAGCTGAAACCACGCAATCAAGTAAAGGCAGCTTTAGGGTTATGTGCACCTGAACACGGACACCTGTGTGTTTAACAGGTAGGGATGGTGGTGGTGGTGGTGGTGGGGCAGTTAGCTCCAGAGACACGGGCCGGGGCAGAAGCAGGGTTCTCTTGCCCGTGCCTCCCTGATCACCATGTCCCGGACCACCTCGACCGTGCCGAAGACGGGGTAAAGTTTCTCGCTGAAGGTGTCGGAGTAGCTGTAGATGTGTGCCCGGCGCTCGGCGTCGTAGAAGGACAGCTGGCCGCCCTCGTAGTCCAGGTACACGCCCACCTTGCGTGGCAGCGGGAGGTCCGGGGGCAGCGACGTGTAGGGCACCGTTAGCGCCTTGAGCTCCTGGCCGCGCTCCAGACGCAGCGTCAGGTAGCCGCTCTCCGTGTTGAGCGAGCGGTAGCCGTGACGCAGCGCCGAGGCCCGCGCCACACCCAGACGCCAGTCGCGCGCGCCCACCTCCACCTCCCAGTAGTGGCGCCCCGCGCTGAAGCCCTCCGAGCCCAGAGCGCACCACCAGCCGTTGAAGCGCCGCCGGCAGTCCGCCATGTCGCGCTTCTCGTAGCCGCAGCGCATGCGCTTGTTGTCGTCTGAGATCACCAGGTCAGGGTTTGCTGTCTCTGGATCGAGGGTCACCTCCTCTGCAAGTGAGATGACATCATCAATTTATATGATATGATATGACATCATCAATTTATGTGATATGATATGACATCATCAATTTATATGATATGATATGATGACAATGAGAGAGAAAGAATGACAATAGTCATGGTCTTAGGATCTGTGCCTTACAACTAGAGAGCATTTTACTGAGAAGATTGTCCGTTTAACACCTTGAATGATATTATATTTTATTAAATTACAGCAAAATGTACTGTATTACCTGGATAACATTAACTGTTAAAATTATTTATATAAAAGAAATGTATTGGAATGTAATACCTGCTGCATCACATATCCAGTTCCATACTGAAAGCCAAGGGACATATAGAGTTTAATACTGAGTAGTACAGAGATAAGTACATCTATTTGAAAGTGCAAATGAGCTATATACCACATTAAAGGTACAGTGTCTAGTTTTTAGTGCCATCTAGTTGTAAGGTTGCTGTATTACAACCAGCTAAATACCCTTTCCTTTAGTACCAAGTGACATAACAATGTGAAAAGCCCCATCTGGAGCTAGTGTTTTGGGTTTGTCCATTCTATGAAGACACTTAGGGCTCATTCTA
>NC_137925.1:8270477-8285477 GCF_963457725.1 Sprattus sprattus
CAAACTGTCAAAATAACAACACAAAATGCCAACACATCTTCTTATAGCCCTCAAGAGGGAGCCAAACTGTCAAAAAACAAACAGTATTTAAATTTTCCACCCCGTTGATTTTATTTTTCTTGTCATTCAAAAAACAATACATGCGTTAATTGAATTGAGGCCAAAAGGGCATAACACACCTCTAACGTTTGTCCTTTATTTTCAGTGCACCCGTAGAGAAAGGCTCTCCTGATATCAGGACATCAATCGCTTGCGGAAGTGCTCATGTTTTGCTCCCAGATGACAGAGCCAGCATACAGCTGTGGTGACAGATCATGCCACCGAAAGATCCACTTCTAGAGACCCTCAAAGGTGAGTTACTCAAGCGTGTATCTCATGGAAAGTGAAATGTCTCTTCGCGCTGGGTTCATGTGGTTGTAGATGTGTTTGCAAATTACGAATGCATAGCCTATTCATGTATCATTCATTCACATTGGTGCAATCAAAACGAAACCAGGTGTAGCCTTTTATGTATTGTAATATAATATCATAAACGTGTTGTAAGTTCTGGTGAAAAAAACAATGGCCACAGTAGAAACTGAATGTAATTTGCCACCGCGTAATAGCGGCACCAATACCGCTAACAATGTAGTCTTGGTCTAAAGAGTGTTCGGTTTTAAAACACCGATGCAATTATCTCAGTGTGTTTCTTGGCCACAAAAACAACGTCAAATGGCTGGACAGTATGCATTTCCTTATGCGAGTGTGATGCAACTGGTTCTGTTATCGCACAGGGCTGCATACCATCAAACAGGTGAAACGATGCTGTCCGGTTGCTTGGTTACGATGTTGACACTGGATAAGGAAGGAGGAATGAAAATCGGTGCTTGATTGCAAATGCGATTCTCACGTTTCAAAACTGGTTCCATCACAGATTAGATTAAACTGGATAACCTGTATACTATTTGTGGACAGTCAATAAATTAAATTAAATTTCACGGTACTAACTTGCATCTCCTGTAGTGTGCATCCTGAACTTCAGCCAATTCGGGAGCCCAGTAACGGACTCCTGTCCCCATCTCTCTTCGTGCTGTGAACTATTAGAGCTCATACTTCGGAAAGGATTACAGCGTGAGTAACCTCCTCTCCATTGCCATCTAAAGGAAATGTAGCAGTAAACCTAAATCTTGAGGCATGGATATTTTCAGGCCCTTTGTGTCTGGCTCGGGCTGATCGCTGACTGGCCATTTGCGCAAGGCGATACACATAACGCATGTTCCATTTGCGCTCGGCAAAACAGCTCTCCTCTTCAACACACTATTAAATCATAGACCTCCTAATTGGACCAAAACTGCCTTGATTAGAACCGGATCCGTTCTAGCATCTCCAACTATGTGGGACAGCAATAACATGATGTAGTCCCATAAACTGGCCATAAACTGTGTAATGATGCTCTATAATAGAGGCGGTGTTGTGTGATGTTCTATTGTAGAACCGTTGTTGAGTTTGGTTGAGAGAGACTACTGGCATAGCCTGGAGCAGCTCCATCAGAATGACACCTGTGGCAGGTGAGCTTCCATCTTCTAACCACATCCAGGATACCAAGTTTCATGCTGACAGCATACTAAAGAATTGACTTATGCTTTGCATATTTGGCCATCATTTTCTTCTGCAAAGAAAGTCCTTGCAACCAGAAATGTTGGACTGTAGGTCTCTTAACGGATTTAAGGGGTAGGCTAATATTAATATACATGGATTATTTATCCACCTACACCAATTACATGTACCTCAGGTTTAGGCAATTTGAAAGAATATCCTTAATTCGAATTTGGTAATCTTCATATTTCTATAAAATGTGCAAAGCTTTGGAATAATAAGGTTGTTTAGTGACTTCTAACAGAAATAAGGTGGTAAAATCATTGCATTGTCTAATAGCACTTAATTTTGTACCGACGTCTTTTGGTTGTTTTTGTGAAGGCTTGGCTCCGTATCACTTGCAGTGGAACAAACCACCAACTGTAAGAAGCTGCTGACAGCTCAGGGGCGAGGTCGTTATTTCCTAAGGCTAGCACTGAACCGTAGGATTCTGGGAAATGTAGTCAAACACATGTTGCACACACCCAAAGTCTTAGAGGTACGTTAATGGACTGATTTGCAAGATGTACATTTTGTTGAATATTGAAGTGAATTGAAGTTTGCTGGGAATCTAATGAGTGTTTACCCTTGGCTAGTTTTACAGCACTACAATATCTATTCTGAAAAATGAGGAGTTTTTGGGTGAGTTCTTTTGGCATTGTTATTCAAAAAGGTGATGTTCATAGTGCAGTTATGTTTATTACTTAGCCTGAGTTGTCTTGGTTTGAGCAAGCTCTCCTCTATGTTCCCCAGAGCCCTTTATGTCCCTGATGCTGGTCATCTCAGAAATGGAGTTCAAGCTCTGCATTGAGGTGAACATCACTAGTTCTATTTCCTCTCTCTCTCCCTCTAATTTGGTCGCATATATATTATTTTATGTTTGTAAGGGGTGGGTTTCATTTGCACCCAGAGGACATATCCATGAGTGTTTCATAATTTCAATAGCCTGCCTCTCACAAACATATATTTAATTTCCCCCAGAACTGCAGTTTCCTGGATGAGAGCTGGCTTCTACCAGTGAGTTCTTCATACCCACACAATCACAGAGTAGAGTTATAAATCCTTGTCTTGTTTCAGCGGACGCTTAAGGGGCCTGATGTTGTGATGTGTTCTCCAGGTGCGTGAGCTGTATGAGGCTGTCCCGTGTCGAGAGCTGGGGATGGTGTTAAGGTGAGTCACTGTGGGATTCGTCCCTCCATGACCTTAATCTCTGTGACGAGTGTGTAGTAAGAGACACTGCCTTGTGTAAAGTCTATGCCCAAGCAGCAGCTAACCCATAAGAGATAAAAGATCAAACCTGGCAAAGACCAACAGCAGCCAAGTAAGCAATGTTCAAAGTGTGCTAGCATATTTACTGTGTATAGCCTGGACAGCTAGTGGACATGGCATGTGTCTTTATCTGAAGTTGTCTTTATCTGAAGGTAGGTGTGTTTATCATGGATTCAGTGTGCCAGACCAGTTGACGAGAGAGATGCAAGAGAGAGAGAGAGATAGTGAGAAAGAGAGCGAGAGAGAGAGAGAGAGATAGTGAGAAAGAGAGAGAGAGAGAAGCGAGAGAGAGAGAGAGATAGTGAGAGAGAGCATACCTAGAAAAGAGAAACATTTCTGCACAGAGTTGCTTGAAATGTATTATGTGTGCCAGACCAGTTGACGAGAGAGGCGAGAGAGAGATAGTGAGAAAGTGAGAGAGAGAGAGAGTCGAGAGAGAGAGAGAGAGAGAGAGATAGTGAGAGAGAGCAAACCTAGAAAAGAGAAACATTTCTGCACAGAGTTGCTTGAAATGGATTCAGTGTGTCAGACCAGTTGACGAGAGAGAGAGAGAGAGAGAGATAGTGAGAAAGAGAGAGAGAGAGTAAGTGAGAAAGAGAGAGAGAGAGAGAGTGATACCTGGAAAAGAGGCACATTTCTGCATAGAGTTGCTTGAAATGGATTCAGTGTGTCAGACCAGTTGACGAGAGAGAGAGAGAGAGATGGTGAGAAAGAGAGAGAGAGAGAGCAAGTGAGAAAGAGAGAAAGAGAGAGAGAGAGATACCTGGAAAAGAGGCACATTTCTGCATAGAGTTGCTTGAAATGGATTCAGTGTGTCAGACCAGTTGACGAGAGAGAGAGAGAGAGAGAGATGGTGAGAAAGAGAGAGAGAGAGAGCAAGTGAGAAAGAGAGAGAGAGAGATACCTGGAAAAGAGGCACATTTCTGCATAGAGTTGCTTGAAATGGATTCAGTGTGTCAGACCAGTTGACGAGAGAGAGGCGAGAGAGAGAGATAGTGAGAAAGAGAGAGAGTAAGTTAGAAAGAGAGAGAGAGAGATATATAGAGAGAGAGAGAGAGAGAGAGAGAGAGAGAGAGAGAGAGAGAGAGAGATAGATACCTGGAAAAGAGGCACATTTCTGCATAGAGTTGCTTGAAATGGATTCAGTGTGTCAGACCAGTTGACGAGAGAGAGGCGAGAGAGAGAGATAGTGAGAAAGAGAGAGAGTAAGTTAGAAAGAGAGAGAGAGAGATATAGAGAGAGAGAGAGAGAGAGAGAGAGAGATAGATACCTGGAAAAGAGGCACATTTCTGCATAGAGTTGCTTGAAATGGATTCAGTGTTCCAGACCCGGGCTAGAACCACATCCCCATCAGCTGGGTGGCTTTGTTGTTGACAAAGAGCCCATTCTGGTGGATGTTCTCCTCTCATCTCATTTGGCTGTTCTCTTTCTCTGACTGTTACTATGGAAAAAAGCACATTTTATTGAAGAGGTCTAAAACAGATATTAAAAAAAACATTTGTTTTATTGATTTATCTGTTTTTAATGTTCTATTACATTGACATATCGTTATCACATTCAACAAAGTCCCTCCTCTGATACTATCAAATAATACAGTATTTAATCAAGCAGCATGTGTTATATTTAAATGGCTATGTTAGGCCATATAACATCCATGGCACTCTTGCTTTCTCACCTGTGACCTGTCCCTAGGTACTTGAATTGCTGTGTGGATGTCTAATCTGTCACCTGTCCCTAGATACTTGAGTGGCCGTGTGTATGTCTAATCTGTCACCTGTCCCTAGGTACTTGAATGGCCGTGTTCATGTGCTGGACCTGCTCCAGGGCAGCCAGGCAGAAGTGGACAGATTTGTGCAGCCCGGTGACATCATTGATGAAATAAATGGGACCTCACTCAGGAACGCCAGTAATGGACAGGTGAGAGAGAGAGAGAGAGAGAGAGAGAGAGAGAGAGAGAGAGCAAGAGAGAGAGAGAGAGAGCGTGAGCAAGAGAGAGAGAGAGAGAGAGAGAGAGAGAGACCTCTGGGCAGTGCATATTTTATTAACTGTGTACATACATGGAGTGTTTGTGATGTTGGTGTCAAACACAGAGACCTGGATTACTCATGAAGGGACAGTCCTCTCAGACATGATTCAAACTGTGTGCACAGTGCAAGGCCTGCCATGGAGAAGATGAGCTCCTCATACGCCACACACACACACACACACACACACACACACACACACACACAAACACACAAACACACATTGTGTTCTTCCAGTTGGTACTTCCAGTTGTGATCATTATCACTAAAACACACCTCTTTAATTTCTCCCTTTGCCTTCTTTAATCCATTTTATCTGCCCGCTGTACCTTTACCCCTCTAAGCCAGCAATTCCAGCTACTCTTAGCCAGCCTCTCTCTGTCTGCTTCTCAAAGGCAGGTGTGATTCTGTCCAGGCTGAAGGGGCAGCCCCTCACCCTGCATGTGCTCCGGTGCAGGGACCCTGACGGGGCAGTGTACTGGCCTCTGGTGAGGCCCCTGCGCCTCCTCCAGGTGGAGAACCCCACATTACGCCTGGGGTCCACGGACCCAGCCCAGCGGCCCAGCACCACCCAGCGCAAACAAGACCAGTCGCAGTGTCTCCGAGAAGGCAGGCAAGAAATCCACCAGCCCTTCTTAAATTTGTATTATTATTATTATTATTATTTTTTTTAATTAATTAATTTTGCTGTTCGAATCTCTCTTATCTAATCAGCTAGCGGCTGTATGCAGGGCGGGTCTTTAATCAGACCTCTGTGAAGTGGCGACAAGCTTTTGTTGCATGTGTGTATGAGATTATTGATAAGCAGGGCGGGTTTTAATCAGACCTTTGTGAAGTGGCGACAAGCTTTGTTGCATGTGTGAATGAGATTATTGATAAGCTTACACACCTGAATGTAAACACACACGAACCCTGCCTGGCGTGTTGACTCTCAAATTCCTCTCTTCAGCAGGATTGTGTACATTGTGCAGTTCTTGGGAAAGGCAAACATTGGAATGGTAGATATGCATTGTGAAGTATGCGTTGTGAAGTGTGCGTTGTGAAGTGTGCGTTGTATGCTGAACTTTGCTCTCTGTGTTTATGCTCAGATGCATTTGCTTGTTAGTCATATAGTTTGTAATTTAGTTAATTAATGTAACTTGCTGATGTAATCAGTAGCAGGTCATCTCCTTTCATCTCTCCTCGTGTAGTACGGAGGCAAGGAGGTGTTACAGTATGGAATCCCCTTTGTCCTGGAGAGGAGTGACTCTCGGAAGGTACACTGATACCACCTAAGATTGATTAACCCAAATGGACTATTCTAGACATACTACAATAGATACTGATGTCATCTTTCTTCCAGGAGGTCTTCTTGGATCTCAAAGAAACCCACATGACCTGTACAGAAAAATCCACCAAGCTTGTAAGTGCCTCTCCCGGCTGTTTGAAGACTCATCTTACAAAGTATAAATATTTCCATACTAAATCTCCTTACAAATATACAAATATACAGCACATCAATGGAAATGTATTTGGCACAGGAGCTGTTCCGGCACCACTACACTGAAATATCTTGCGTTGGGAGATTCAGCCGTCCAGACTACAGGATCTTTGCTCTCTGTGTGGCGTAAGTATCTCCTTCCATTCATATCTGTGTGCATCTCACTCAAGCAGCCTTAGGCCTTTACTCAGACAGCAGTGGACACTGAACAGCTCCAGCCCAGAGCCCATTTAAGGCCGCTGGCCGCTCCCTGGGCTTCAAGAGCATCTCTTTGATGAACAGTATTACCAGGCATCTCATCATTTTTTTTTTCACATTCCTTCATGGAAGCATTCTTCTCATGACTTTAGAAATCATATTAATTCATTAAATTGCTTAATCGTTAATATTATATGTTATTTAATATCGTTAATACGGTTAAATGTTTGTTTGACTGAACGTGCCATATGAAGTCCTCCGATTTTATCAGGTGCTGCAGAGCAGGGCCTACTGTAGACCTGACTGAACCAAGTCAGCCAAGTACCTACAGTGGCCCCTGCAGGCTGTTGATTGTACTGCATGTTGGTTTCAGGGCAGATCACATGACAAGGTGTGTATGAGGGCACCAGGCCGCACACTAAAAAGGCTATAATAATTAAAGGCTTTGTCAATATTACCAGAAAGCATGGTGCCAGATTTGTAAACATGGTTTTATTAATGCAATGGGCTAAATCTGGCACCATGCTTTCTGTTAATAGGGGGGTGAGAATATCGTAATATTAAGGATTACTAAGATTTCAGTTTTTTATTTTAATGCTTGTTTGAGAAGTTTTATGACCGCTTTTATCTTGAAATTGAAATGGCACACACAGAGAGACCCACTCCTTGCACTGGGCTGACAGCTTTCCCTGGCTTCCCGATTCCAATCTCAAATCTCATTCATACTAAACTGCCTCCTCTCCTTGGTCTATGATAAGCAGTGAATACAAAATGGCAGACTGAGTGAAGACTATCCAGTTGTACCGCTTTGCTGTCAACGAGCCAAAACAACCGTGACACCGCTCCAACTTGCTCCTGAGGTCGTGTCAAACTGGTTACTTACCTCTGAGGTCCTTTCTGGGATGTGATTGGTTGTTTCAGGGACGCTCCGGACAGCGCCATGTCTACAGGCTTCTGCTGTGTGGTAATGCAGGCTGCCACAGCCCAGGAGTGTGAGGACATCGTCAGCCGCGTAGGTGAGACACGCCTGAGCAGAAGTATCTTAAGTCAGCCTCTACCTGCTGCCCTTCTGCGGCTTGCTTTGTGGCACTGTTCAGAGGTAGTTGCTCTTCACAGTTCCATATTTTTTTTTTTTTTTTTTATTTGTACATGTGTTCTGTTGTTCTGTTGGGGTTCTTAGTGGAGTAAACCCCTAGTGAACACGGGGAGAACATGCAAACTCCACACAGAAAGGCCCAGGATACTTAATTCTGTATATGTAAATATTTTTCTTGAACTTTTCCATAAATGACACCGGATGGGTCCATTAATTGACCAGAGCCTCACCACAGGCTGCTTAATGCAGATACCATAGTATGAGGTTTCAGTGTGAGTAGGCCCCAGGTTATATTTAATGGCCTATTCAGCAGTACAAACTGATGCAGCTTCCTATTGAGAAAGTCTACTTTCCCAAACTACTGTGTGGTCCGTAGCTACATAAAGACCCACAAAATGCATGTCTAAGCATGCCGTGCAGAGAGAAGCATTTAGTGGGAAGTGTCTGCCAGTGACACGCAGCTGATATCCAATGAATGCCTTGAGGGTATTGGTTCTCCACTCTTCCTGTTCTGCATATCTTTGATCTCCATGAAGCAACCTGTTCTAAATGTTAATACACAAGCGCTTTAGGGTCTGTTTAGGTTGAGTTCTATTGGAGTTCAGCCATGTAAGCAGAGAGCATGGTAAACATCAGGACAAACGACTGAGTACCACTGTGACGAGGCAAATCGGCAGACATTAGCCGATTTGTGGAGCAGAATGGTGGAGTTTGGTCTTTAAAATCTACACCAGCATGTCAGCCAGCCAAAATGGTTTAATGTTCCCAAATAACAAGAGCGCCGTTATCCCCGTCGGTAGTTTAACTGGAGAAACTAGCAAACACATGGGGAGCCCAACACAGTGCTGTGCACCTACTATGGAGCACTGGTAGCCAACTCTGGTGTTTTCTTTTTGAAACAATCTGCAGCTAGTTGTAATGCAAACTTGATTTTAAATGCAAGCACAAAAAAAAATAAGGGTGTTGCCAAAGTAGAGTCCATATTAACAGAGTTCTTGCCTTTGCAGCTGCTGGATTCAAGCATACAGAATGGTCGGTATGAGATGCGTCACCAGCTGAAGACCCAACTACTCCAATCTTGCCCCATGTATAGTGATCTTTCAAATTAAAGTACACTAAATGAGATATCAGGGTTCTCATTCTACAGAGGTTAGATATAACACACAGCACATCACATCCCCCCACCATGGAGTTTGGCATCCCTCAAAGGGCCAGCAACTGAACCCAAAGAATGGAAAAAAAAGCCCAAACACCCACACAAAAAACAAACACGAATGTATGGTTTGACCCATGTCGTTTAATAGAAAGTCTACAATGTGAACATTTTCATAAATAGTATTCAATGTAGCTGCCAAGGTTTGTATTGGAAAAAAATAAAAAAAAAAATGACAAAAGCAATCAATATACAAGAGGCTACAAGACCAAAGTCAGACCAGACAGAAGAATGAGATCACGTTGAACAGACTGCCAAGCAAGAGTTATTGGATGAAGAGCCGTATAACCAAATGGCAGGTCAGCAACTTCCCACATTAAAACAGAATACCCTCCTAGCACCCACACTTCTTCACCAAAATGCCTCAGACAAGATGGAGTTGTGCTGTCCCTTTCCACTCAAGACATGGACATAGTCATGTTCTTTATAAAAAAAAAAAATTAAAAAAAAAGAGCTTCTCAGTTTAATGTCTACTGCAGAACAGGTCTGGTCCTGATCTGGCCAACCCATATGGCAACTAGGTCAGGTCCGGACTAGTCCTAGACCAGAGATGGCTGTCTGGAGCCCAGTCTGTGATCAGATCGCAGCACTCATTCTTAACATTTAAGGGTGCAGTGACATTTTGATCTTGTCTATAAACACATAGGAAGAGAAAATAGGTACAAGAAATAAAAATGTCCACAAACAAATTGTGTAAAATATGATAAATATGGTGACTCCCCTGAAAGGGTCAGAAAGACTGGAGTCTTAAGCCCGCTCTCCCCTTATCCTGCGGGCCAGCTGGATGTCTTTGGGCATGATGGTCACCCTCTTAGCATGGATTGCACACAAGTTGGTGTCCTCAAACAGACCGACTAAGTATGCCTCGCTAGCCTCCTGCAGGAAGATCAGAGGAACAAGGTGTCAACATGCAAGTCCATTTACCTACTTCCCTTGCAAGCAATTTAAGCACTCAAAACTTGTACTATTATTCAAAGTTTGTGTCTATTCAAATTTCACTAGAAAATGCAAAATCTTGACTCCATGCAACCACAACACACTAGTTAAAGGCCCCTTAACACAAAAGTATAACATTTACATGGTACTCTTACACACAACCCACCTGAAGGGCGCCAATGGCTGCGCTCTGGAAACGCAGGTCGGTCTTGAAGTCCTGAGCGATCTCACGCACCAAGCGCTGGAAGGGAAGCTTGCGGATCAGCAGCTCTGTGGACTTCTGGTAACGCCTGATTTCTCGCAGGGCCACGGTACCGGGCCTAATAAAGACATTAATCGAGTTAATATTACATGCAATAATGTTGTATGGACATATATTCAAAAGACTTCACACTGCACTGTGGCTGGACGCAAAAAGAGATGTACCTGTAACGATGGGGCTTCTTGACGCCACCGGTGGATGGCGCACTCTTCCTGGCTGCCTTTGTGGCTAGCTGCTTCCTTGGCGCCTTTCCTCCAGTAGACTTACGAGCGGTCTGCTTGGTACGAGCCATCTTTTAATCTGAAAAAAACATTTGCACAGTTATCAGGTTGCCATCACTGGGTTAAGTAAATGTAGGTATTAAAAATGAGACCCTTGTCGGACACGGTAGCATGGCTATCTAACAACTGCTTAACCATCGTTACCCTATCTCATTTGACATCGCCTAGAAAATACTCGAATATACTACCTTCATCAGTCACCCCTTCTAAATTACCAAGATAAACCATAACTATAATGTGCCAAATCTACCGACATACATGAGCTCAACCAAGAAGCCTATGCCCCTCCCCCACTACCACACGAAGGGGAAAGGATGGCTAATGCTAGCTAGGCTTGCTAACATCAGCTTACTGTTGGTTCCGTTCCTAACTGAGGTCTCTTCGGTTTCCCCGCCTTCCTAATGCTCAAACAGGCCTTCTTCCTTGGGTTACGTAAACACCAGTCTGCCTTTGTTTAGCTAGCCAGCCTCAATAATCTATAAACACATGCTAACCAAAGTTTGCACTCATTGCATTTAACATAAACTGTTCTCATTAAACTAATCAACGCAGACTAACAATAGTTGGTCTGACATGATGCAATAAGAAGCCATCGTCCCACCCCACTTCTCCAAACCCTAGTGCCAAGACTCCATTGACGACAGCTAACGTTAGTCATTTTATGGCAGCTAACTTAGCTAAGAATGCGCGCTGACCAGTGGTTAGCCGGCAAGCGTTGTGTTAAAGTAGTACCCCCTAACCTACCATGTGTTAAAACTCAAAAATGTAACGTTGACGTTCCATTTACATTAAGAATTATTTTCCCTTTGCCTTCAGTTGCTTCAGTGGAATCCGTTTGCCAATTTGCCATCTAACGTTAACTCCCTAGCCGAACAGTGCTTAGCCATTAGCATGCCGAATCAATTCAGATGTCGACAGGATTCAACAGAAGTTGTAGTTACTTAACGATATACGTTTTCAACAAAATGAGAAAATAACACTTACTTCGTTCAAAACGGTAGTTTTTAGTGATCCTAGAAAGTCGTTATATCCCAACCGTATAAAGGCAACGATGACCAGTCAATGATTCACAGAGCTGTGTGGAAGTATATATACATGAAATGACGTCATTTCCATTTTCTAATGCCTGATGCTGATTGGTCTATGGGATTAAATGACAGCGCGTATACCCTATTGGTCATTAAAATAGGGCAATAAACAGAGCCCTTGTTTACGTGTTACCTCGACCGTAGTATTTCATATTTAACTCTCGATTAAATTATTACATGCTATGCCACGAGTCGCTCTGGTGAGCATACAGCTTTAAGGGCATGTATTTGAAAACAAAGGTTGGTTAAAAACGAGTGTGAAAATAATTCTGTCCTTAAACAAAAGCCACCAGTCCAGTGAAGAAGAAATCAATAATAAGCATACCATAAAAACAACCAATAAATGTTTATTCTTGTAATGGTGGGAACGACACTGTTACAAAAGTACAGTGTTTGGCACATTTTCGTTTCTCCCTTTCTCAAACGTACTTGATCCATTTGAAAAAATTGTTTTGAATTTGTCAGAGGTCCCGTGACTATGAACTTCCTCTTCCCCTTGTCACGCGCAAGCGCAGTAAGAAAAAGAATGCGGACCTACAAGCTGACACAAATTTAAATAGTTTGATAGCTCGCATGTAAGGAAAATGTCGAAAACACCCCTGCAGTCCAATTCATCTGTTGGTTCTGCAACCGCCGTCGGAGTTTCGTCCTCCTCTTCCTCTTCCCCAGCAGGTGGCTCGACGTCTCCCGCTAACGTGCTGCACGTACAGCCTGAGAAACCACAACATTACACGTACGTACCCAAACACACCCTCACGTCCACACACACGTTCAGGCCCAAACACCTGACGTTACTGAAAATAACTCATCAGGGTTCCTTCTTTTAAGTAGCGACTGTGTTTTGGATATACTAACACTTAGTGGAATGAGGTGTTTTGACTATCAGCAGCTTGGGTCTCCAGAGGCCTACGGAGCTCCGCCAGTGCTGCACGTAAACAGGCATGTTTTGGAGTTGGCTAAAGTTAGCTTAAAGTATGGCAAAACTTTTATTGAGGTAACGTTTGTCACAGCACCCAAACCTTCACAGTGGATGGACTGAAACTATGTATGATATGATGCTTGTTTCATGTAGGGACTGACAGTGGAAGCAACTGGTGATGCATAATAGCCTATGTCATATCAGTCTAGTATAAGAGCATCACTGGTACTATCGAGAGCACCGCATATCCTTCTTTGTTAAATATTATGTGCGGTCATTTCAATAGTGCATAGTGCACTCCTTGATTGTTGCTTTCCCCCCACGGTGATTAATCTGTATGTCCAGCCTATGGTTGTTGAAGCTATTTAGTTATGGATCTTAGCCTGTTGGTGTTTTTTTGTCCATTTTGAAACGATGGTGATCCAAACGTAGTGTAGGCCTATGTAGACATGTAGAAGTTAAATGTGATGCACTATTGGAGTTTTCTTTTTTTATTCATGCATGCACTTTGTTATTAAAGTCATTATGTATGTATCTATTGATTTATTTAGCGTTGAGTCTACTGCTGCTTTATGTCAATTGTGTGTTGACAATGCTGACTACTATTATTATTATTTTGTCTCCTCTCTCTCCCGTGTGTCTCTCCTGTCTCTCTCTCTCTCTGTTAGATACCTGAAAGAGTTCAGGACGGAGCAGTGTCCCCTTTTTGTGCAGCACAAATGCACTCAGCACCGGCCCTTTGCCTGTTTCCACTGGCACTTCCTCAACCAGCGCCGACGACGACCCATCCGCCGGCGCGACGGCACCTTCAACTACAGCCCAGATGTGTACTGCACCAAATACGACGAAGGGACGGGCAACTGCCCTGATGGAGATGAGTGAGTAACGGACCGGAACAGTCATAATATGCCCCTAGAAAAAGGTCAATTTGGTTTCTCGTGAAGGGTTCCTGTAGAACCATTCTGAAATTTCTTCGACTTTTAGCTATAAAGGAACAGGAACCTTGAATAACCTTAGTGGCCCTAACTTGAACCTTATGGGGACAGAACAAATCACTTTCTAAGGGCAGTTTGTGTGACCAGTTTCTTTCAAAACACAGTTTCATGATATTACAAAGTTTGTCAGATGTGTCCCAGTATTTGTCAGGATATTGCGGCTTACTTATTTGGTCTGTAGGTTATTCCTTCTTTCTCAGAGGTCTGGACAACAAACAGATATTTTTTTTACCTAGGGTAACATTAAGTAAATTCCAGTTTATAAATGCATTATCTAGTCTCCCTACATACATATTATGTGATTTACTTATTTCAGTTTGAAGCTTCTAATCAGAAAAGAGGTTGATTTTAGGGTTAACCTAAATATTGTTATGGTGTTACATGTACAGCAAATCTAGAAATCGATGTAGAACCTCAGAGTAACTTGAGAGAGTTTTGCAAACGAATGTACTTAATGTAATGCAGTACTCTGTTATGCTTGAATACAGTGACATTGGGCAAAGTTACATTTATTTATAAAACACATTTTAAAACAAATTGCTGTACAATTAGATCACAATAAAATAGGAAATCAAATAGAAAACAGAAACAAAACAATAAGACCACTATAACATTTGAAATCAAATAGAAAACAGAAACTAAACACTCAACTAAGCATACACAGAAAGCACGTATACAAATTATCAACTCAGATCAGGAGGATCCAAATTGTCACACTTAAACTGGATAAGGGTTTTATTTTTATTTTTTTTTTACCAAGTAGAAACTCAATCAAGCACTGATTTATCATCTCTCACTTTAAACATTGACTTGTGTTTGGAACAAGTTTTTACAAACACACATATTTTGCCCTTTCTTGAATGAATTAAGGATTTCATGGCCGTTATGTTCTCAGTTGACCCTCACCTGGCCGTGATACATTTGCACAACAATGTGCCGTTCCCGGCCCTAATCAGCGTATGAACTGCCAACCATATAGGGTGTTCTGAGGGCAGTTTGCACTCTTGGGGAGATTCTCTAGAATGTTCCCTGGAATGTCTCACATCATTTGCAAATGAAAAACTGCCCTTAACAGACCTTGCACTGCCATGCTTCTGGGAGTTTTAACAGTTTGGGAATGGTAGGTACACATATTGTTCTTAAGAAGACCCAAATTGCTGCACCATCAACATGGCAAATAGCAGTTCTGTCAAATCAACGACCAGCTAACTACCAACATTTAGCTTGCAAGCAGCATATGGGTGTATCCTTGTCTCTGAAATGAGTTGATATGGGATATATGGCAGCCTTGTCTCTGAAATGAGTTGATATGGGATATATGGCAAACATGTATTTACACCTCCTGACCATTTTAAGCATCTAAACTTAATAATTCAGCATCTCACATATGCATATTCCCTTTCATTCTCGCTCTCTCTCATTCTCTATCTCTCCCTATCATCTTCTCTCCATTTCTTCTCCCTGTTTCTTCTCTCTGTCCTTGTTTCACTCCCTCCCTCTCTCTCTCTCTCACTCCCTATTTTATTCTCTCTGTTTTTTCTCTCTGTGACCTTGTTTCACTCCCTCCCCCTCTCTCTCTCTCTCTCTCTCTCTCTCTCACTCTCCCTATCTCTCTCTCGCTCACT
>NC_137925.1:8290477-8320477 GCF_963457725.1 Sprattus sprattus
TTGAAGTTGTTATTGAGCCTGTTCTAAACGTGTTGTAAACATGTTCTAAACGTGGTTCTAGGACCTTCAGGTGTTAATAGGATTGTCATAAGCTGATATTGTGATGATATTTGAAGTTGTTATTGAGCCTGTTCTAAACATGTTCTAAACGTGTTCTAAACGTGGTTCTAGGACCTTCAGGTGTTCCTGCCGGTGGGGAGCCCGCTCAGCTTCTCCTCAAGTATTCCCTCCAGCCTGGCCGCCACGCCCCCCAGCCCCGCCCCTCTAGGCCCCTCCCCTGGCATGAACGCCAACGCCCTGCCCTTCTACCCCCCCAGCGAGACCGTGGAGTCCGTCGTGGGTGAGTCAGAAACATGGGGGGGAGGGGGGGGGTTGTGTGTAGTTGTGTGATATTTGAGTGTGTGTAGTTGTGTGATGTTTGTGTGTGTGTGTGTGTGTGTGTGTGTGTAGTTATGTGATGTTTGTGTGTGTTTCTTCCCTGCACAGAGTCGGCGCTGGATGATCTGGACCTGAATGACTTTGGTGTGTCGGCGCTGGAGAAGAGTCTAGAAGGAAGCTCTGCCCTACCCAGCATGGGCCTCATGATGGGTCAGTCTGCTTTACAACACACTTTAGAGTTACACACACACACACACACACACACACACACACACACACACACACACTTTAGAGTTACACACACACACACACACACACACATTTTAGAGTTACACACACACACACACACACACACTTTAAAACACACTTTAGAGTTACACACACACACACTTTACAACACACTTTAGAGTTACACACACACACACACACACACACACACACACTTTACAACACGCTATAGAGTTACACACACACACACACTTTAAAACACAATTTAGAGTTACACACAAACACACACACCCACACTTTACAACGCACTTTAGAGTTACACACACATACACACTTTAAAACACACTTTAAAACACACTTTAGAGTTACATATAAACACACACACTTTAAAACACACTTTAGAATTTGACACACACACCCAAACACACAAATACACTTTTAAACACACTTTAGAGTTAGACAGACACACATATACACTTTAAAACACACTTTAGAATTTGACACACACACCCACACACACACAAATACACTTTTAAACACACTTTAGAGTTTGACAGACACACAAATACACTTTAAAACACACTTTACAGTTTGACAGACACACATATACACCTTAATACACACTTTGGAGGTTGACAGACACACATATGCACTTTAATACACACTTTAGAGTTCGACAGACACACAAAACTCCAACAGGGGCATACAGAATTTTTGGGGGGGAGAAATGTATTGCCTTCTTCCAATCAGTCTAATTTGATTCCTAGTACACTATAGAGTTGGACTTCCAGACTTAAATAAATTCTTACTACTGAGTCTCACAAAACGTTTTTTTTTTTTTACATTACATACTTATTGCACCTGTCAGTCAGGCGAATTTGATTCATACAGCACAATCCACGTAGTCTCCATGCCTGTTTCTCTCTCTGTCTGCCTGTCCGTCTGTCTGTCTGTCTGTCTCCATGCCTATTTATCTGTCTGTCTGTCTGTCTGTCTGTCTGTCTGTCTGTCTGTCTGTCTGTCTGTCTGTCTGTCTGTCTGTCTGTCTGTCTGTCTGTCTGTCTGTCTCTCTCCATGCCTGTTTCTCTCTCTGTGTCTGTTCCTCTCTA
Source organism: Sprattus sprattus (assembly GCF_963457725.1). Lineage (NCBI taxonomy): Eukaryota > Metazoa > Chordata > Actinopteri > Clupeiformes > Clupeidae > Sprattus > Sprattus sprattus. Next base: position 8,292,193 of record NC_137925.1, read on the forward strand.
TTCCATGTGTTTTTGGGTGTGTTTTAGAGTGATCAGGTAATTGCTTTGTTTTAGAGTGTTCAGGTAAATGCTCAGGTAAATTGTCAGGTGTGGTCTCACCTGCTTTTGTTTTCCAGGTGGGAGTCAGCTCCAGAGCTCCGCCCCCGTCAACATCCCAGGATCCTTCAGTAGCTCCACCCCCTTCATATCTCCATCGCCATCTCCACCAGTCAGAGCTCACCTTTCAGCATTCCTGTCCCACCTCCCCCAGCCTGGCCAATCAGAGAGCAGTTTCCTCGGCCCATCGCACAGTTCACTGGGTATGTCTGAAGTTGCTCGTCACGTGTGTTTGGGAGGATCGAGGCCCAGTAATATCACTAACTGTACACATCTACTTTTGTTGTTCTGCTTAAATTGCCCTGTATTATCCTGAGGGGAAGGCCACATTATCGGCTCCTTGAGTCTAGTTCTGACATTTTCAGTCCTATTTCTGGGTGGTGGTGTGGAGGGTTGTAAGGTTTCCTCCTCCTCTGACTGGACGGCGTATGTGTATATTTGTAACGGTTTTTTGATCTGTGTGTGTGCTTCGGCTGTGTGTTTGTGTGTGTGTGTGTGTGTGTGTGTGTGTGTGTGTGTGTGTGTGTGTGTCCCAGGTCTGAACGGCATGAGCGGTAGCATCTGGGAGCACTTCCCTGCGTGCCAGGGCTCTCCGGGGACGCCCCCGGCGCTGCTGACAGGGGGGGGCATGTACCCCGAGGCTGCCAGGCTCAAGCAGGAGGTGGAGGAAGCCAACCGTGTGCTGAAGCAGTGGGACCAAAGCTGGAGACAGATGGCACAGGTGTGTGTGTGTGTGTGTGTGTGTGTGTGTGTGTGTGTGTGTGTGTGTGTCTATCTGTGTGTGTCTATCTGTGTGTGTCTTTGTGTCTGTGTGCTTGTGTGTTAGTGTGTGTGGGTGTGTGTGTGTGTGTGTATGGGCATGGTGGGATAGTGACATTTGTCAATCAGTCTTATAATAAACCACATACTCATGAACTTGCATGCTTTCTAGTGTTAGCTTTTTGCCCCATAGACTAGACTTTAAATAGTTAAGATTGGACGTTTCTTGCCGTGTCTGAATCAGGTGCTACGATGTGTACTTTCCCATGCAGGCCAGTTTTCCAGTCAGAGACTAATGTTTAGGGATCGCCTTCCATAGATTTCCACACAGAGACTAATGTGTAGGGATTCGACTTCCATAGATTCCATAGATACTTCCATAGATTTCCACACAGAGACTAATGTTAAGGGATCGACTTCCATATATTTCCAGTCAGAGACTAATGTTTATGGATCGACTTCCATAGATTTCTAGTCAGAGACTAATGTTAAGGGATCGACTTGCATTGATTTCTAGTCAGAGACTAATGTGAAGGGATCAACTTCCATAGATTTCTAGTCAGAGACTAATGTTAAGGGATCGACCTCCATAGATTTCTAGTCAGAGACTAATGTTAAGGGATCGACTTCCATAGATTTCTAGTCAGAGACTAATGTTAAGGGATCGACTTCCATTGATTTCTAGTCAGAGACTAATGTTAAGGGATCGACTTCCATAGATTTCTAGTCAGAGACTAATGTTAAGGGATCGACTTCCATTGATTTCTAGTCAGAGACTAATGTTAAGGGATCGACTTCCATAGATTTCTAGTCAGAGACTAATGTTAAGGGATCGACTTCCATTGATTTCTAGTCAGAGACTAATGTTAAGGGATCAACTTCCATAGATTTCTAGTCAGAGACTAATGTTAAGGGATCGACTTCCATAGATTTCCACACAGAGACTAATGTTTAGAGATCGACTTCCATAGATTTCCAGTCAGAGACTTATGTTTAGGGATCGACTTCCATAGATTTCCACACAGATACTAATGTTTAGGGATCGACTTCCATAGATTTCCACACAGATACTAATGTTTAAGGATCGACTTCCATAGATTTCCAGTCAGAGACTTATGTTTAGGGATCGACTTCCATAGATTCCATAGATACTTCCATAGATTTCCACACAGAGACTTATGTTTAGGGACCAACTTCCATAGATTTCCACTGGTTCAATAGAGCTGCTCCTTTGACGTACCAACCAGAGTATATGTTTATGTAGCCAAAGCAGTCATTTTTAAAGGCTAGGAGCTGTGCGTGTGTGAATACAGATTATTTAATACAAAAGTGTGTTTAAAAAAAAGACTTAAGTACCTAACAGCGTAAACTTAGCATGTGGCACATAGCACCTCTGCATTCTATCTGTGTGAGCTGTGTGCAAACCCAGCCAATTTGTTAACTAGAGTAGCCACATGGAGTGATCCATCACACAACTGTCCTATGTGTGTTAGTAGCCTTGTGCAAGCCGTGACGTCAAACCTGCACAGCAGATCATAGATTTGTGGTTAGACATCCTGTCACTCACTAGCCTAATATGACAGAAAGACTAAACTAGACTAAACCCATGGTGGCGGGTTGATGGGGTCGTGTGCAAACACATTGGATGTTGTTGGCACACGTGTGTGTGTTTGAGGGGATGGGGGGATAGCGGGAAAGTGGTGTGGGTTTTCAGTGTGCTGTGTGTGAGAGCGTCAACAACAATGCTCAAAAAGTGGGATCAAAGCTGGGGAAGCTGTGTGTGTGTGTGTGTGTGTGTGTGTGTGTGTGTGTGTGTGTGTGTGTGTGTGTGTGTGTGTGGATTCTGTATTCGTGGGGAGTGTGTGTGTGTGCGTTAGGATTGTGAATGAGTAGTGTGTGTGTGTGTGTGTGTGTGTGGATTGTGTATTTTAGGGGAGTGTGTGCGTGTTAGGGTTGTGGGTTAGTAGTGTGTGTGTTCTTTATATGTGTCTTTGTATGGTGTGTGAGCAGGCCCACCATGAACGCAAGCAACAGGACCAGAGCTGGCAACATGTTGCGCAGGTGTGTGTGTTTGTACGCTGCTGACATGTTGAACACTCTTATTTCAAATGTATTAAGTGCAACTACTGAAATGGACTTGGGCCCTTTTAAAGAATTCAGTTACTCACTGCAGATCCAAGTAAAGAACTTGAGTTGTGTGTGTGTGTGTGTGTGTGTGTGTGTGAGTGACGAATGGATGTTGACCAAGTGAAAGTGAGAGAGTGTATCTGTCTCTGCAGCAGGTGACAGATGTGTGTGTGTATGTGTTTGTGTGTGCAAGTTTTTAAATGAACTAATCATCCCCCTTAGGATATGTGTAAACACCCTGGGGTGTGGTCTTATTACCAGACATAACTTTAAACACAACCTTAAACATCTTTATATACAGTAACTCATGCAGAATGACACGACCTGTTCTCAGCAGTCTAGTTGGTCTCTCTCTGACTATGCCCTTACATCTGTTGATTGAGTAGACACATACAGGGCTGTGTACTATTGCTTTTAAACTAGCCTGCGATTGCTTTGTAATGATATTTTGTTTGTTTGTTTGTGTGTTTGTATGTATATATGCATGTGCATGAGCGTGTATGTGTGTATGCATGTGCGTGTGCTTGTGTGTGTGTGTGTGTGTGTGTGTGTGTGTGTGTGTGTGTGTGTGTGTGTGTGTGTAAAGTCGTGGGCGGTGATGAAGGCGGATGCAGAGGAGGCGCGGGCGATGGCGAGTCGCCTGGCGTCGGAGGCGGAGCGAGCGCGTCAGGAGCAAGACGAGGCGCAGCGGCAGGCCTCCGTCCTGCAGGATGCGCTGGAGAGCATGCGCTCGGCAGAGAACCCCCACCTTCAGCTCCACCAGATGCAGCTGCCGCAGCGACTCCCCCTACAGGCCATCTGCAGTCTGCAGTCGCAAGTGTGCTCCTGTCTGCAAAGCGTGGATCAGGTGACACACAGTTTTTTTCAACCAGGGAAGACGGCTAAAACACTTACTGCACAAACATTCATTTTCTACAGGTAAACAGACACAGGTGCATCTCTGTAGGGATCCTTTCCATGTTGACAGACCCTTACAATAACATTCAGGAGTCTGACAGTGGCGAAAACAAGCGCTTCACCTTGACGTGCTGGAACCGTGACATAAGCAGAAGTTTTAATTTTGGGTGGGGCACGACTTTCACTTGCAGTCCATCCCAGCCTATTATCGCCCACACTGAAGGCAGTCTTAGGTTAGAGCATGGGTCGGGAACCTGTGGCTCACGAGCCACTACTGGCTCTTTTGCTGACGGCCGGGGCTCTCGGACGAAATGGGTTGGAGAAAAATACGGGGGGAAAACGTGTAATCAAGGGATCAGCCTAGGCCTTGTAGAAGGCTAAAATAACAGTCAATACTACTCATATTAAAGCAAGTTCAAATCACTGAACGATCAGCTGGAAGGGATCACACGTCAGCGACTACAGCTTACGAGCGAACACAAGTGAACTGACATGGGAAAGCTTCCATCCATGACGAAATAATTCAAAAAATTTGGAATGAACTGCCCATTACATATCGCACATTGCAACGTGTTAGTATTGCTGTGTTAAGCATGTTCGGTTCCACTTATGCATGTGAGAAATATATCTTTAAACCTTTCCCACATATGAAAAATTTAAAGACGAACCTGCGAGTTTAAATGATAAAAGGCTCAATGCTTGCATGAAGCTTCACCTCACTGAATATGAGCCAGACTACAAACCATCAGCAAGTCTATGCAGCACCCGAAGTCGCATTGATCTCTGGCAGGCCAGATGTTCGAGTGTTGTTAACGTTGTTAACTTCATGTTGTTGTTACATTGTAACGTTGTTAACTTCTGTCATTTCCCATTGCCATTAACATTTCAAGTTACTAGTACCATAACTTTTAAAACTAGTAGAAAATGTATTTAAAAAACTCTGTTGAATAAAAGTAACGGTTAGTTAAATGTCCAAACTTTTTCTTGAAACCGTCTTTTTGTGGCTCTTCTGAGATTAAACAAATAAATAACTGGTAAAAGTGGCTCTCCAGGCAATAAAGGTTCCCGACCCCTGGGTTAGACTCAATTCAATCTTCTGTAGTATCAAGCCAGTCCAGTCATCTGTTCTTTGGTTTTCCACTGAAAGGCAGTTTGTAGTAAAACAAAGATTACAGCCAAAAACACAAGTTTCTCTAATCAGAGGTAGAACACTTTGTCTCTTTTTCTGCACTTCTTTAATCAGAGGTAAAGCGCACGGCCTGCTTTCCAAACGAAAGCAAGTTATTATCTTCTGCTCACAAGATAATGATCTTGTACGCACACCATAGCTTTTCCTCCGGCGTAGAATAGATTAGACGGGCACACACACACACACACGCATGCACATGCACATGCACACGCACACGCACACGCACACATACACACACACACACACACACACACACACACACACACATACATACAGACCCTGTAGTTCCTCTTTGCAAAGCATGAAGCCGATTAGACACAATCTAACAGACTACCACTTCTCTCTCTCTCTCTCTCTCCTTGTCTCCCTACCTGTCTCTCTCTCACTCTCTCCTTCTCTCCTTGTCTCCCTACCTGTCTCTCTCTCACTCTCTCCTTCTCTCCTTGTCTCCCTACCTGTCTCTCTCTCTCTCTCCTTGTCTCTCTACCTGTATCTCTATCTCTTCCTCTCCCTGTCTCTCTCTCTCCCTCCCTCCCTCCTCCTCTCTCTCTGCGGTGTGCAGGTGGTGTACCGGAAGCAGCGGGTGTTCTGTGTTTCGTGCGGGGAGGCGGGCACCGTGTCTCTGCCCTGTCAGCACGGCCTCCACTGTGACTCCTGCGCCAGCTCCAGAGAGTGTCCTTTATGTGCAGAACAACAACAACAACAACAACACCAACAACAACATCAGCAGCAGCAGAACAAGGGCCTGCCACCCTGAGCGCACACACACACACACACACACACACACACACACACAAACAGTACAGAAACAGTGCAGTACAGTACACATCAGTACAGAAACACACACACTTCAGTACAGACAGACACACACACACACACAAGTACAGAAACACACATACACTCACACGTCACTATGAAACACACACATGTTATTAGATATACACACACACACGCACGCTCTCTCTCTATCTGACAGAGACACACACACACTCTTATCAGTATACTTACAGATGTACATATATATATATATATATACACACACATTCTCGCATCCTGATACACACACACACACAGCCATCTATGTGCCGAGAAACACCAGCAGAGTCAGGGTGTTCTACCTTGACTACACACACACACACACACACACACAGACACACACACACACAGCCCTCTGTATGCCAAACCACACTAGCAGAGTGCATCCTCATTCCACATTAACACACAACACCAGCAGAGGTCAGGTTTCCCCCCCTGATACTCACACACACACACACTCTCACACACACACACACACACACACACACACACACAAATAATACAGAGCACTTCGAGCCTCTTGTCCATCATAGGCTCCCAACATGCCTCCAACCCACATACACACACACACACGCACATACGCACACGCATACATACACAGCAAAGTTAACAGTATGCAATACACACAGTTAACTAGCAACATGAAGTATACACGTGCTTTACACAATCTCTTTCACCCGCAACACTTACTTCAAACGTGTGTATGATCAGCAGCAACACACACACACACACATACACACACACACACACACCAACATACCAGCATTCATTCTCTGATCACACAAGTGCATATCCACCAGTTCCACCGTAGAGATATGAAGCGTGAATTTGAGGATGCTGCCGTGACGGGCAACACCAGTCCCAACCTGATCGCGTTTCCTCCAGGTCACCTTAGGCTCTGAGACAGCCACCCCGCTGGCATTGTCACACATTCACGCTGAGCTGAGAGACCGGTAGCCAATCGGGTTGTTTCTGGCGTGGCCCGGTTACGTAAGCGCCTTCATATGACTGCCCACATTAGTGTCTGCATCACAGCTGGGGGTCAGTGTTAGTGCTCAAGCATAGGATAACATATAGCCATGGTTTATGCTTAACGTACTGATTACACTAGGAAGTATTTAGCTAGTTATCTTATTCAAAACTGTAGTGATATACTGTAGCATATGAGTGGCATTTGCAGTAGCCTGGACATTTTGTACGCCAAATTCTGCCATTGTGTTTCGTTTTTTCTATTTCTTTTCTGTACCCTTGATGCTACAATCATGACATTTGCTACTACTCTGCTCTTCGTGTGCACACACACATACACACACACACACACACACACACACAGGCAAACACACAGATTGTCTCAAAAACACACAGTCACCGACATACTTTTGAGATCAAACGTATCAAATTCGAATGATACAGGCAAAAAGGAAGCATTTCCAAACCAACAAAGCACAAACATGTTTACGATAGTATTTGTGTTTGTTTACTTAAAAATGAATTTGTACGTGGATATTATGTTGCGGCAACATTCAACTATGTGCTTTTTTTTTTACATAGTGTTGTGTTTCAACGAGTTCCATTTCAATTATGTGAAGGTGCGCGTACACAACGTTGGGTTAGGTAACACATGAATGTAGTTTGACTGTGTCATTGGAAATAAGACTTCTTAAGTCCAGCTGTTTTGGTCCGTCTTAGGTCTTATTCAAACACAGCACTTGGCCCACTTTGGACAGTTACCTTGTGTTGCATTGTTTACGCAAAAACTATTCCATAGATAAACATTCTCAGAATGTATTTTATATGTTTTAATTGGGGGACCATTCTAGAATTTTCCGTGAGCATCAACAAAGGCTCTGTAGGCCCTTTAGAACCCTCGCCATGGCAACCCCAGAGGCGCCGGGCGGACATGCCGCTGGAGGGAGGAGATGCATCCTGTCTGTTTTCTAGTCTCTTCTAGTTCAACTTTGTCTAACAGTTTCTTGCTTTATAGAAATCAGTGTAAATGATCTTTTTTTCAAGTAATGCAGAAAGAAAAAAAAAAGAAAAGGACATTTGAAGAGGTGCCATTTCTCCTCTCAGTCTGCTCTGTTGAACACACTCAGGTTTTTTTTCACGAAAACACTTGTTCCGTCAGTGGGAAGAGGGGGAACAAGCCAACAGACAGAAACAATCAATCACAGCAAATTGACTCAGCCATTTCTGTAGAGCGAGAGAATATTTGTATATATTTTTCATAAAAATAATAATGTCTGTTAACCAAATAATCTTTAGGTTTCATGGAGTTGACTGGCTTTTTGCGCTCCCAACTTTATAGTATTCAATTCAATTTGCTATGTGAACGCTTACTAGACATATTTGAATAATCTTCACATGCCACCCCTCCACAGCCAATCAGCGGAGAGCACCAGACCGGTGGTGGGCGTGGTGGTTGGTCAGCATTGGTCAGGATTCGCAGAGGGGTGGGGAGAAAGGAGGTTGACAGATTTGGCGGCTGGGTTGGGCAGAGGAGCTTCACTGTGAGTGCAGCTGCCACCAGCTCCCAAACACTCAGAGGGTGGCGGACTCTGGTCTGGGGCCCAGGTGTGGCCCAGGTGTAGCCCAGGTGTGGCCTGGGTCAGGGCCGGGTCCCTTCCACAGTCAGCTGCTCTCTGTGCCTGTACCCAACTCGAGTGTTAAAGTCTGTTGTTATTGTTTTTGTATAGAACAATAAACAAATGTATATTTTTGGATGGATTTGCTGTTGTTTCATTTGGCAAGCTGCTCACACATGATGCTGCCGTGAGGTTTAATTGGAAAGCTGTTCACACATGATGTTGCCCGTGAGGTTTAATTGGAAAGCTGTTCACACTTGATGCTACTTAGGTTTAATTGGCAAGCTGTTCACACTTGATGCTGCCGTGAGGTTTAATTGGCAAGCTGTTCGCACATGCTGCCTGTGAGGTTTAATTGAAAAGCTTTCAAGTAGGCAGTATAGAACTAGAGCCCCGAAAAAGTTCTTGATAAGATGTTTTTTCGGGAACGTTCATTTCACAGCCTTCTAATTGATCGAGGGTGACAGACCCTGCGGAAGGGTTGAGGAAGACCTGAGGTGTAGCATATGTGACACAAACTCTCATGACATCACTTTCCAAGTGCAGCTCCACAGAGGTGGAAACGGAATGCGGAGCTGTTAGAAATGAGTTCCTTTATTTGGTGACAGACAGACAACTCTACACATGCACACACACAATCCTGTACAATCGCATTGCCCACTCAGATCGCCTCTGTCACTGATTATGGCATGGGTGTGGCCCACGCCCGGTTTGAATCCGGGCCGGGCCCAGTGGTGAGTCTCTACTCAGGGCTCTTCCGTGCGCATTAATCTGACAATTTGGATGAATCTGGGATGTTAGTTTTTATGTTCAACTTAAATAAAAAGGGAGACACTTTACAAAATGATACAGATGATACAATCTTTATATTCAGAACATCAATAAGCTGACATGCTTAACCCATGCCTATTGATTTAGGAACAGTCTCTATATTCAGAAGATCAATAAGCTCGTCCAGGGATCCCCTCCATTCTCCTCACACCTCCTGGGACTTCTTCTCCCTCTGGCGCCGTAGTTTCACAAACGCCTGCGCCTCCTGGTCGTCCCGCCGCGCCTCGAGGAGCTTAAGGAGGCTGTCACCTGCAGGAGGAGAACAGAAATACACACTCAGAAGAAATACACACTCTTTCACCTGCAGGAGGACAACAGAAATACACACTCTTTCACCTGCAGGAGGACAACAGAAATACACACTCTTTCACCTGCAGGAGGACAACAGAAATACACACTCTTTCACCTGCAGGAGGACAGAAATACACACTCTTTCACCTGCAGGAGGACAACAGAAATACACACTCTTTCACCTGCAGGAGGACAACAGAAATACACACTCTTTCACCTGCAGGAGGACAACAGAAATACACACTCTTTCACCTGCAGGAGGACAACAGAAATACACACTCTTTCACCTGCAGGAGGACAACAGAAATACACACTCTTTCACCTGCATAAGGACAACAGAAATACACACTCTTTCACCTGCAGGAGGACAACAGAAATACACACTCTTTCACCTGCAGGAGGACAACAGAAATACACACTCTTTCACCTGCAGGAGGACAACAGAAATACACACTCTTTCACCTGCATAAGGACAACAGAAATACACACTCTTTCACCTGCAGGAGGACAACAGAAATACACACTCTTTCACCTGCAGGAGGACAACAGAAATACACACTCTTTCACCTGCAGGAGGACAACAGAAATACACACTCTTTCACCTGCAGGAGGACAACAGAAATACACACTCTTTCACCTGCAGGAGGACAACAGAAATACACACTCTTTCACCTGCAGGAGGACAACAGAAATACACACTCTTTCACCTGCAGGAGGACAACAGAAATACACACTCTTTCACCTGCAGGAGGACAGAAATACACACTCTTTCACCTGCAGGATGAGGAGAGAAATACCCTCTTTTACACACTCACACGGTCATATCTCACTCTTTCCGTCCAACAGGACATGCAGACAGATTTGAAAGCTGTTCCTGTCATAGCATGTATATTTTGCTGCTGATTAACAAGGCTGATTGTGTAAACTTTGCGGGGAGAAAAGAAGAAGGAGGTGGGGGTCGTACTGTTGGGTTTGGGGTGCATCAGCGGGAGGCGAATCTGGGCGGGGGGTGTGTGGCAGTCCTGGCTCTGTGCATCTTTGCCCCCCACCCCGGGAACAGCCCGCAAGGACAGGAAGGCCTCGCCCTCAAAGTCGTCACTACGCAACGTGTCGTAGTCCAGAACCGTCAACACAAGCGACGCGCCCGGAGCCTGGCACTGCTCCAGAGATATCATACTGTCTCAGGAGAATGGGTACACACACACACACACACACACACACACACACACACACACACACACACACACCACAACACAACACATACACAAACACACACATACCACCACACATCCACACACACACACACACATGCGCGCACACACACACACACACACACAAACACACACACACACACACACACACACACAGAAACATGCACAGAAGGAATCAATCCAATAGCACAAAATATGCATTACCAGTAGAATCCACTAGATGGCACTCCATAGATAACTTCTTCAATAGCCAGTGTTTCCCTACTGTGAGGAATGTGAGTGGGTTCAAAAATGATGATTGCACTTCATCAACCAAACTATCTTTACCATCTACCTTTACCATCACGTCCATGTTGATATACACTACAGTACACTTCATACATGGCATGGAACGTCTCTCGTCCAATCAGAAACAGCTAAATAACGCGATAGAACCCAATTGTTTTATAAATGTTGATATACACTACAGTACACTTCATAGGCATCTGAAACAGCTGTAATGAGAGCATGTACATTCATGCTATAACTACAACCAAGTAATACTAATGTGTCTTACAACTCAAAGGACTCTTCGAAGAGAGGGTTGAGGTCACGGTTCTTGATCTTGGTGCTGCGTGGTTCTACTTCACGGAACAGATGGCGTGGTTCCAGAGAGAGGTGCACGAACGGGTCACTGGCGCCTGAGAAGAACAGGAGGAGGAGAATGAGAGAACGTTAATATCACTTTCTCATGCATGGCATTGTGGGGTCTCATCCAGTCCACCTGCACATTATCCAGATTCCCTCCAAATAGAATGACAGAGAGAAAGGGCTGTTCTACAGACATCATCAACCTTTCCTTCTGTCTCGGAAAAAAGCCACAGTGGTACTACACACACTACTCTGGCACTGTCAGTATCACACACACTACTCTGGCACTGTCAGTATCACACACACTACTCTGGCACTGTCAGTATAACACACATTACTCTGGCACTGATACACTATCACACACACTACTCTGGCACTGATACACTATCACACACACTACTCTGGCACTGTCAGTATCACACACAATACTCTGGCACTGATACACACACACTACTCTGGCACTGATACACTATCACACACACTACTCTGGCACTGATACACTATCACACACACTACTCTGGCACTGATACACTATCACACACACTACTCTGGCACTGTCAGTATCACACACAATACTCTGGCACTGATACACTATCACACACACACACTACTCTGGCACTGATACACTATCACACACACACACTACTCTGGCACTGATACACACACACTACTCTGGCACTGTCAGTATCACACACATTGCTCTGGCACTGTCACCCTTACACTCATTCATTTCATCTCCATCTATTGTTTTGGTCTCTATCCATCTCTCCCTTTTTCTTCTTTTCCTCTCAGCCTGTGTCTCCTCATCCTGGTTCTGTTCTGGCCCTGATCTGGTTCTGATCTGATAATGTTCTCGTTCTGTTCCGGCCGTGATATGGGCCTGTTCTGGCGCAGATCCGGGGGAGTCTCTCACATCTCACCATTTGAGTCCAGAGGGATGAGGTTGCTGGCGTTGAGCACCTCCACGTGAAGCCTCTGGTCTGAGCGCTGATAGGAGGTGATGAGGGTCACCGCTCCATACTTCTCACCGCTCACCACTTTCTGTTAGGGAAGGCAGACATCTTCACACATTATTTAATGCATCAGTGATGGCAAGAGGAGGAAAGAAGATAAGGAAGAAGAGGAGGAGAGAAGAGGAGGGAGAAGAGGAGGAGAGAAGAGGAGGCAGACATCTTGACACATTATTTAATGCATCATCACCTAGACAACAGTGATGGCAAGAGGAGGAAAGAAGATTAGGAAGAAGAGGAGGAGAGAAGAGGAGGGAGAAGAGGAGGAGAGAAGAGGAGGCAGACATCTTGACACATTATTTAATGCATCATCACCTAGACAACAGTGATGGCAAGAGGAGGAAAGAAGATTAGGAAGAAGAGGAGGAGAGAAGAGGAGGGAGAAAAGGAGGAGAGAAGAGGAGGCAGATATCTGCACACATTATTTTAATGCATCATCACCTAGACAGTGATGGCAAGAGGACGAGAGAAGAGGAGGGAGAGGAAAGCATATGTAGATGGCAGACACAGTGATGAACACGTGGGAAAAAAGAGTGGGCACATCAAGTGTAGTATCTGTTTTTCTGCCAGTTTTTGCCCATCTATCGCTTTGTCTATAGTAAACAGGTACCACAGTGTATCTACAGGCAGGAAATCAATGACGTCTGTCATGCTACGTATCTGTCTAAATAGATGCACACAGATAATGTTACGCTTACCTGATCCCATACTTTTTTCTCCAGGAACTTCCCAATTATTTGCCTGCTGTCAAGCGCATTTTGTGTTAGGTAAGCTTTCACAACCTAAGAGTCAAACAGGAAATCTCTCAATATTTTGCAATGCTTGAAGACCAAGACTTGTTCAATTCATAAATTGGTTAAGAAGTCAGTCAATCATTCACTGAATTGATTAATCAATCAATGAATTAATCTGTCCCTCAATCTATTCCTGCGTCGGGACAGGTTTCCTCACCTTGTATTCATCCGTATGCAGTGTTTCCAGCGGGAGCCCATTTCCTTCTGCGTGGAAGCACTGCTCCAAACACTGTCACACACAACACAAACACCACACAACACCACACCACACAACACAACACAACACAACACAACACAACACAACACAACACAACACAACACAACACAAACACAACAACACACCACACCACACCACACCACACCACACCACACCACACCACACCACACCACACAACACAACACAACACAACCACAACCACAACACAACACAACACAACACAACACAACAAAAACACCACACAACACCACACAACACCACACAACACAAACACAAACACCACACAACACAACACCACACCACTCAGCACCAGACCACACAGCACAGCACACACCACACAACACAACACAAAACCATCAACATTGTTACACTCACAGCCAGCAGCCCCGATTAACGTTATTCAGCTAACATCACTGAGCTATTTTTTACAGCGTCTAACATTAATTATGATGTGTTGCTGATGAGGAATGGCTTCTTGCTAATGCATGTTAGCAAGTTAACTAAACATTCCTAATGCACTGTTCCCAACCCCTTATTCATTAAATACCATTTCCCCTTTTCACCCCCTTTCAGCCTGACATTTGACCTTCACTCATTTAGAGCTCTGGACCAGGGCTTTGCTTTCTCACAAAGAGTTATCTGCCACAAAACTAACACATACCATAGACAACACAGATAAAGATGCACTACTACCCATAGACAACACAGATAAAGAAACAACACTAACCAGAGACAACACAGATAAAGAAACAACACTAACCATAGACAACACAGATAAATCCACAACACTAATCATAGACAACACAGATAAATCCACAACACTAATCATAGACAACACAGATAAATCCACAACACTAACCATAGACAACACAGATAAATCCACAACACTAACCATAGACAACACAGATAAAGAAACAACACTAACCATAGACAACACAGATAAAGAAACAACACTAACCATAGACAACACAGATAATGCAACAACACTAACCATAGACAACACAGATAAAGAAACAACACTAACCATAGACAACACAGATAATGCAACAACACTAACCATAGACAACACAGCTAATGCAACAACACTAACTGATTCAATTACTGAGGAACACACTCAGATTGAGCTATTACATGCCCACACCCACACTGATCACACTGAACACTAACCAGAGACAACACATATAATGAAACACCCCTATCCCTAGACACACAGATAATGAAACAGCACTCACCCTAGACCACAAATCAAACCTCTTCCTCTCACAAACCATCAGTGTTGATTACTTGAGTGTTCTTAATACAAAAGTCGAGGGACATTTCTGTCTCTCCTAATGATGAGGACTGTGAGTAATAGAAACTAACTGTTCCCCTTTCACTTCATTCACATTAAACTACAGTTTACAGGGTTTCAGAAGGATGTGAAACGAGCAAATGGAGTAAGTGACAGTGGATCACAACACTATGAGCAGTAGCCCATTTCAGTGAGCCACTGTGTCCACTCACATCATTGTTATATTGTCATTATATTTATGCATTACTAAAAGAAAAACATACGAGCTTCCCCTCTGCAGAAAAGGCTGACTATACTATAACAACACACAGGCCATGGGTTCAATTACTGGGGAACACACTCAGATTGATCTAATACATGCCCACCCCACACGCACACTGATCTAATGCACAATGCTCACACTCACACTGATCTAATGCACACACTCACACTGATCTAATGCACAATGTCCCCACACACACTCACACTGATCTAATGCACAATGCCCACACTCACACTCACACTGATCTAATACATAATGCCCACACTCACACTCACTCTCACACTGATCTAATGCCCACACTCACACTGATCTAATGCACACACTCACACTGATCTAATGCACAATGCCCACACTCACACACACACTCACACTGATCTAATACATAATGCCCACACTCACACACACACTCACACTGATCTAATACATAATGCCCACACTCACACTCACTCTCACACTGATCTAATGCCCACACTTACACTGATCTAATGCACAATGCACACACTGATCTAATGCACAATGCACACACTCACACTGATCTAATGCACACACTCACACTGATCTAATGCACAATGCCCACACTCACACACACACTCACACTGATCTAATGCATGATGTCCACACTCACACTGATCTAATGCCCACACTCACACTCACACTTATCTAATGCCCACACTCACACTCACACTTATCTAATGCACAATGCCCACACACACACTCACACTGATCTAATGCATAATGCCCAAAGTCACACTCACACTCACACTGATCTAATGCATAATGCCCACACTCACACTCACACTGATCCAATGCATAATGCCCACACTCACACTTATCTAATGCCCACACTCACACTTATCTAATGCACAATGCCCACACACACACTCACACTGATCTAATGCACAATGCCCACACTCACACTCACACTGATCTAATGCATAATGCCCACACTCACACTCACACTCACACTGATCTAATACATAATGCCCACACTCACACTCACTCTCACACTGATCTAATGCCCACACTCACACTGATCTAATGCACACACTCACACTGATCTAATGCACAATGCCCCCCCACACACACACAATCACACTGATCTAATACATAATGCCCAAACTCACACTCACACTCACACTTATCTAATGCATAATGCCCAAACTCACACTCACACTCACACTGATCTAATGCATAATGCCCACACTCACACTGATCTAATGCATAATGCCCACACACACACTCACACTGATCTAATGCATAATGCCCAAACTCACACTCACTCTCACACTGATCTAATGCATAATGCCCAAACTCACACTCACACTCACACTGATCTAATGCCCACACTCACACTCACACTGATCTAATGCATAATGCCCACACTCACACTCACACTGATCTAATGCACACACTCACACTGATCTAATGCATAATGCCCACACACTCACACTGATCTAATGCATAATGCCCACACACACACTCACACTGTCCAATGCATAATGCACACACTCACACTGATCTAATGCATAATGCCCACACTCACACTCACATTGATCTAATGCATAATGCCCACACTCAGGTTGGACTGAATACTCTGCTACATGATTACAAATCTACATTAAAAAGTACTCTTGCTTAATAGATACAAATATACAATTATACTTTAGTCTGTACCTGAAGTGTGTAGTGTAGTCTCTGGAAGTACACAAGGTTGCCACCCTCCTTTGTAGAGATCTGATCAAGTATCTTCAAAGAGTTATTCCACAATGGTGTTAGCAGACTGAAAGAGAGACAGAAACAGAGAGATAGATGGAGAGAGAAGGACAGAGTGGGAGAGAGGGAATGGAGATGGAACACTGTAAATATAGGGGAAGGTTTGGACATAGTTTATGACACCTATATATTAGCTAGCTGGAGCAGCTATACATGCGCTAGCTGGAGCAGCAGTTCTCTGTTCAAAGTGCTCATCTATTTGTGTGCCCTCACCTGTAACCCATTGTGTGCCCTCACCTGTTTCCTATTGTGTGTCCTTACCTGTTATGCATGTGTGATTGCAACTTCCCTTGATTAGCCAGGAAATAAATACCTATCTACCTAAAAAAATATCTTGAACAAAGACTCCCAAAGACTATGTGCGTCTTTGTACAAGACACGCAGCCCTCGCATGCACTGAGGTGCCTCTAGTTTTAGCTAGTTCCGGGTTGGTGTCTTGCAGCAGCTCTCAAGCTGCTTTTTGGCTTCGTGAAGCTTCCCTCAGGTAGCTTTTGTTTAGGCTTGCCTGAAAGCTACATTTTGTATATTATTTAGTTTATGCCTTTTGCCCTTTTGCTGATCTTTTGTGTGTTTTTGGAGTTTCCACTGTGTTTTTGAAAATAAAAAGTAACTAATTTCAAAACGAGATCCTGTAACTGGGTCCTCTTAATAGCTCACCTGGCTAAGACGCTGGTTCACAAATCCAGGTAATCGGGTTCAATCCCTGAGAAGAGCCTGACATATGTACTATATGCCTAACTGGTCTGTTTGTACATGTAATTGGCCTGTTGCGTATATGTAATTGGCCTGTTGCGTATATGTAATTGGCCTGTTGTGTATGACTAACTTGCCTGCTGTTTATTTTATTAGGTTTTAAACGCACAAACTGTATGTAACTGACCTGTTGAAGTTATCCTGGACCAGGTTATAAACACACAAACTGTATGTAACTGACCAGTTGAAGTTCTCCTGGACCAGGTTTTAAGCGCACAAACTGTATGTAACTGACCTGTTGAAATTCTCCTGGACCAGGTTTTAAACGCACAAATTGTGTGTAACTGACCTGTTGAAGTTCTCCTGGACCAGGTTTTAAACGCACAAATTGTGTGTAACTGACCTGTTGAAGTTCTCCTGGACCAGGTTCTCATTCATGTACTTCATTTCTCTTTCCAGGTAGCGCATCAGAGGGACCACAGCCTGATAGAGAGAGCGCACAGAACACAGAACACAGGAACACTCAATAACAGCAGCCATTTAGGACGAGAGAAAGATATTAATGAATAAAAGAGATAGACAGGCCGATATACACATGGATGGATGGATAGGTGGAGAGATTGATAATCTGATTGAGTGACTGATTGAAGGATTGATATTGGATGAACAGATAGATGAATTGGTGGTGGGGGGGGGGGGGATGTTCTTGAGGGGATGGGTGGGTGGATGTTCTTGTGTGTGTGCCTACAGTGTTCCGCTAACTAGAGGAGCGGCTGCATGTGGTGTTATGAGGAAAGGGAGGCGAGGGAGAAGTAGGGAAGTCCCCTGTGGTCTCTCACATCCTCAGTGGACTTGGAGGGAAGTCTCTGACGTGTGGCCATCGCTCGCACATGGGTCTCAATATCAGTGTTCAACTGAGGAAAGAGAGAAGAGGTGGAAACAACACGTTCATTCAGATGGTGTGTGGTTATTGCTAATTGGAATTCACTGCAAAAACACCAATGTTAACAACTGGAAATGTAGGTGGAAGTGTGGAATCAGGAAGTAGACAGAAGACATTAGAAATGTATTTAAAATCTACACATTGTGTAACCGACTTGTGTTTGTTTTTATGGCTTTGCTATCAGGGTTCAAGGTCTGGCTTAACTTTCACGCCCAGAAGCAGGGCAGCATCAAGTCTAGCACCCCCACCTGTTTGCCGAGTGTCGCCACAGCTGAGCGGATCTCGCGGGTGAGAGCCGCCTGTGTGTGTTGCAGCTGGGACGGAAGTGTGTTCTGGAACTGGGTGTCAGTGATCACATGACACGTGCGTTCCCGAAGCCCTGCCCAGTTGAGCTGTGCTGGCAGGCGTGTGAGCACGGAGCGCAGGTGCTCAAGGTCGTTCACCACCACACACAACTACAGGACAAAGAGAAGCCATTTACCACACACAACTACAGGACAGATAGATAAATCACCACCACACACAACTACAGGACAGATAGATTAGTCACCATACACAACTACAGGACAGAGAGAAGCCATTTACCACACACAGCTACAGGACAGATAGATAAATCACCACCACACACAACTACAGGACAGATAGAAGCCATTTACCACACACAACTACAGGACAAAGAGAAGCCATTTACCACAAACAACTACAGGACAGATAGATTAATCACCACCGCACACAACTACAGGACAGATAGATTAATCACCACCGCACACAACTACAGGACAAAGAGAAGCTATTTACCACACACAACTACAGGACAGTGAGAAGCCATTTACCAAGCACAACTACAGGACAGATAGATCAGCCAACACCACACACAACTACAGGACAGATAGATTAATCACCACCACACACAACTACAGGACAAAGAGAAGCCATTTACCACAAACAACTACAGGACAGATAGATCAGCCAACACCACACACAACTACAGGACAGAGAGAATCCATTTACCACACACGACTACAGGACAGAGACATTAATCACTACCACACACACCTACAGGACAGATAGATTAATCACTACCACACACAACTACAGGACAAAGAGATCAACCAACACCACACACAACTACAGGACAAAGAGAAGCCATTTTCCACAAACAACTACAGGACAGATAGATTAATCACCACCACACACAACTACAGGACAGATAGATTAATCACCACCACACACAACTACAGGACAGATAGATTAATCACTACCACACACAACTACAGGACAGATAGATTAATCACGACCACACACAACTACAAAGAGAAGCCATTTACCACAAACAACTACAGGACAGATAGATTAATCACTACCACACACAACTACAGGACAGATAGATTAATCACTACCACACACAACTACAGGACAGATAGATTAATCACTACCACACACAACTACAGGGAGGAGAGATTAATAGCCACCTCACACAACTACAGGACAGAGAGATTAATCACTACCACACATAACTACAGGACAGAAAGTTTAATCACCATCTCACACAACTACAGGACAAAGAGATGAATCACTACCTCACACAACTACAGGACAGAGATGAGTTATTTTTCATACATAACCATTATCATGGAAAGCTTATGCACTAATCATAGCAGAAGCAAACAGAAAATCACAGACAATTCTAGAACATTCTGGAAATCAGGGCATGTCCTCACTCACCATGTTGATTGCAGAGCTCTGGTCTGAGGTATCTGACAGCTTCCTTACCCTCTGTTTTAACATCTGACAGTATGTGGTTGAAATCTTACACATGTCCTACAAACACATACATACAGATGAAACTACAAACAGCAACACTTAAATATTTCTCTTTTTTGTTCATCATGATGTGCAGTTCTGTTAACATAAGCCCTGTTAAAGATGTACAGCACATTGAAAACATGTATTTAAACTAAATTGGACTGCTTTAAATTGAATATATTTGAAAAGAATAGTATTGAAATGAATAGAATGGAATAGAATTGGAATGAATAGAATAGAATTAGAACGAACTGAATTGAAATAGATCGACATGAGTTGAATAAAAATAGACAGATTATAATTGAATAGCATACATTACATTTAATTAAAATTAATAGAATATGATATAAATAGATAGCATGTAATAGAAATACATAGAGTTGAATAGAAATAGGCAGAATATAATTGAATAGCATACATTCAAATAGAATGGAAATTAATAGAATACAATTGATTAGAATTCAAATCAATAGAACTGAATGAATAGAATTAGATAGAATTTAATTGAAACTAATAGAATATAAATAGATTGAATTGAATTGTATTGAATTGAATTGAATTGAATTGAATTGAATTGAATTGAATTGAATTGAATTGAATTGAATTGAATTGAATTGAACGGAACGGAACTGAACTGAGCTGTGTTTTTGAGTCTTTGGGCTGTGTTTGTCTTGAGGTGAGGCCCACCTCAGTTAGTTTGACCATGAGCATGAAGCCCTCCTCCGGGTCGGGCCAGTCCAGCTGCTTCCAGAGCTGAGCTATGGGCTGCAGGCAGGAGGCCAGGTCCACTGCAGAGGTGCTGTGCTTAATGGGAACAGAACCGCCCTGCAGCGGCTTGAGCTAGAGGGGGGGAGAGAGCGAGAGACGATATGAGAGAGAGGGAGAGAGAGAGGGGGGCAGTATGAGAGACTGAAAGCCTTTTTTTTTTTACTACGACAATTAACCAGACACAGTCTTTACACAGGAAACACAAGGGGGAGAAGAGAGAGCAAGAGAGAAAGGGGAGGAGGAAGAGAGACAGAAATCAGAGAGAGAGAGAGGAAGTGCTTGGCAGGAGAAGCGAGGAGGAGGTTATCATATTGTTGTTGTTGTTGTTGTTTGCTACCTCGTCCACCTGCACTGCTTTCTCCACTCTGTCCATGGTTGTGCTGAAGGCCTTGCCTAGCCAGTAGGGAAGCGCTTCACGGAAACACTCATGGAAGTTGGTTAGCTGCAGAAGGTTGCTCCTGAAAACAGTCACACAGTTAGGTCATCAGTCCAGTCAGTCACAGCTAGCTGCATATCCATATTATTCAGTTCAATTACATTTTATTTTATTTATATAGCGCCAAAACAATAACATAGTCTCTAGGCACTTCATAGAGCTCAGGGCCTGAATCCCATTACAGCAAGCACAATGGCAGCCGGGGCCAGGAGAAACACCCTGTTAATCAGGAAGAAACCTTTGGCAGAACCTCTGCATTTATATCAGGAAGCATCTGGCAGTTGGCTTTCTCTGATCTCTGATGTCATATGAGTTCTTATACAAATGATGTACAAAATGTACAGTGGGGAAAATAAGTATTTGAACCCCTTGCGATTTCACAAGTTTGGCCACTTGCAAAGAAATGTGTGATCTATAATTGTAATGGTAGGTGTATATTAACAGTGAGAAACAGAATATCAACCAAAAAATCCAGAAAAATGCATTTTATAACATGTATGACTTTATTTGCATTTGACGCAAAAAATAAGTATTTGAACCCCCAAAACTGACTGACAAAAATGACTTAGTACTTGGTGGAATAACCCTTATTGGCAAACACAGACGTCAGACGTTTCTTGTAGTTGGTCACCAGGTTTACAAACATCTCAGGAGGGATTTTGGTCCACTCCTGTTTCCAGATCCTCTCCAAATCTTTAATGTTGTGTTTTCAATGGGAGGGAATGAGGGAATGAGGTTCAAGCCCAATATTCCATGTTACATGGCCCCATCCATAGTCCCCTTGATGCGGTGGAGTCGTCCTGTACCCTTGGCAGAGAAACAGCCCCAAATCATAATGTTTCCACCTCCATGTTTGATGGTGGGTATGATGTACTCTTGGGGTCATATTCAGCATTCCCCCCCGTCAAACACGGCAAGTCGAGTTGATGCCAAAGAGCTTGATTTTGGTATCATCTGACCACATTCTGTCTCCCAATCCTCCCTAGAATCATTCAAGTGTGCAATGGTAAACTTCAGATGGCCCTGTACATGCGCTTCCTTGAGCAGGGGGACCTTGCGAGTGCTGCAGTACTTCAAAAATTACGGCGTGGTGTGTTGCCAATGGTTTTCTTGGTGACTCTGGTCCCAGCTGCCTTGAGATCATTCACAAGCTCCCCCTGTGTAGTTCTGGGGTTATTCTGCACCTTTCGAATGATCACTGATTCCGCACGAGGGGATATCTTGCATGGAGCCCCAGACCTAGAGCGGGTGACAGTTGTTTGGTGTTGCTTCCATTAATGAATAATCGCAACAATAGTTATCTGCTTCTCACCAAGCTGCTTGCCCGTGGTTTTGTAGCCCATTCCAGCCTTGTGCAGGTCTACAATCTTATCTCTGACGTCCTTGGACAGCTCTTTGGTCTCGCCCATGGTGGTGAGGTTGAAGGTGTGAAGTATGATTCTTTGGACAGGTTTCTTTTATACAGGTCACCAGTTGAGATCAGGTATACCTTGTTAGACCTAATGAAGACTAATCTGTGTGCTTTTTGGGCACATAACTGGCCATTGGGAGCCAGAATTCTTGCTGTTTGCTTGGGGGTTCAAATACTTATTTTTTGCATCAAATGCAAATAAAGTCATAAATCTTATAAAATGCATTTTTCTGGATTTTTTAGTTGATATTCTGTTTCTCACTGTTAAAATACACCTACCATTAAAATTCTAGATAACACATTTCTTTGCAAGTAGCCAAACTTGCTAAGTCGGCAGGGGTTCAAATACTTATTTTCCCCACTGTATATGTTCATGCTATGTTCAAAACGTAAATGTTCATGCTATGTTCAAAATGTATATGTTCATGCGATGTTCAAAATGTATATGTTCATGCTATGTTCTAAATGTATATGTTCATGCGATGTTCATAATGTAAATGTTCATGCTATGTTCAAAATGTATATGTTCATGCGATGTTCAAAATGTATATGTTCATGCTATGTTCTAAATGTATATGTTCATGCTATGTTCTAAATGTATATGTTCATGCGATGTTCAAAATGTAAATGTTCATGCTATGTTCAAAATGTATATGTTCATGCTATGTTCAAAATGTATATGTTCATGTGATGTTCAAAATGTATATGTTCATGCGATGTTCAAAATGTATATGTTCATGCGATGTTCAAAATGTATATGTTCATGCGATGTTCAAAATGTATATGTTCATGCTATGTTCAAAATGTATATGTTCATGCGATGTTCAAAATGTATATGTTCATGCGATGTTCAAAATGTATATGTTCATGCGATGTTCAAAATGTATATGTTCATGCGATGTTCAAAATGTATATGTTCATGCTATGTTCAAAATGTATATGTTCATGCTATGTTCAAAATGTATATGTTCATGCTATGTTCAAAATGTATATGTTCATGCTATGTTCAAAATGTATATGTTCATGCTATGTTCAAAATGTATATGTTCATGCTATGTTCAAAATGTATATGTTCATGCAATGTTCAAAATGTATATGTTCATGCAATGTTCAAAATGTATATGTTCATGCTATGTTCAAAATGTATATGTTCATGCTATGTTCTAAATGTATATGTTCATGCGATGTTCAAAATGTATATGTTCATGCGATGTTCTAAATGTATATGTTCATGCAATGTTCAAAATGTATATGTTCATGCTATGTTCAAAATGTATATGTTCATGCGATGTTCAAAATGCATATGTTCATGCGATGTTCTAAATGTATATGTTCATGCTATGTTCTAAATGTAAATGTTCATGCGATGTTCATAATGTATATGTTCATGCAACAAGGGACCTACAGATAGGCCTGCACGGGACAAACTGTGCAAGTCAGCCAATTAATGTATACCTATACAAACTGGTTTTGGCCATTTGGTGGCATATCACTTCATACAGTACCATCTGCCCTAATGCTACTGCCCTTCTAACCTGACCAGAGCTTGAAGAGACTGAAAGGCTCATCATATGGAGTATCAGTATCCCTCTTTCAGGCTTAACATTCAACATTCAAGATGGTATGGCTGCGTATGGGACTGTGTGTGCTGATTTATACTTTAAATACATGAGTAGCTTACTCCATACTGAAATGCTGCAATCATTTCGTTATCACCACGAGTAGTTATTTATGGAGAACATGGACTCATTCAGTCATTACTTCATCACCACGAGTAGTTTTTTATGGAGAGCATGGATTCATTCAATCATTACGTCATCACCACGAGTAGTTATTTATGGAGAACATGGACTCATTCAGTCCTTACGTCATCACAACGAGTAGTTATTTATGGAGAACATGGATTAATTCAGTCATTACATAATCACCACGAGTAGTTATTTATGGAGAACATGGACTCATTCAGTCCTTACGTCATCACCACGAGTAGTTATTTATGGAGAACATGGATTAATTCAGTCATTACATCATTACCACGAGTAGTTATTTATGGAGAACATGGACTCATTCAGTCATTAAGTCATCACCATGGACTCATTCAGTGATGCGCACCATGTGCTGGACACCAAGGTCTGTTTTTATGAGGTCATATTGGGAAATATTCCACTGTGGTAAATGGTCCACTTTAGGAAGTGTGACAAAGATCAATGTCTTCACCAGGGAGGTACTCCAAGGATGTGTGGCACTTACTTTGACAAAGATCAGTGTGTCTATCTGTGTGACTTTATTTTTCTTTGTGTTTGTCTCTCTTACCCAGTATGTGTGTGTGTGTGTGTGTTTGTGGATGTGTGTGTGTGTGTGTGTGTGTGTGTGTGTGTGTGTGTGTGTGTGTGTGTGTGTGTGTGTGGATGTGTGGATGTGTTGTGGTATGTGTGTGTGTGTTTGTGTGTGGATGTGTTGTGGTGTGTGTGTGTGTGTGTGTGTGTGTGTGTGTGTGTGTGTGTGTGTGTGTGTGTGTGTGTGTGTGTGTGTGTGTGTGTGTGTGTGTGTGTGTGAATGAGCACCTCTTCTGCAGGAAGGCTTTGTCCTTATGGATATCCTGCAGGCTCAGGTAGACGGGGAAGAGGGCGTTGGCCAGAGACTGATCCATCTGCTGCTCCACCTGAGCCAGTGTCTCCCTCATCTCCTCAGACAACTGTGTGTGTGTGTGTGTGGGGGAGAGAAAAGGAGAGCAGGTAAAGAGGGAGAGGAGGAAAGCAAGAAGGAAAAGGAGGAAGAGGGATGAGGGGTAGAACGGTACAGAGATAGAAAGAAGAGATAGACAGAGAGTAGAGATAAAAAGAAGGGATAGGCAGACTAATTAAGTTCTGATATAATGTATCAGAATTATAATGTGTAAGAATTATAATCTATCAGAATTATAATGTATCAGCATTATAATCTATCAGAATTGTAATGTATCAAAATTGTAATGTATCAGAATTATATGTATCAGAATTTTACCAGACTCTGTTTGCCCATCTGTAAAAGTCGACTCACCCCACCGGCTTTAGCTATACTCTCAGAATAAATTCCGTTTTAATATCTACACAGGACTAGCCACTCTGTCCTGAGCTTCATATGATGCTTGAGAATAATTTCATGAGTTTAAAAGATCAAGATAACATACAACAGAATGGATGCACACCAGCACTGCATCAGCCAATCATATGACAGACTTTTATCAGCCAATCATATGACAGACTTTTGGGGATCTTTTTGTTTTGAAGAGAAAGGGGAAGGAGCAGGCTGTTGACATGGTTTATGTTGCTTAATCTCAGATCTCATGTTCAGTTCAACAGGTAAGCATCGTACCTCTCTCGCTAATGTACAGTGGTGCGAGAGAATTTGTGAAGTTAGACATTTTTGAAAATCTGGGTCAAGACAGCAGGGGCTCACACACTCACACACTCACACACTCTCTGGCACCACGTCAAGGCACATGAAGTGCCACAAACATCTGTGCCTCTTTCACCTGGTTCATAATGGCACGAAGATCAGTCAGTTAAGAGCTAGGCTACTCACCAAGCTGTCCAACCTCTGGTAGACCACAGTAAACACATCCACCTGTACAGCACTGAGGCAAAACAACAGTCATGGGGAGCAAATGAGACCAGTGACCTCTCACACAAATGACAGAACTTCAGATGTCCTCCTCTGTCTCTCCCTACAACATAACATGGGTGCCATATTTGGACTGAAATTAGGCTTAAATGTCGTTTATAAGCAGTATTACATGACACACTGAGTGGCTGAAATTATGGTAGTAACTGTTAAGCTCTAATAGTAAAACGTATTGTTTTGTTGACCTGGCAAAGATCATCTTCCACATATCCTGGTTGCTTAATAAACTATGTAAAGCTGTTTGGTTTACCTGACGAAGACCTTATTCCACACATCCTTGTTGATGCGGATGTCCTCCTTGACTTCAGAGATTAGTTTAGACAGAGCGTTCACAATCTCAGACAGGTCCTAGGGAGACAACAGAGGACAAATATACTGTATGATTCCACCATAGACACTAATGCCTCCACCATAGACACTAATGCCACCAATGTCAGTGTTGGGCGTTCAGTTAGTCTCATTTGTAAAGATGCAAAGAGCATTGTGTCGTCCATTGTAAAGTTTGCCCCAGCTCGGCAGAAAAACAAGTAATGGACTTTTGTCCATTATGGACTTACTCATTTTTAAAAAGAGCCCTTAAATAAATGTCATCGTTAAATGATAGAGAGGCTGTGATTTTTGATCAGTCTTCCTCTTAGTTATCACAATGGCTGCCCAATGACACGTTTGGAAAATGAAGCCCTGGTATGTTACATTCAATTCAGTTCATTTAAGGAGAACCTATTAAAATGAGGCCCTGATCTGTTACATTCAATTCAGTTCATTTCAGAAGAACCTATTAGAATGAAGCCCTGATCTGTTACATTCAATTCAGTTAATTTATGAAGAACCTATTAGAATGAAGCCCTGGTCTGTTACATTCAATTCAGTTCATTTCAGAAAAAGCTATTAAACTGTAACCAAACCCACTGAGCACACTTACTTTGGTCATGGGCTGATGGAGGCCCTGTTTGATGTTGAACCACTCCTCCGTACCTGTCTGCAAGAGATGCACGTGCGCGCACACACACACACACACACACACACACACACACACACACACACACACACACACACACACACACACACACACACACACACACACACACACACACACACACACACTCCATATCAGGGTACGATGGACCATCCTTTATGAAAGGGAAGGGGATAATGCTGCCCCACAATTCCTTGCGGTCAATCGATCAACATGACGATGGGACGTACTATTAGACGTTAGACATTAGACATAACATGGCACTATTATCATTGCTGATACTGCATGTTACATGGCACTATTCTCATATACAGTATTATTATGCTTTTCTAAATCCAACATTTATACTGACTTTACTAAACCTCAGTTATTAAGTTATTAAATCAGACCAGAATACATTCAATTTGATTATGGCAATCTACGTGTGGCTTCCCCTTCCATGTATCTGTGTCCTGGGCCAGGCATTTGACTATAGCACCAATGTAGTCACCTTAATATCTGGAGGAAAGGAGTGTTTATTGATGATCACATAACTTACTTTGACAGCATATGTGACCTCCACCTTCAACTCAAACTGGGCTGGATTGAGCTTCTGGAAAGCCCTGGTCTTACAGATCTGCACCATCACTCTGACAAGGGGAAACAGAGCAGAACATGACAGTTTATTATCGCAATGTTTTTCTCTCTCTCTCTCTCTCTCTCTCTCTCACACACACACACGCACACACACACACACACACACACACACACACACACACTCAAACAACACACACACGCACACACACACACACACACACACACACACACACA
>NC_137925.1:8327977-8372977 GCF_963457725.1 Sprattus sprattus
CAGAGATGATATAGGCTGAGAAATTATCTAATAGGATGTTAAAACAGAGATGCAATAGGCTGAGGAGTTATCCAATAGGATGTTAAAACAGAGATAATACAGGCTGAGGAGTTATCCAATAGGATGTTAAAACAGAGATGCAATAGGCTGAGGAGTTATCCAATAGGATGTTAAAACAGAGATGCAATAGGCTGAGGAGTTATCCAATGGGATGTTCACCTCCAGTTCCTTTTGTCGCCGCTGGTTCTCCTCAGGATTTTCTGATCTCTGCGGAGAGCAAGATGCCATATAAAACACTACTGTACACACACTTACACTCTAATGCCTTATAACACACGTCTGTACTCTAATAACATATAACACACCTCTATACTCTAATGCCATATAACACATCTCCAATAAGAGCTGACAGTACTCCACTGTGAGCATGACTTGTGCAATAAGGTTACAAAACACGTACACGGTCAGTAAATCCAAAGTCAAGAAACATGGTATAGAAGCGCACTGGAAAGGTGGCCTTAATTATAATTTGGCTTCATGAGAACTTAATATTGTTCTAATTTCCCACAACACCCCATGATCAGAGGACTTACCCTCTTATCCTTCTTCCTGGTCATAGCTAGTCTACGGGCAGGAGAACCCTACAGGATCAAAACAACACAGATGTGCATCACACTGGGGAAGATGGCAACTGACAAGAGAGGAGAAGAAGGCAGAGGAGAGGAGAGGAGAGGAGAAGAAAGCAGAGGAGAGGAGAGGAGAAGAAAGCAGAAGAGAGGAGAGGAAAAGAAAGCAGCGGAGAGGAGAAGATGGGGCAGAAGAGAGGAGAGGAGAGGAGAGAAGCGGAGAGGAGAGGAAAGTAGAAGAGTGGAGAGGAGGGGAGAAGAAAGCAGAGGAGAGGAGAGGAGAGGAGAGGAGAAGAAAGTAGAGGAGAGGAGAGGAGAAGAAAGTAGAGGAGAGGAGAGGAGAAGAAAGTAGAGGAGAGGAGAAGAGAAGAAAGTAGAGGAGAGGAGAGGAGAAGAAAGTAGAGGAGAGGAGAAGATGAGGCAGAGAAGATTAAATGAAGAGAAGGGAAGCAGAGAAAAGAAGAGAGAGGAAAGGGCAGGAAGTGGAGGATCCGTCTGGTGTGTGTACCGTCTGGTGTGTGTGTACCGTCTGGTGTGTGTACCTGTCTCTGGCGGTTCCTGGTGGATCCACGGCCTGCACCGTGCCCCTGTGTGAGCGATGACAAGGAATGGACATGTCAATTCTGTGATCTACGCCCTTTCCCTAAAAAGCACGGTACGTTATGACTACACACGCACATACACTTTTACGCAGGGAAATTGGCTTCATGAAGCCACCAATCAGTATCTCTCTTGCTGCTTTGGTCAAAGAGGGAGAGAGAGAAAGACAGGGAGAGAGAGGGGGGGGGGGGGGGGAGAGAGAGGGAAAGACAGGGAG
The DNA here is from genome assembly GCF_963457725.1 of Sprattus sprattus. Classification (NCBI taxonomy): domain Eukaryota; kingdom Metazoa; phylum Chordata; class Actinopteri; order Clupeiformes; family Clupeidae; genus Sprattus; species Sprattus sprattus. The sequence goes on from NC_137925.1 coordinate 8,329,421, forward strand.
AGAGGGGGGGGGAGAGATGACACTGGTACTAACTGGTGGTACTGTCTCAGTTACATGGAAATGTGGCTCCAGTTTGCGGTGATAGACAGCCTACTAACTGCTAAGGCTGCTGACCTGATTTCTTAACCGGTTTCACATGTATTAATTCATTTTAGGGCATTAGCCATAAATAGAGGGACTCATAGCATGACCACAAACTGCATCTGTGGCCCACAGACCAGACACAGTTCTGGAAGTCTGAGATAGAAATACAAGTGCGAGTAAATATGGGTGAATATGCTAATTTGGTGTAGGTTAGGGGTAGTGGATTTACAATGCTACAGTTGTCCAAGCAGGGTTTTTTGCTATGGATTAGATATGAGATAGCATGCTTCTCTGCTTAGAGACATTAGTGTCCTAACATACCACCGACACCACAGGGCTCACAGACGACACATGAGTGTCCTAACATACCACCGACACCACAGGGCTCACAGACGACAGGACAAACACAGAAGAGACATTAGTGTCCTTACATACCACTGACACAGAAGAGACATTAGTGTCCTAACATACCACTGACACAGAAGAGACATGAGTGTCCTAACATACCACTGACACAGAAGAGACATTAGTGTCCTAACATACCACTGACACAGAAGAGACATGAGTATCCTAACATACCACTGCCACAGAAGAGACATTAGTGTCCTAACATACCACTGACACAGAAGAGACATTAGTGTCCTTACATACCACTGACACAGAAGAGACATGAGTATCCTAACATACCACTGCCACAGAAGAGACATGAGTATCCTAACATACCACTGCCACAGAAGAGACATTAGTGTCCTAACATACCACTGACACAGAAGAGACATTAGTGTCCTTACATACCACTGACACAGAAGAGACATGAGTATCCTAACATACCACTGCCACAGAAGAGACATTAGTGTCCTAACATACCACTGCCACAGAAGAGACATTAGTGTCCTAACATACCACTGACACAGAAGAGACATTAGTGTCCTTACATACCACTGCCACAGAAGAGACATAAGTGTCCTAACATACCACTGACACAGAAGAGACAAGAGTGTCCTAAGATACCACCAACTCCACAGGGCTCACAGACGACTGGACAAACACGGAAGAGATATGCAAATGCAAGGACTGCGTGGAGCTGCACTGTGCCACTTCCTCGTTGAAGGCCATCTGAAGTGCCCAACGCAAAGCAACGTTTCAGAGAGACATGGCTCTCCCAGAGACAGCCCATATCTGTCTCAGAGTACCGAGTTACCTGCTATAGGGGGGAACCCTCATACCCACCCGTACCCCTACCTGCACCCCCTACTCATCATCATTTAAAAGTCTAAACTGAAGTGAAACTGAAATGGTCACATTTGGCGATTTGGCCCCTTTTCAGATCCTCTTTTAAAGTCACAGAGAACAAGTGTAATACTGAAGGCCATTATAACAAATACAGTGCACTGTGCCATGTTTCAATGCTATTCGTTGCAGTTTTCAGAGGAAACAGTTCTGGGTCTCGTTGCTAAGACAACTCATTATCAAAGGGAAATTATTTGACAAAACACAAGAGCTGCCATCTTACACACACATGATTGTCATTAAATGTAAGACTTTTTGCCTGGCACCGATGAAACGTCCACATGGTGACCTCTGATGTAAATGCTGTTGACTTGCCTGCTCGGGAGGGCACAGAAGTGTGTTGCTGTTTGTGGTTTCCCCATCTTCTGCTGGCACCATGCTGTAGCCAAAGATCAATCCTCACACAGTCACCCTGTCCTGTAAATCCAATCAGGTCTGATGGTGTATTACCACTGAGTAATCAATACGTCTTGATGGCGAAACGTAAACGGCACGCAACTCTCCTGATACTGATCGTAGAGTGAGAGTGGGAACGTCTTTCAGCTTGCTTGAATATCTTAGATGACTTCTGAAAAAGCCCTCCACCAACACAGATAGAAGAACGTAGATGGGGTGGGGTGGGAGGGTGGTTTAAGAGTGTGAGTGTGTGTGTGTGTGTGGGGGGGGGGGGGTTGGGGGAGGAAGTCAGTACTTCCTGACAAAAAGCTGAACCTGTGACTTGTAAATGCTTATTCTACTTCGTCAGTCTCCGTCGCTGCAGAGACAGATCTACTGTTGTCCTGGATGTGCGTGTTCAGCCCTGACCACAGGTCATTTCAGAGTTAGCCCACTTTACTTGTATATACTACATATATATATTTATAAAAGCCACCTTTCTTACCACTTCCTGTTTAAAATGTTGAACCTGCTGACGAGCAACGGCTTCTTCTGCTTCAGTTACATATAACAGGACAGCGATGCAAGGCTATCTCTCCGATCTTTTGGAGAGAAAAAAAAATCTCGCTGGTGTTTCAGCTCCCCATGTTGAAGCTATATTTCAGTCTCTGCTTCAGGCCCTCAGAGTAAATCCCTTCTGTCATGGTGGGACTGTGTTCTCAAGAGATAAAGCCCTTCAAAAGAAAACTTCCCTCCCAGTGCTCAAGCCTGTCCCTCAGTGCAGGTATGCTGTGCCAGAGATGATCGCAGTGCTATCTGTGGTTAATGCCTTTGCACATGATTGGATACAGAGTGGCTGTGAATGTAAATCTGCTCTCTGATTTGCATCAGAGGCCAAAGGGTGTCGGATACAGACATAGATCTGTCCATTATCTGGCGAGGAGCTGTATATGACCAGAGTCAGATTAGTGTGAGAGTAAGGTGTCAGTACACACACACACACACACACACACACACACACACACACACACACACACGCTCTGTGGTATTTCCTCAGATATAAGGAAACATTATTTCAGGCTGGTAGAGTTCAGCATTAGAGTAAAGTGTAATTTCTGTGGGATTACCTCAGTAATAATTTGATTCCATAAAATATTTCACCAGACAAGCTGTTTCTGATAGAGGAACTGCCAACATCAAGCACACCCTCCATGCAACAGGAGGGAAATTATGCAATTATGAAAACATTTAATCACCAGAGTACATGCACAAAGGAACTGTATAATAAAAGAAAGTAGCAAACCAGAGACTACACATCAACTAAAAACAAATCTGACCTAAGCGTGCATTAGATAGTGCCTCATCATCTAAACAATATATTTTCGTCTACTAAGAGACAGCAGACAGAGTGTTTACTTGTTTGTTTGTTTGTCACACATTTTGTATGTTGAGGTTTTTACATGCATGTTGTAGGCTAATCTTCAGTCCACTGTCAATGTAATTTCCTCGCTGCTACTCCATAACCTCACATCCTAATGGCCTCAGAAGTTTAGCCTATACCGGGAGAACATCTAGGCTTCATCTACCATACAGCTTGAACCATGCTGCATTGATTAGCTGGCATCTGGACAGAAATCAGTCAGTCCTATCATCAGATTATTCCTCCATCAAATGACATACATCTCACACGAATTTGAACACTCATCATTAAAAGGCATTTTGTTTCTAAAGTGAATGAACACGGTATCTGTTAGCATATTGCGTGAGAACTGGAAGGGTCTCTGATCTTGAATTATGTTCAAGACAGAAGAAATTATTACACTGCCAAAGTGGTCAGACCTGTTTGAAGCTTGTTCGAAATGTTTTCTTACAATCCATATGATGTATTGTTATTTTCTTAGGTTCAAGTTTACAATGAAATAAATATGTAAGAATATAAGTGAGTAGTATAAAAAGAACATTCGGGAAACATCCACGATGTTAGCTAACAGATGATGTCATATGGTGGGTGTGATCTCATACCGGAAGTGCAGGTGCATCTGCGTGTCACGTTCGGTGGTTTGGGACCAAAACAGTCCGTCAGTCGACCACTTATTGCGACGTATGCTCTGAAGATACTTGCTACCGGAGCTTGAAATACCTTTGGGCACCAAACCATGGCCCTTAATAAGAACAGCTCAGAATCTGGCGGCATCATCATAAACAACAGCGAAAGGTAACGCCAATGAGCTTTAGGAAGCCATAATTCATGAGGATGTGCTTCTCTGGAGCTAACGTAGACGTAGCTAGCAAGCATCTGTTTACTTACTAGCCAGCTTGTGAAATAGCGGTACCAAGCTAACGGTTCCTTGACCAGTCAATTTGCAGTTGGAGGATCTAAATGGTTAACATTGTCATCTACTACTATTTGAATTCATTAACAACACATCTGTATTAATCACTTAGGTCAATAAAACTGGTTAAACATTAGAAGAGGTCTTTATCAGTTGTATCGCTAGGCAAAGGTACCCAGTTTGCTAACTAACCACTATCTGTCTGGAAACTGCCATGTCAAAAATGCAGTTTGCTTATTCATTATAACCCACAGAAAATATCTTGAGCGAGCTACAGATATTAGTCAGTGTCAGTTACGAGTCTGATGAAGTATTTGATATATGGAGCTCTTTCGAAGCTCTCTGCATGATTTAACGCTAGGTCATCAAGGTACACCTAATATTAGTAAACCCATTGCAGGTGCATTTTGTAACTGGCCAGTCTACCAATGGTGTGTCTGGGACATTTGCCCCCTTAAGCTTCTTAGCGGCCTTTTTCTAAAATCCCTTCAGGTGCCGTAAATAGCTGGCTTGTCTAAGGTTAAAAACATGTTTCGGAGTTATGTAATCGAATATCCCCACTAATGGGAGGGCATGTGTTAGATTAGATCCAGAGAAATTATATCGCTGCTTCAGTTCAAACGAAAGAAGAAATGAGTCACTGTCTGTTAGCCTAGTTATTACTAAGTCATTATACATACAGTTATTTGGCAAATACCATGCAGCAGAAATGTACCAAATCTGCCTTTGTACACAGTTTCATGGAAACGACTGGCTTGCTAAAGTAAATGACACACATAGTTTATATTTGAAATTGTATTTGGCATGTTCTTTAACAAATAATTGGTCCTAAGACTAATTACATAGAATTCAATTAATGTTGTTCCCTAATTGACCAGTAAACATGTGTGTGTTTAATTCCAGCATCTTGATGACCTATGAGAATGTGGAGCTGTCTTTTTGTGAGGCAGACCGTCTCCCTGATGCCTTCAAGAAAAGTAGGAAGGGAAGCGTCTACATGACCCCATACAGGGTAGGTAACACCACCGCTAAATGTGTAGGGTATGGAACCCCACTGCTGGGTGTGTAGGGTATGGAACCCTACTGCTGAGTGTGTAGGGTATGGAACACCACCGCTGGGTGTTTCAGTTCTTCCTGAGGTGTGCCCTTTCTTAATCATATACAAGCACCGGTTCATCAGTCACATGCACTCAGACAGACAAACACACACTCATCAATCTCACACACATAAACATGCAGTTATCATTCATAGGGACACACCCATACCCCTGCAATACACGCACACACACACAAACACACAAACACACACACACACACACACACACACACACACACACACACACACACACTACATCCCAGTTCATGTTTGTGTTTTGCTTCAGGTGATCTTCCTGGCGAAAGGCAAAGAGGCCCTGCAGTCGTTCATGATGCCTTTCTACCTGATGAAGGGCTGTGAGGTCAAGCAACCTGTACTGGGAGCTAATTACATCAAGGCGACAGTCAGCGCAGAACCAGGGGGTGAGATACACACACACACACACACACACACACACACACACACACACTGGCTCACACACACACACACACACTCACCACACACACAGACACACAAACACACACACACACACACACACACACACAATAAGACAAAGTAGGAATGATTATTTCCTTGCCAGCGTTGCTCCTTTATCAGACCCCATAACACACAACCATGCAGCACAGCCTCCTCCCCTGGTGCGTCATGTGACTTCACACCTCTGAGAGCTTGCACAATGTGTCCCATCTAACGGATCTTGTGAAACCCCGTCACCAGACAGAAGCTGTGCCAGAGGCTGTGTCTTGGCAGCGGTGGGCTTGGGACAGTAAATATATCAGCGCAGGCGCTGGCCTCTACACGGGGAAGGCCTTAGCAGTCATCCACATGAATCAGATTAATGCAGCCCAGGACTTTTAAATGGGCTCGTATTTATGGTGCAGTCCTTGATTAGAAGCCTTTACACTTGCAGCAAAAATCTCCTTACAATCCTCTAGCTTTCTGTCCAGTGTGTGTGCTCAAAAATGTATATTCATACATATTCATAGTGTATGGACCAAGCCAAAATATATATTCACACATATTACTAGTGTATGGGCCAAGCCAAAATATATATTCACACATATTCCTAGTGTATGTACCAAGCCAAAAATTATATTCACACATATTCCTAGTGTATGGACCAAGCCAAAATATATATTCACACATATTCCTAGTGTATGGACCAAGCCAAATGTATATTCACACATATTCCTAGGGTATGGACCCAAGCCAAATGTATATTCACACATATTCCTACCAAACCATACACTATTCCTGTACATTTTTGAGCTCAAATATCAACAAGCTTTCAGCAGAATGGTGAGCGGTAGCTCTGACTGTTACCCACATTAATCATATTCATGCAGTGACTTTCTTATGGACTCTCAGTAATGAATGTTTGCACAGCCAAGTTCCCATCTCACCCATCAACTACTTAATCACACGAATTTGAATGGGTAGAGCTGCAGATGTGATGGGTTTATATCCTGTGTCTGTCTCTTATGTTACACTGGTCTGTGTTTGATCTTGTCCAGGAGGCTGGGAAGGCACTGATCTGTGTTTGATGTGTTTGGTCTGGTCCAGGAGGCTGGGAAGGCACTGATTTGTGTTTGATGTGTTTGGTCTGGTCCAGGAGGCTGGGAAGGCACTGATTTGTGTTTGATGTGTTTGGTCTGGTCCAGGAGGCTGGGAAGGCACTGCAAACTTCTCTAATGTTACATCTATCTGTGTTTGATGTGTTTGGTCTTGTCCAGGAGGCTGGGAAGGCACTGCAAACTTCAAGCTGATCTTCAACGCAGGCGGAGCCATCGAGTTTGGCCAGCACATGCTGCACGTGGCCAACCAGGGTAGGAGGATGACCGCCGCTTTCCTGTGAATGGTGTTTTTGTTTAATTCTTATTTCGTTTCCTGAGTGGCCTGTGGGGCTGAGTTGCCCAGTTGTGCATAGGACAGTCAGCTTCTTGTTAAAGCACACCCCTGTCTCCTAGATGGAAGAAAGAGTCTTATAGGAGACACTGGGCATCAGTGATGTGGTTTGGGTATACTGCCACCTGCTGGACTCATAGGTACTACACCATGTCCTTAGAAACTGCCTTGAGACTTGGGTTTGGCTTGGAAAGTCCCAGGGGTCAGGATTGGGAGGGTTAGCATCAAAATTGACTCTTTAAAAAATCTTTCAAATCTTAAAAAAAAGTCGGACCATGAATGCTTACTTTTGGCACCATTTCTACGGAAAGCCTATGAAGAGCCTCTTTGCCCATAGTACGACATTGATAAAGATGGCAGCGCTCAACTTGGTGCTTCCTGGGTTGAAGTAGCTAGCATAGCATCTGCTATTGAAATGAATGAAGTAGCTAGCATAGCATCTGCTGTTGAAATGAATGAAGTAGCTAGCATAGCATCAGCCATCGAAATGAATGAAGTAGCTAGCATAGCATCTGCTGTTGAAATGAATGAAGTCGCTAGCAAAGCATCAGCTATTGAAATGATTGGGGGTGGTACTTCCTCTCTCTCTCCAGGTCTATATAATACCTCCATGGAAAGTCCAACTCAAAAGAAACTATTGACCAAAGCAGGTCAGGGGCAGAACTCAGACCAAACTCAGTCCAGACTACCATGGTGAATGATTATCTCAGAGTTGAGAGAAATCCAGGATCAAATTGCGTTTTTTAACTGCCGAGTGATTTATTTTGATTTGAGGATTTGTTTTCGCATTTTGAGGATTTGATTTAGTGTTTTTCTTGCATTGAATGGGGAATTCCAGTATTGTTGTAAGAGAATGGACTGTAATGTCATTTTAACTCTTACCATGTGTCTTTCCACTTTGGGTCACCTTACCCACACACTACAGCATCCAAAGGACAGCCAGTTCTGGGGAATTTCGGAAACTGCCCCTTCATGGCGGCTAACGGGGCCTGCGCTTATCCCCCTCCTCCATCCAATGGGATGTATGCAGCGGGGCCCCCTCCTGGCTATAGCTACCCCAACCCCCCACCACCTGGTACGGTCACACACCCCCCTAACCCTCCAGAGAGACACTGTTCTCATCTATGTCAAAGCCAAAATATTATTATTATTGTTGTTGTATTTATTGTTATTAAATACACTTGTAACATTTCCCCCCACAAATAATGTAATAATGTTACAATAATGTAATGTTTGTCAACATTACACATAACCTTTTTCGAGACTTACAATGATGATGTAACATATTCATGTAGAAGTATATATTTTCATAATTGAATTATTCATCATAATTAAACTTTAGACAGAATAGATTCTCTATTCCTGGAATGTAGATTTCATTGAACGCTTTATGGTAGCATGTAGCACGGTTGCTTGCCCCTCATCTATCAGTGTTTACCCCGCAGATGGCTTCTATCCTAACCCCCCAGCGTTTGACGGCCCTGCTGCCTACATGCCCCCTCCTCCGTATTCTGCACCCCTGGGGCAGTCGCCGCAAGGCCTGGACTTGCCCAAAACCTCTGCAGGTAAGACCCTGAGCTGCCACATCACACCTAGCACTCACAGCGTATGTGTTTATAGACATTCACAAGAATACTACAAGTAGTGTCATAGTAGTGTATGTGTTACAACAGTATCATTAGTGTATGTGTTACAACAGTAGTAGTAGTGTATGTGTTACAACAGTATCATTAGTGTATGTGTTACAACAGTAGTATTAGTGTATGTGTTACAACAGTAGTATTAGTGTATGTGTTACAACAGTAGTACGAGTGTATGTGTATCTTTCAGTTTGAAATCAGTGTTTCCTTTTCTCTCTCTCCCTCTCCCTCTAGCTGAGGCTAAGGCAGCCGAGGCAGCCGCCAGTGCTAGCTCTCCTTCTCATGTCTATCTGCCAGAGGTGAGCAATCAGCCTTTCGCTCCTCACACCCACGCTGCACCCTTCTCCATCTCTCTCTCCTTCCTTGTGATAGCCGTTCAGGAGGCAGATGAGTCAGAGTTTAGCAATCTAAAAGTTGCTAGTTCAATTCTGACTCCTCCTCACCAAGTGTCCTTGAGCAAGACACTGAACCCCCAACCACTCCAGATGAGCAGGCTAGCACCTTAGATAGACGTCTCTGCCATCAGTGTGTGTATGAATAGGTAGACGTCATCTTTAAAGCTTTGAGAGCTTTGGGTGCTCTATGAGTAGAAACGGTGTGTGTATGAATGGGTAGAGGTCATCTTGAGAGCTTTGGGTGCTTTATGAGTAGAAACGGTGTGTGTGTATGAATGTGAAGATGTCATCTTGAAAGCTTTGAGAGCTTTGGGTTATGTAAGTGCTATATAGAATATGCATGAATCCATTTACCATTCTTCCTCCTCTGTGTCATCACCACCAAAACGTTTTCTCCACCTACTGTCTCTGCTCACCTTGTCCTCTCCATCGTCACTGACCCAGCGTTCACACCGCCGCATCCTTTTCACACCACCTTGTCCTGGAACATTTACAGTGCCTGTCAGTTCCTGCACAAAATGGCACCAGTACATGGTGTTGGGTCAAATTGGCACCAGTAAATGGTGTTGGCCAAAATGGCTACCTGAAGTCCTCTGTTATTTTACGCTTTTCTTCAGTCAGTCACTTTTTAATGGCCTCATTTGTAGACATGGGTAATATTATCTAAGGTGTGATATTTGTAACATTAAATATGAAGTTCCCTAGAAGTATGATCTTAAGGAAATGTGAAATAAGTGCAGTCAGGGATAAGGCCGGTTGTCTACTCCCTAAGAATAAGCTGATCCTAACCCTGAAAGGGGTCCAACTCAGGCCATTCCAGGCTCAGGTACTACTTAAGGTTGCAGGAAAAACTGAGGTCATTAACCAGACACCCGTTGTGTGCTGAAACGGCATCCATTTAACCTGAAGCCAGAGAGGCTGAGAGTCAGGCCTCCACAAAACCAGTCACCACACAGACACTAGCAGCTCACAGACACTAGCACGCTAGACCAGTCACCACACAGATACTAGCACGCTAGACCAGTCACCACACAGACACTAGCAGCTCAAAGACACTAGCACGCTAGACCAGTCACCACACAGATACTAGCACGCTAGACCAGTCACCACACTGGCACGCTCACATATACTCACGCGCTAAGGGCCTCATTTGTCAAGTGGACTGCAGAGCCATTTTGGGATCCATCTCTGGTGTGTTAAGACCACAGAGCACAGCGTTGTTTCAATATTGACTGATGAAGGGAAATCATTTGTGTTGATGATAAAGAGAAGGAAATGGTCTTGGAGTGTGTGGTCTTAGGGTGGAGAATCTGAGGTGGACTACTCCCTGACAGACACACTCCCTATCACTGCTGCTGATCTCTGAGAACGGGGTGTCACTTTCTAGGCAGCAGGTCAACACCGCACACGCAACTACTACAGCTCTCAGGACACACACACACACACACACTGGGGACAGAGCTGAACTGACCCCTTTACTGTGTGTATACGCTACACATCTGTGTATATTAGTACTGTACTGTGAGCTATACTTTGTATACGCTTCTAATCTGTGTATGAGAACTGTACTGTTCTCTGAGCTATACTCTGTAAATACACACTGTATATTCCTGTCCTATGTCTTGTCCTGATGAAGTCTTTGCACATGTGCAGCGTTGTATAGAATCACTGTGGTCATGGGTCTGATTCCAGGCATCAGAGAAGCCATTGAACATGCACTGTGTGCTGTGAGTGCTGCGGGATTAACCGGTGGGCTGAAGCAGTGAACGTTTGTGTTATTTTTGTGTTCTTCTTCCAGGACAAGCCTCCCCCCTACTCCCCACCCGAGGACAAGAAGAAGCAGTAGAGTAGGCCTGAGCCGCCTGCAGTCTCTCCCAGCCCAGCCCGCCCAGCCACTCCAGCTACTGTCCTCTCCCCTCTCTCTCTCTCCTCAGGCTGCCGAGTCTGTCATCTCTCCCTCTCTCCCTCTTTCCTTTTGCATCCGTTTCTTAAGCAGGCTTCTCTCTAAGCTTCACTCGTGCCACTCTCTCTTGTCTCGTGGTTTGGAATCTGGAACAGATGAGAACGGAATGTTACTGTTGCCGCGGCAATGACTCAGAAAAGATGGCGGTGGTGGTAGCTAGTCTGTTGTGGGGCCAGAGACAGTGTAGAGGTGCCATGCAGGTGTCGCCGTGTCCGACTGAGAAGAATGAATGACCGGTAGCTTACTGCCTGCCTCACTGTTTGTGAATGTATATGATGATTATTTTATTTCATTTAATTTCATTTAAGTCTGACTGCTTTCTACCAAATCAAAACTAACTTGGAGTAACACTAAACCAGCTAGTCAGTGTTTAATTGTCGTTCTGTTTGTATGTTTGCCCGTTTGTATGCATTGTTAGGAGTTCTTGGGGGGGAAAAATGCAGCCTGGGACCAATGCACTAATGCATAGTAAAAGGCCAGTGTGAAGTTATTAGTAACGACCGCAGGTGTGAGGGGAAAGACTATGATCCTGTGAGGGAGACGCTGATCTTGGATCAGTTTGCAGGGGGAAGCCATATTGGGAGGATTAGTCAGCAGCCATCTACCCCACTGAACCCCTCACACAGGCCCCTCCCCCTCGCACAGGCCCCTCCCCCCGCTGGGCATGCGTCTCGCAGACAAGGCACTGGGGCATACTCTGGCTCTGCACCCTGTGTGTGGGTGTGTGTGTGTGTGTGTGTGTGTGTGTGTGTGTGTGTGTGTGCGTGCGCTGTAGAGCATGCTGACTGAATGCCTCAGTGTCGTGTCGCTTGTATGAAGGTTTCTGGATCTGTGAATCAAGCAGAAGCTGTCCAGGAAGCTGCTGATGTCTCAACGGATCCGTCCCGGTTCTGTGCCGGATCTGGGGCGGATCAGTTCCAGGGTCAGCTGCTGAGTTGGAGCCACCCCACTGTTTGCACTTTAAAAATGCTACGCTATGCAGCAGCGACCAAACCCCACCTAACCCCCCGCCCGCCCCTCCCCATCCACCCCCCCCCCTCTCTCTCTCTCTTTCGCTCCTCATTGTAAAATTGATAATATATGCGCTATTTATTTCCATACAAGATGACTACAACATGACATACTTTACTTGAATGTCGAGCTGTACCAGTCTAGCATGGGTTTTGAACTGTGACATCAACTCTGCATCAGTTTGGATTTTAATAAACTAAACTTGTGTGAAGTGAAACACGCTGGTGGATGTCTTTGTCTTACAGCAGTTTATTTCTTTATTTATTTATTTGTTTGTTTGTTTGTTTTTCATCCAACAAACTCTGAGAGTGGATCTTGTGTTTTCTGTTTTTCCCAGGAGGCAACATTACAGTACTTTATATTTACTACTTGAGTAGGGTCAGGAGGGAGTGGATAATCTCAGAATGTCATGGGAAGTTTGTCTCGGAGTGTGTGTGTGTGTGTGTGTGTGTGTGTGTGTGTGTGTGTGTGTGTGTGTGTGTGTGTGTGTGTAACAGCTGCTCTAACAGCCTTCCCAGTAGAGTCACTGTCTCTGAAGCTTTTTAAGTGCAAAGTCATCCTGTACTGACCTGACCCCCCACCCCCCCATCCACTCAGACCGAAGGCTCAAGTACTGGCCCAGTGGATGATGGGTTGGGGGTTTGGGTGCCACTGGACAGGAGTGTCGTACCTCTGAGGTGGAGATATAGAGAGATGTTTCTATAAGAGACATGAGATTGTGTTTGTTTGTTTGTTTGTTTGTAGTTGTGTTTTTTCATGGGTTAGTTTTTCTTGTCACTGCTCAGAGATGCTTCGCACACTTTCCCTTTTTTCTTGTAGGCCTGTAGGAGTACGTTTGCTTGCTTTTAAGAAACGACTGTCTCGTCTCTGTCAGTCACCTTAGTCCAAATCCAGGGGGTCTGACAGTAAAGTCCGTTCCGGAGGGTGGTCCTTCCTCCTTATCGACCCCCCCCCTCATCTCCACCGAGGCGGTCAGGGAGGGCAGAGTGTGACACTGACGCCCTCTCCGATCCAGCACGCGGGGAAGAGCTCCTGAGAGAAGGCACAGTGGAAGGCGTGCAGCCGCGTCTGCCCCTCGCCGTAGTAGGTGAGCGTGCCGGCCTCGTAGTCCAGCAGCATTCCGATGTGCAGCGGCTGGTGCTGCGACTGCAGCTGCGGCATGGCGACCGGCTCGCGCCGTCCGGCGTGCCAGGCGCTGAACTGCCGCTCGTCCAGCTGGAGGCTCCAGGAGAGCTCGTTCATTCCCACCATGCACTGCTTGCCCTTCTCCTTGCGTGGGATGGCCTGGTAGGTGACGCCCAGGTAGGCCCAGGGCTTGGACACCTCCAGCTCCCAGTAGTGGCGCCCGTGGAGGAAGCCCTCGTGGCACAGCACCTGCCAGGTGTGGTCGAACCGCCCTTTGTCCGCCGGCACTTGCCGCGGCCCGGTTGTCAGGTGCTCCGCTCGGCAGTTGCTTAGCGACAGCTGCAGGTGGGAGTTGGCCGTGCGGGGGTCGAAAGTGAGCGAACAGCGATCTGTGGGGAGTGACGAGGGTAGAGGTTATAAATTCAAATCTGTGGAGAGTGGACAAGTTATTATTGAAAATAATTAGAAGAAATTAATTATTTTAAAGCCCCATTATGTGAGAATTAGTGTTTTTTTTTGTTACTGAGCTCCCCCTAAAGTTGCAGAGTGTAGCTCACATTTACACCACTGTTGTAAATACTAATCGCGCTTTGAGACCCCCTACACGTGTATTTCTTGACACGCCGTAGAATACGGAACCAGCAAAGACAACGCCATAAGCCAAATAAGTATGTAGACTGACAATGTAGGGTAATATTCGAGATTTAACACAAATATGACAGCATAGTTTTATTATATGTGACAAAGGAGATGTACGCCAACATAAACAAAAATAACAAAAACAGAATGACAAATTTGAGTTTGGCTGAAATACTGCTCGCATTGTCAGCCGATATACATTGTTTTGTAAGCATTTGAATGTGGAGTGGGTAATCGAATACAATTTTGGCAACATGATGAAGGCACCTATTGTGCATAATTTAGATTGGACAGTGTAATTTATCGCAAGCTAGCTGAGTTAGGTTTTCAAGGAATTAAAAAGTGTTAAACCTTTTGGCATGAGAGGAATTTATTCGGATGGCTGAGACTGAGGTTGATAACTATAAACCTCCGAGACGGATGACGGCGATATGGTTACTACCTATGTTGCATTCCTTCATAAATAACATTGGCAGGGATGTCTATGATGAAAAACTAGTGAATTGAAACCTTTCCAAACCAAATGTCAAGCAATAGCAACACAAGACATAGCAAGACCGCTTATAAGTTCTGTTGACTAGTCGGACAGAAAAAAGGGCCGCTCAGCATCTGACTTGCATCCTTCTGTCTTCCGTGTGTTTGAGCTCTCGCCAATGAGTAAAAGCCAGTCCGACACTGTATCTTGCTCTGTTACTCTAAAATCAGACTTACACTCGCCGAGTCCCTCTTTGCCCCCGGGGTAAGAAGGGGTGGCAGGGCTGGGCACGACGGCCAGCGTGGGCTTTTTATCCAGGGGGGATCCTGGAAATAGAGAGGCATTAGGGTTACACAACAGACAATGCAGCCTTCTCTCTTTTGTCCATCTTTTTAATCCTCCTCTGTCTCTTTTGGTTCAAGCTCCAGTTTCTAATCACAAGCTGAAATGTTATGATTTTGCTGTTGGAACATTCATATTTTTGGCATTATAACAATTCTGTGATTTTAAAGCACGATAAAAAAGATGCGTGTATTTTAATATGGTGCAATGAATATCTGCAAGGCATCACGGACAAACCAATCGCATCAAATTCTTTTCAAAGAAAACTATTTCAGTGTTACTAATGTTAAAGGGCACAGACATGAAGTCACTCTCTTTCTGTCTCTCACTCTCTACATCTATCTACATCTATCTACACCTCTCTCGCTCTCTCTCTCTCTCATTCCTACCTTCTTTGTCCTGCCCGATAGCGGTGTCCATGGCCTTTACCAGGTCCTCCAGCACCAGTTTGGATATTTTGGAGAGGATGTCCATGACACCCGTCAGTCTGTCCTGCAGATTAACGTTGACGTCAACAGCAACTTCCTGCAGCTGTGGTACCTCCACCGGTCGAGACTCCTGTGGCAGGCACACGCGCGCGCGCACACACACACACACACACACACACACACACACACACACACACACACACACACACACACACACACACACACACACACACACACACACACACACACACACACACACACACACACACACACACACACACACACACACACACACACACACACACACACACACACACACACACACACACACACACACACACACACACACACACACACACACACACACACACACACACACACACACACACACACACACCCTCCCATCAGTGGAATGTGTAAGTTGTATCAACAGAGCAATATGGACACACACAACACAACATACAACACAACATACAAAAAGACTGCATGCAAACACACACACTGATGTGTATGAGCTTGCTATCTGGTAGTGTTACACACACACACACACATACACACACACTGACGTGTATGAGCTTGCTATCTGGTAGTGTTACACACACACACACATAGACACACACTGACCTGTATGAGCTTGGGGTCTGGTAGTATTACACACACACACACACACACACACACACACACACACACACACTGACCTGAATGAGCTTGCAGGCTGGTAGTGTTACACACACACACTGTCCTGTATGTGCTCGCGGTCTGGTAGTATTACACAAACACTCACTGTCCTGTATGAGCTTGCGGTATGGTAGTATTTCACACACACACACACACACACACACACACTGACCTGTATGAGCTTGTTGTCTGGTAGCATCCTGAGTGCGTCTATCAGCTGGTGGCTCTGCCTGAGCCTCTGGGCCTGCTCCTGCAGGGCCTCCAGCTGGGCCTGGGCCTGGGTCAGCACTGCCTCCTGTTCCTGACCCACAAAGCTCTCTGTCGACTCTTGCTTCTCCTCCAGGACCTTCACCAACTGGGAAAACCGCGTGTGCAGCCACTCGCCCGTCTTCTGGTAGGACCCCTGCACCCACCCCACCACAACACAACGGGCAAGTTAGGGGACCACTCATCTTATTTCTGTTCTTCCTTGCCCCTGTCACTATTGTGCTTGCTCAAAGGGGGTTCAGGCCCTTGGCACTGTAAAGCGCCTTGAGACAATTGGATTGTTTTAGCGCTATATTATATTCAATATGCATTGACTTGAACTGAATATTCTGTGCTGCATTTACGCACTTTAGTCACTAAAGTTGGTGACTTTCACACTCACACTCTCACACACACTCTCACAATCACACACACACACACACACACACACACAGACACACACTCACTCACACACACACACACACCTTAGCGGTGGCGATGTTCTCCTGGAGCTTCACGATGTTCCTCTCTGTTTCATCCATGTGCTTCTTAACTTCCACAGCCGCCTTCTTCAGTCCAGCCTGTTGAAGCAAAATACAATGTGTTCTTCAGTGTCCACCGTAACGGTACACATAAAAGTGTCTTATTTCACCTCCAACTACATTAATAACACTATTATTACATTATTTACTACGAACTTGTGGTGTAATATCTAGATTCCTGACGTGTGTGCACAGTTCATTAGAGGAATTGTGATTAAAAAGGGTTTCATTAATGAATGGCCTCAACAGCTGTTGGACTATATTACTTAGAACTATATTACCTCTCTACTTTTCCTCTCCTCTTCGACTACAACCTGTTCATGGTTTTTACAGGCGGTGATGGCGCATTCGTAGCACACGCATATCCCTTCAGTCTTGCAATAAATGACCAGAGGTTTGTTGTGTCGACCGCAGAGCTCCAGGTTCGGTTCGGTCCAGTCTGCCCTCGACACCGAGGGCAGCTCCCTGGAGACCGTGGCTTCGGTCAGCAGAGACAGGGAGACGTTCCTCTTCAGTGGGGGCCTGCTCTTGAACTCTTCGTTGCATAGCGGACACAGTGCCCCGATGCCTTCTTTCTCCTTGGTATCCCATAGCTTACCAATGCATTCCTGACAGAAAGTGTGTCCGCATGGGATTGTGACAGGCACTCGAAATTTCTCTATGCAAATGGCGCAATTCAAATTGTCAGACTCCATTCCCTTCTAAGAATCATTGAGTTCTGTATGAAAACAAGAGAACAGACAGTCCTGTGAAATTAAAACGTGAAACGAATGCAGACAGTCCGTTATGAATAAAGCATACGCTGACAACTGCAATCAAAACACAAATAACTTCACCTTCTCCAAACACAGACATTTACCGGATGGCGTCTAACGTTAGTTGTTTTTTTTCTGGCACAGAATATGAAAATCCAGCTAATTTAAAATCCTATCAATGACGTTGCTAGGAGCGTTAGCTAGGTACGATTACTGGCAGTTTGCTGGCATAACGTTGTTGACTTGTGGACCGCTGGGTCAGTCGGGAGGCTGCTTAGTGTTATTTTATATGTATTATCAGAATTTCACTTAAACCGTTAATTCAACCACAATGTCGAGAACTCTCCATCGGTAGCTAACCAGCTAAGTTAGCCGGGGTAGCTAGCTCTGTCTGGCATCCACAGCAGCAAGCTTTGTTCAGCACTATGCGAATTTCGTTACAATGAAAGATACATGTTTTGTTCAAATTTGACATGGTATAAATAGCTGCATACAGACTATTGTCAGTACATTTTTCAATGCTACGTCAACTTACAAGAAACTCTGAATGACGGGCATCTGATGTTGATGAACCTACTCCAGCTTCTCATCACCCAACCACCCAACAGATGCTTGCCTTCCACCAAATGACGTACTTACGTTCAACAACTACGTCGTTCGGTTCCTATGGTTCGGTTTCCGTAAATCCAACACGCTTGCTTGATGAAGCAGCGTTACGCCAGCCTAAATAACACATCCGATTTTCAGCACTGGCGGCCGAATACTTTTGAAAACATGTTAAAATAATTGTCGGGTCTGAAACTTACTAATATACGCTAGTTAAGACGTAATAATGAATGTTGAAAATAAACGTAATTTAAAGCCGAATTTGCATGTCTGGCTGTCGTATTTATGGTGACATAGATTCTAATTGAAGACAGTAAAGTAGGTCTATATTTAAATGTTATTTTGGTTATCATCTGCTTTGCCAAAGTGTTAAACACCTTGTAGGCCTACATACATAAGAGTTCAACTCAACAATTTCCCCTTTTTTTCTGAATCAAGTTTCTACACCCTCTAATAAAGAGATTTGACACCTATATTAAGGGGGTACATTTTTTAGTTTTCTCAGCCGAACAACTTTTGCAGCATCAGTGTATGTCAGTTAGGCATGTAGAGGTCAATAGGTCACACGCTTAATAAGGCTTCAAAACACCAAGTAGATGATCATTCCTGACTTTTAATTTCAGAATCGTGTTCTACACGCTCTAATGAAGAAATCTAACCCCAATATTAATACGTAAATTCAGCCTCTAGAAGTGAATAGGCCGCGGGATTGAAAAGTTGGACGTTACTTTTTATTTTAGAATCTTGTTCTGAACCTTGAAACAAACCCTCAGATTTAACAATCTATGTGCCTCTCATATTTAATCAGTTTAAACTTGTTCCCAGTCTGTCAACTTTTCAGGTGTCACTGACTCAGCTCATCCCATTTAAAGGGTTAGGCTTCCTTCTTGAAAGTCACATTTGCATTTAGTCATTTAGCAGACGCTTTGATCCAAAGTCAATGTAAAAAGATCTTATTAGCTTTATTATTTAGCTTATTCAAATCTCAATTCATGTTTATCAGATTAATTTGGCTAAATGTTAGATACACTATTATGATAACTTCCTGAATAATACAGCTATGGTTATGTTTGCTTGTACAAATATGTAGAAACTATTTTCAAATGTATAGACTATTCTGGTGTCTCTGATGTTATGAAGATTCTGAACGCATCTTACGCATCTGATTCAGAATGTGACATACAAATCTGCAGGCTATTAGAATGTATTTCGTCTGCACATATAACCTGTCAAGTTAACTTTCCTGAAATCCGTGTGGTCAGTGTTTCAAATCTGTGAAAATCCGCGAGCCACCACGACTGCCCACACACACACACACACACACACAAAGACAATATGTGCAAGGATACATTTTGTAAAGAGGTTAATGTTCACCCCAAACAAATAACAAGTTGTTCAGTGATTGAAGTGTTAACCAAACTGCTTACCCGCTGAATACTGAAATGCCGTTGACCAGTACTGTGACCATCAGTCACACAGTGCGAACACAGCAGTCTTTCACTCGTTGCGGGTCTTGCAAATATTGTAGGAAAATATGGATAGATCTTATCAAAGGGTAACAAGCCTTCCTAAAGTTGTTAGTAAAGGGTAACAAGCCTTCTTAAAGTTGTTTCTTTATATGTACTACATTGTGCAGTGGCATAGGTGCCGTAGGAAAGGAGGTAGGCTGTTTTTTTGTGTTATGGTGAAATATCCCTCTGAACAATTGCGTAGTTGGATATACCACACCAAATAACCTCACCCCTCCATACCTCTCTGACCTCCTCCACATCAATGTCCCTACCCGGTCTCTCAGGTCTGCCTCCTCCATCACCCTGACCGTCGCCCGAGCCCATTTGTCCACCATGGGATCCAGAGCCTTCAGCCGCTCTGCTCCTCAACTCTGGAACTCCCTCCTCCCTGACATCAGGAACATTGACCCTAACTCAATCGCTCTTTTTAAAACTCACATCAAAACACACCTGTTTAGGCAAGCCTATAACCTGTAAAGGTCCTGCCAACTGAAGTTGTTGCTGTATTATGTATTATTCAATGTTTTATTCACTGTTGTAAGGCGACCTTGGGTTTCTTGAAAGGCGCCCTATAAATAAAATGTATTATTATTATTATTATTATTATTATTATTATTATTATGAAATCATAGAAATATAACTTAGGCTAACAGCATTGTTGCAATGGGGCGATGTGTTAGGCCTACAAATGTTTTTAGAACATTAAATTTCAAAATGCTTTACCGCTATATGGATTAAACTAAAGTAACATCATTTCGTTCATGCTGTTATAATCACAGTATTCTTGAGCTTTTACTTTGATTTCTTAACGTCTCGACCCAGAAATCGAGACCGGAAGTTACGTTCTGTGTTTAGGCTAGTGTTACGCTGCTAAATGGCGACGCCGTGGTGTACAGCCATGCGAAGGGCAATATTGATAACAGCCGATGTAGGGGCTAACATAAATGCTAGAGGACTTGCAACGACAGGTATGTACTTTCATATGTATGTTTCTTAGATTTGGTCCCTGTGGCTTTTTTGGAGGTGATTTTGATGTGCTTTTCAAATGCGTTATTCCCACTCACAGACAGACCTTGCACTCTGTCATAACATGGATTATGACTGGGGATGGTGGATGGAGGTTATAATAATAGATTAAAGCGAGCCATTTTCTTTCGCAAAAGTAAAGTTACATCTGTGGTATTCCGTTTAACTTCAGTGTTCCACCTATGTGAACGCTGTGTGTGTGTCTCTATGTTTTGGAATTTCAGCCTCTTTACATCGCCGAGTTGCTCCGCTCGGACCAATGCCGAACGAGGACATAGATGTGAACAACCTTGAGTCACTAGAGAAGTATCGCAGCTATGCACGGTACGTCCGTGCAGCCCAGGAGGCGAGCAAGAAGCCGGTGTGGTGGAAGACATATAGGCAATACCTAGACGCAGAAAATCCTGACAAAGGTAAGAATGTCATTTCAATTGATTAATTCAACAGAGGATACAGTCAACTACAAAACAACTGACATGCCAAGTACCATGCTGATCAATACATAGCTATCTATCTCAATACAAAACATATTTAATACATTGAACGAGCTTTACGTAAATGTGGTCTAAGACGAGCGAATTAACTAGCTAAAAAGCATTGAAAAACCTTGCAGATACCACCAACACTAGCCAGAGCTAGCACTGACAAGAGCTTACTAACATGTTAACTGGAGTTGTTGGGCTATATAGTTGGTAATGTTATGCTGTAATTACAGGTGGATTTATATGTCCTTCTCATGACCATATACCATCACAATGAATGTATAAATGATACTAACAGTAGTTTCCAGTAATACTGCTTTACCTGCTGTGTTTGGATCTATATTATATTAATCTCAGAATGACAGTTACTCAGTCCCCTGTTTCCTCCTTGCAGATGGAGAGCGTGTTGACATAGGCCTCCCTTTCAGACAAGGGTCCCGGCTGCAGGAGATGAGGGAGAGAAACAAAGTGATGAAGGAGAACAGAAGGAACCCCGAGCTAGAGAGAGCTACACGACTGCGCACACGTACGTGTCTCAACAGGAGCAATTAACCCCCTGCAGAGCTCCGTTTGATTGATAGTCGTGCACATACCGCCAGAGCTCAGTGTGCTAGTCCTCCACATACCACCAGTCTTCACTTCAGAGGCCGCTCTAACAAATGCCCCAATTCTGCTTCAATCACTGCTCAGTCAATCATACACTTAAAGGCAGAGATATGCTTCTTACTCTGACTGTCTCTGTGTAATGCCAATCTAAGGGATGTACAAAAAGCTGCCCTCAGACTTGTGCTTTTGCGTGGCATGCAGACATGCATCCAGTTGGCTAACTGTATTGCCCGCCAGTCAGAAGAGGCCTGTCAGTCACAGTGGGCCACCCTGACTTTCAAAAGGGGAGCTTTGACTGAGTGCTGAGGTGGTCTCTACTGACTCTCCAAAGGTAGGGTGGCCTCTCTAGACTGCAGATTACTGACACTCTCCGTGTCTGTCAGCTGGTTTAGAAGTATTTTCAATAGTACTGTTTCAGAGGGATCAGCAGTGTAATGAGACACACGCGCAGACACGCACGCGCACGCACAGACAGACATGCACGCGCATAGACAGACAGACGCGCACGCACACAGACACGGCCTCTGCAGGGTCGAGGAGGTGATGTCTAAAAGATGACGAGTATTAGTGGTTCAGGAGGTAGAAGAGTCGTTCAGCAATCGGAAGGTCGCTAGTTTGATCCCGCCTTCTCCTCACCAAGTGCCAAAGTGTCCTTGAGCAAGACACTGAACCCCCTGATGTGCAGGTTGGCAACTTAGATCGGTGTGTGAATGGGTGGATGTCTAAGGCATAGGGCGCTTAGAGTGCTCTATGAGTAGAAAAGCGCTATGTAAATGCAATCCATTTACCATGTTATGGGGACAAAACAATGAGGCATAAATACCAGGTAATATCCAGTAGCCCACCAAAAGCATTTTAATCATGTCTCTACCATTTGGCCACAAGAGAGAGCTGCCTTACAAGTTCTAGTTCAATTATATGGCATATTGTGAGGCCCTGAAGGGTGTAAGATAATTCCAGTTCAGTATAGTTTTATTAGGAAGAATAGGTACAATCTTTGAAATGTCTTGTTCAGAAACCAAGGTCTTTGAGTGGAAGAGCAGGCCTTGGAAAGTCAGGTCACTGCAACAGTAGCTTCTAGCTGTCCAGGACACGAGATGATTAGGACAGGAGAGAATGTGGCTTATGATACATTGTAGGCCTCTAGGGAGATAACATGTTCACATGGACATGTTTCACACCACGTATGACACATTTATGTCTATTTCTGCGAACAATAGATACATTAGGGTAGCGAACCATTGATCCCATGACCTATGTAACTCGAGGGGCCCATCAATGACATCAGAAAAGACACACAATAAGAACTGTACTTTCACAGCGGGAGAGCAGACTCTCGAAATCTCCGGTTGTGTTGACTTGGTGAAATTGATCAACTCATGTTCAACTCAACTGTATTTTTGTCGCAACTTATCAAGTAAAGCTCTACCTTGTTACAACAAAACTTCGTACTGGCGAATTTTCCAAGTCCTAAACCATCACGCAGAGAATACAAGATTTTCTCTAACAAGGGGCAGGGGTCTGGAGGGGGGAGTTAGTGAGAGAGTTTGGCAGGGTTTATATTGGCAGTGTGTCTTCTCAACTATGCAGCCTGTCCCCGTGGAGGCCCTTATAAAGTCTTGGTCGTGATGCACTTAAGTGCCTCAACTCCAGTCTGTATATCCCAAGGGAGTGTGAAGCTGTTGTTCTTTTGTGAGAAAAAAGTGCAGCTCTTATCGTTCTTTTTGTGACTGGCCATTTTTGTTCTATTACAGTTCTTATTAAGTGTGTGTGTGTGTGTGTGTGTGTGTGTGTTTGCTTTGCAGTCAAAAGTCCTGTGTTTGATTAAAAGTTTGTGTGTGTGTGGGCATACAACCCAACAGTGTGTGTGTGTGTGTGTGTGTGTGTGTGTGTGTGTGTGTGTGTGTGTGTGTGTGTGTGTTTTCAGAATTTGAATGTCAATGATTACTGATGATTCTATTGCATGTGAATAGTTACTAATTATTTTATTGCGTGTGAACGGTTACTAATGATTCTATTGCGTGTGAATGGTTACTAATGATTTGATTGCGTGTGAACGGTTACTAATGATTCTATTGCTTGTGAATGGTTACTAATGATTCTATTGCGTGTGAATGGTTACTAATGATTCGATTGCGTGTGAATGGTTACTAATGATTCGATTGCGTGTGAATGGTTACTAATGATTTGATTGTGTGTGAACGGTTACTAATGATTCTATTGCGTGTGAATGGTTACTAATGATTCTATTGCGTGTGAATGGTTACTAATGATTCTATTGCGTGTGAATGGTTACTAATGATTCGATTGCGTGTGAATGGTTACTTATGATTCTCCTGCTCCAAATGAAGGACTTGTGTGTCTGCTTTGCAGTTCAGATCCCTCTGGACCGAGTGAAAGAGGAGTGGGAGCGGACCAACGGGCCGTATCACATCCAGAGGCTGGCGGAGCACTACGGAATCTACCGGGACCTCTTCCCCATGGCGTTCTTTGTGCCCCGGGTGATGATGCATGTGCACTATGGCGATGATGCCAGCTCTGCAGTTTACTATGGCAACCAGTTACCGGCGGCGACGGTAAGATTTAAGGGACGACACAGACTTAGGTTGCGCAAAACACCATCAGCTAAGATAAGGTGTCCTTAAAATGAAATGTGTTACTTTCTTTTATTGTATGCCTTCAGAAGTTCTTTTTTCCATTAACGTTATAGTGATTAACAGGTAGCACAAGCAGGCATGAGTGCAGATGCTGTCATTTTGATTCTCTCTTAACTCTCTCTCTCTCTTTCCTTCTGTCTCTCTCTCTCTCTCTCTCTCTCTCTCTCTCTGTGACAGGCTGCCTCCCCTCCCAGAGTCACATATGAGGCAGAAGAGGGCTCGCTGTGGACAATACTACTAACTTGTCCAGGTACTAACTGACACACACACACACACACACACACACACACTTAATTCCCTCATTCAAGTCATACACGCTCCTTATGCCAATGTGGAGGCAGATGAAAGATGTGCTGTGGATTGAGCACAAAACCCCTAAGCCTTATTTATTTAAGCGCCCTTTGGACTGTGATCCACCAGGGGGCAGTGTGTCACTGTAGGCAGAGCTGAGGTAGAATTGCTCAGCTGGCCATATGTATCCAATTTACCTTGGAGACCAAATTCCCCAGTAGACTTGCGTCAGTCTTTTCTTCTGTTATCTACCCCTAGACGAACATCTGCAGGATGGGGAACAGGAGTACCTTCACTGGCTGGTGTGAGTATATTTTTTGCTTCACTATAAGTGTGTGGGAGTACACAACTATGTAAAGTAGTTAATTCTGTGTGTGTGAGTGCAACTGCTGTAGCTGCTCTGTTGGGTATATGTCTGTGTGTGACAAAGGGAGATTTTCTTGACATCACTGTTGTCAAGTTTGACCTGATGTCACCGTCACACATTGAATAAGAAAGCGGTCCCATAGATATCAGAACACATGTGTTTACACAAGGTTGATTGAGGAAGTTTGTTCCTCAGGGAGGCTCTCGTCTGGAAAGTCCAGTGGTGTGAGAGAGGTTGTCTTTTTCTTTTTTCCTTCTTCAGTGGGAATATCCCAGGAAGTGCTGTGGAGTCTGGACAGGAAGTATGTCATTACCTGCCGCCCATCCCAGCGAAGGGCACAGGCCTCCACAGATTCATCCTCGTTCTTTTCAAGCAGGATGCCCCCGTGGACTACACCGAGGACTGCAGGCTGTCGCCATGGTCAGTTCACGAGTCATAGATACTAAAACTCGTAAGACATCCGAAGAGCCCGACTTTTTGTTTTTACTGATCAATGATAAGGCACAGTGACCCAATCAGGTTACGTTCGACTTTTACTGATCAATAATAAGGCACAGTGACATAATCAGGTTACGTTCGACTTTTACTGATCAATAATACAGTAAGGCACAGTGACCCAATCAAGTTACGTTCAAAGTGCATGCAATAAAGATTTTATTCAGATCACATAAACTACTGTTCACACTCAGATCCACTCAAGTACAAGGATGAGGATAAAAGCGATGCAGAGATTATTATCGACATCATTACATGATTGGAAGTTATTCAGGTGAGTTTACCTGAGGTCACAGCACACCTGTGTTCATTCCCTCCCAGCTACAGCCTGACGGAGCGCACCTTTAAGACGGTCGACTTCTACCGCAAACACCAGGACGTGCTGACGCCTGCTTCGCTGGCCTTCTTTCAGAGCCAGTGGGACGAATCTGTGACCGACACCTTCCACACGCTGCTGAGTAAGTACTAAGACCCTCTCAGGCCTAACTGGGCCCAGGTAACAATCAAACCCACACTCTGAAAACCCCTACAATGTTAAGCCAGAGCCAAGATGGTTTCCGGTCTTACGTTAAACAAATGCACTTTCAAGTTTAATGGAGTTTCATGAACAGTCTCTATTTACCAAGTTTGTTGTTGTAATCTGAACTCTAGTGATTAAAAGAATGCTTTCAGCAGAAGCCTTAGTGCCTCTCTCTGCCACAAACATCTGGAACGTTTCACACACCTGTGATGTAACTTCCTGTTTTTCCCTGTTTCACCCACCTGTGATGTAACTTCCTGTGTTTCCCTGTTTCTGCAATCAGATATGAGGGAGCCCGTGTTCGAGTATGAGCGCCCCCCCGTCTACCACCCCCCCCAGAGAAAGTTCCCCCACCGCCAGCCCCTACGTTACCTGGACCGCTACCGAGATGGGAAGGAACACACCTACGGCAACAGATACTAATACACACCCAGAATACAGCCCCAGCGCTGCGGCCTCACACCACAGAGAACCACACGCCTCATGGTTCCTTCATACTGGTTCTTCTGAACATGTGTTCAGCTCCTTGGTTCCCTCATACTGGTTCTTCTAAACATTCTTTCAGCTCCTTGGTTCCCTCATACTGGTTCTTCTAAACATGTGTTCAGCTCCTTGGTTCCCTCAAACTGGTTCTTCTAAACACGTGTTTAGCTCTTTGTGTATTTGGGAAGGTCGGATGCTTGTCAGAGGAATTCTAATGCATAGTTATGGTTCTTGTTGAAATGTAACAAACACAACCTTTGTTTATAAAACATTCATAGTAATTGATTCACATGCTTTGTGTGTTATTGTATTGGGTAGACAGAGTGCAACTGGGACACCTCAAATAACTTAAAATCATTTCTCTCTCTCCTTTCCTCTCTCTTCTTTTCTCACTGCCCCCTTTAAAATTTGACACTCCGCAGACTGACCGCTAGATAAACAGTGTGATTGTGAAACTATTTATCTGATGGCGTGCAAGTGTCCTCCTCCCACACAGGAGACATTCTAGACAAGAGACCTGTGTGTGTGTGTGTGTGTGTGTGTGTGTGTGCACTGTGCAGTGAGTGAACCTCACAGCCGCGCTCCTATATTAAGCCTCCCTGCTCTTATACACACAACAGCTCCGTTGGAAGTCCTGGAAAAGGTGACAGAGTATTAAGATGAAAAGATCTTGAACAGCGATAGTGTTGCAACTGGGTCAAAAATTACAGGGCAAAGTGCCCAGATTCTGTTGTGCCAACTTCAGCAAAGGCACACCTGTTTCCTGTCAAAGGTGTGTCCGAAGGGCATCAGATACCAGGAATCAAATTACAGTTTTTTAAATTTAAATTGATTTTTGTATCTAATTATTCTGAACGCAAGTATGACTGTCCCAGTAAGTAACTACCACTCCATCCCTTTCTCACACCATTGAGAATGATCCATTATACAGTCCTGTTAAATCAATTATCTACCAATACTGCAGGTGCTGATCTCGTGCTAATAGTGGAATTTGTAACTTCCTATTCTACCTGTGTATTCCTAGTTTTGAGTTGAACTTTTCCACAGGCTTCATCTCATCTAGACCATTGCCAGCATGTTGCTTCATTTCTCAAAACAAATTATACAAATACTTAATCGTTACCGAATCCAACAAAAATAAGCCTCAACATTCCTGGGTGTTGTAATAGCCTAGTATAACCAGAGCTCAGAAACACCACACAGACAGAACCAGTCTTGTGTGAATGTGTGTGTTTTGCGCCTGACACAAGAGGAACGTGTCGTTGGCTGCAGCAGCTTGTGAGTAAATACTTGTATTGTATACAATACAGAGTGGAAAACAGGAGCATATTATATGTCCTCCTTACGCCCACCTGTGGGCAGAGATGAGGAAACCCTAACCTCACCCACACCCACGCACCTCCATTCTCACTGACGCCATGATGGCACTGAGCTACGCTGTGTGGGTAGGAAGAAGTCCCGTTCCTCTGGCTCAACTGGTACAGCAGAGTGGGAGAGTACCCATGTTCCTCAGATTTGTATGGCACATAATGGGATCATGACTCAGGGTTCTATATATTCCCCAGTTCTACATATGTAGTCTCACACAGTCCTAGGTGCCCAAGCTCTATATGGGAGCATAGGACCCTGGGAGAGTACATATGTAGAACTGGGGAACTTTGAACCCTTGGTTATGATCCCATTATGTGCCATACAAATCTGAGGAACATAGGACCCTGGTAACACCGGAATGCCATCATACTGATGAAGTCATTTGCATTCTGTGCTGTAAATTGCTTTGGATAAAAACAAAAATGTAAACACCTTTGCTGTACCCAGCATTCGTATAAATTTACTCACTTTTATCATAAACGATTTAAACTCCACCCCCACCACGTCCTCCTCCACCCATGCGGGATATCCTGGATATCCTGATGGTGATGATGGACATGGCTAAGGAAAAGTGGACGAAAGGCCACTTCCTGTGTGTATCCCCCTAATGGGACATGAAAAGAGTGTTTTACGAGGCCCTCCTTTAATGCACTTTAATTATTCTGAGCGCACAGTTTACTACCACACAAGTATGACTGTCCGAGTAAGTTATTGCCACTCCATCCGTTCAGTATTGACCACCTTTTTGACATGTTTTTTAAATGTTAAATTGCAATCTAAAATGATCCCCAGATATTTAAAATCAGATACAGATGTGAGCTTTTTTCCTACAATAAAGACATCAGGGTGCCGTACATTTAATGATTTCTTGGAGAAGAACATACAGACTGTTTTATTTGTGTTCAAGTGTAGGCATGACGTTTTTAGCCAGTCAGAGACATGGACCAATGCTGCCGTTAGTTCAGTGGCAGCCTGTTCTTTGGTTTTTGCATGTGTATAAAGAACAGTGTAATCTGCATACATTTAAACATTGATGGACACTGATGGTAAATCATTAATTTACATGCTAAATAAGATCGGCCCCAACACTGACCCCTAAGGTATGAAGAAAAGCTACTTCCAAAGTTTACACTTCGAGTCCTATCAGCCAAATATAACTTCATCCATTTTGTGGCTTCTGCTGAGAAATTAAAATATGATCATTCACAGTGTCAAACACCTTCTTAAGATCCAAGAAACTACCCCACCTCTATCCAATTTGGACTTAACATTTCCTAGGAAGTAGCAGTTATCGGTCTCCGTAGAGTAATTAGAACGGAATCCAAACTGCATTGGGTGCAGAGGAGTGTTCCCTAAGTTTAAGTGTGCTGTCAGCTGACTGCTGGCAGGCCATTCCATCCTCTCCACTCCCAAATTCTGGAGGTAGTCTCTGATAAACCCTGCTCTGTCGGGGCGAGCGTTGTTATCTTGTAGGACAGAGTTCGGTCCCAGACTGTGGAGATATGGGATTACCACTGGTTGCAAATCTCATCTTGGTATCTAGCTGTATTGAGACCAGGCAGAGAAGATTTGGCAAATTTTTCATGGGCACAACCCACATACTCAGCTCTGCTAATCATCCCCCAAATGCATGTTCCTTACAAATGTGGCACCATTTAAAAGGGAAATAAACAGGCTTTCCAACGGTATAAGATGTTTTGCCAATAAGCATTGTTACAACAAAGAAGTAATCTACCAAACACAAATGTCCTTACTTTATGTGCTATGTTTATAAAAATATTCCAACACTGCCTCCTAAAGATGGCACGACACTGGTAAATAAAATGGCAGTCATGCCTGTCACTCCACAACCATGACATGTTTATTCAGGTACTGGTCAGTCAAAAAGTCAATTAAAAGGACAGTGGTAAAATAAGAAGACCACGGCAGTCTCAACAGCAATGTGGCACCTGCTCAACAGCATTGTGACATCATCTCAACAGCATTGTGACATCATCTCAACAGCATTGTGACATCATCTCAGCGTTGCTGTGGGGAAGGAACCCAGCTCAGCCTCCACGCCCAGAACCCTGATACCAAGGTACAGTGTGCCAAACCCTCTATGAGAATATAATGACATAGCAGAAACGGTTATACATCAACAATTAAATGAAATGATTCACTAAATTCTAAATCTAGTTTCCACCAGTGTGAAGACATAATCATTGCATTCTAGAGTGATAATCAGAGCGCTGCAGAAAAAAAAACCATTTTAAATATAGCGTGTATGTATACATCTAGCAGGATCTCAGTCAGCTGTTTTGCCAGTTTTGTCAGTTTTGTTTGCCTGTTGCCTGTTTTTCTTCCTTTACTGAAGTACTTTCAGCACTCTTAAACAGCACTGTATTATTATATCATTGCAATTACAATTACAAAATAACACAACATAACTGCTATAACAGTTATAAAAGAATATACATCATGTTATTTATTATGGCTATAACAGCAATACTAGCAGCAGCTTCAACACTGGCCTCTGGTCCACACACCAAAGGGGTTTTCTCAAGACAGGATTCATGATTGATTTATGCACATTCAAAAACAAACACACTTTGCTTTAAAAGACAGGATTAATGGCTGACTTATGCACATTCAGACACACACACACTTTGCCTGAAAGACTACTAGGTTGGACTCTGCAGACGGACACAGAACTGTTTCGGCTTTGACCTCTTTATTCAAGCCAACTACTGACCAATCAGAGCTTAGTTTATAAATCAAATGGCATCAAGTTCCTCCTAGTTTGTTAGAAATGAAAACCCATATGAATAGGTAGTACTTTAAAGGCAATTTAATTTGTTTCATTCCAACCAAAGACAGGCATAGGATACAAATACTCAGGACTCTCACCAGACCTAGGCTGTGGTTGAATAGTCGAAGTATATAATATTTTAATCATTCTGCTCATTTGTAAAGCACTTTGAATAACCTATATTTATGAATTGTTCTTCATAAATAAACGTACCTTGCCTTGGGAAGAGACAACTGCAGTGCTTACTAAATCCCAACACACTCACACAAGCCAATGTAATTAGACAACAGCGATTGCTGTTGCTGTCGCAAGGAATTGTGGGACGGCCTTATCTCCTGTCCTTCCATAAAGGACGATCCCGTGTTCCCCTATGCTGAAGGAAACAGAGAGGAAGCACAGAAGCACCGAAGCACCTTCCCTTCAGCATGTACAGAACTCAGTTGGGAACCTTCCCACGCAAAAAAGACAATTCCACCATAGCCCTGTGTCCGACGTTAATTAACCTCAAGGAGCATAAGCCAGTCAGTGCTTTGTTGGAACAGGCTCCCACATCGGCTTAAGGAGAATGATAATCACAGCATAATAGTTTTAATATATAGTTCTGTGAAATATAGAGTTTAATGTTTATAATAATATATTAGTTAATAGTACTTTGTTTTGGGTTGGGTAGAGGACAGGGGAAGGGGGGGGTGCAGACGCCCATCTAAAGGCCCTTTGGGATGATTCAGGTGTGCTTCAAGCATCCAGTGGACGTCTCTGTCCCCAAACACCTGAGCTCACAGAGACATTGTTGGTGTCGGACTGATGGGTTAAAGCAGGCGTCTTTGAGCTGGGAGAACACGTGTAGAACAGACGTAGAACACGTGTAGAACATCAAGTGCTGTGAGATGCTGAGGGCAGGAATGAGAACGGCTGAACTCAGTGAGGCTGACCATTGCTGTACCATCCCAGAGATGCTTTTGAGACGTCTGTGAGATGCTTTTGAGACGTCTGTGAGATGCTTTTGAGACGTCTGTGAGACGCTTTTGAGACGTCTTCAGGCCCAGGCGACAGATAGCATCTCCTGCACGTCCAGCATCTTCTCCCGGGGTTTCCCCTGAGCCTCCCCTCTCCTCACTTCCTCATCACTTATCTTCTCCCAGTCACTAAACGAGACCGGACGCACCCCTGAAACACACGCACACGCACACACACACACACAAACACACACACACACACACACACACACACACAAACAAACAAACATACCCACACAAACAAATACACCCCGCATCAAGAGTCTAGATTTGAGTAAACCAACTTAATGGTCCTTGCTCATCCTCGAACCCCAGCCCAAACCCTGTGGCCCCACCATACATAAGAAAACATTGTCTTTTGACGGTAACACCCTCAGACAGATGTCCTTCCTGCCTATGGTCTGAGATAAGTATACAGTATACAAGTATACAAGTATAAGTATACAGTAACTGTATACGTCTCCACTGTCCCCTTAGGTACCAGTTCGTCCCCCTTTTGTGATGGAAAAATCCCTATTTACAAAAACTCCCCAACCCAAAGCTTTAGTATGACCTGCACACAAAGACCAAATGGCTTGACCTTATGCCATGGATGGTTCGTCTTGCAGGCTGATCTTTTAGCTAGACTGAAGTCACTTATTCACAAAAAGGATGAAACTGGTGTGAGTGAGCTTTTACGGGGTTGACATACAGTATTTTGACAAGAATCAGATCAGATGTCAAAAAGATGTTTAAGTGTTTAAGTGCAATACAACAAAATGCTTAAGTCCATTATTGTAGTAAAAAATGCCTTTTAAGGGTTTATAGTTTATGACTGGTGGGCCACATTATTAGCCTGGCCGTTACCAGACTGTGACTCCATTTCTTTCCGTCAGTCAGTCTGGGCCAACCCAATGCATTTTGGTTTCCGAGATGGGCGGGTGCTTATCTTGAGGTTTATAATCATTGGAGTTCCCTTAACCAATCAGCAACGTTTAGTAAGCATTCGGTAGATTAAACTCTTCCCAAAGCCAGTTGGGAGAAGAGCTACGACGTCCTTTCTCATCATAAAACTTACAAGACAATCCTCTTGTTCTCCTTTTAATTGTCTGATGTTCTCGAGAGTTGAGACAACTTCTCCGATAGCTTTTCGTGTCTCTTCCTCCGTAGCCATTTTTGCTATACTGTTAAACTACAAACTCGGCTGGACTACATGCAACTCGGCAAGGCGAGTTTTGCGTCACAGCTCTGAACTGTTCGCTGATTGGTCCAGCAAAATTTTGAGTTCTGCAAACGATTGTCAATGGGGCTGGGCCAGACTGAGTATGAGCTTGAAATCAATTCAGGCGGAAATACGTAGGCTGGTGTCACCAGGCTACCACATTATAGCAATGTCCTATACAAGAAAAGCCATCATATCTATCCTGGTTCTGTCTGGCATACCTTTTTTCTCCAGTAGGGGCGCAATGCCCTGCGCTCCCAGCTTTGACTCCGATATGTCGATGGCTCCTGAGTCAAGGTCCTGGAGCAGCACGCGCCCAGTGTCAAAGCTGTCATTCATGGTGGTTGCTATGACACCGGTGGGACCTCTCTTCACCCAGCCACTGCAGTACAGACCTGCAGCAAGAGGAACAGAACCCGCCAGAACCAGTGAGAATCCGACAGAACCAGTCAAAACCCAATGGAATCATGTGACCCAGGATCTGAAAACTCAACCCTCAAAGAAATGCTTAATTGATGATTCACTAAATAATTCAATCCTATATAATTTAAGAGATACTACACACACACAGAAAGAGTCAAGTATTGTCCGTCATAGAAGGCCGTCACTTCACTTTAAGTTACCTTAGCTATGCATACTTATTCTACATGAGTACTGTAAGATAAAATCAAAATAAAACCAATATAATCTCATGAGAAAAATGGCAAGTGAGGTTCACATGGGGAGAATACACAAGAAATGTAAGACTTCACACCTTAGAAATGCAGTATGTGTTTTTACTGTGTACAGAGGGTACCAGAAGATATTAAACCATGCATGATTTCATATCTTTTGGTATCCTCTGTACACAGTTAAACCACAAGGTGTTTTGGTACCTTTTACTGCTGGTCTGATTGTACTGTGCACGCTTCCTTATTTCTGTTTTATCTCACTGACATCTAGAGTTACGGCCTGTGTTCCAGTTTATTATGCGTTATGGCCTGCTTGTTTTCTTGCTGCATTTCGAAGGTGTGAAGTCTTAAATTTCTTGTGTATTCTCCCCATGTGAACCTCACTTGCCATTTTTGTCATGAGATTATATTGGTTATATTTAGATTTTATCTTACAGTACACTATCGCTTACATTATTCACACACACACACACACACACACACACACACACACACACACACACACACACACACACACACCTTGCATTATGCTTTTTAATACAGTTATGAAACAGCTGTGCTTTGGCTGATGTAGCGATCACTCCAGGTCCAAGTGAGCAAGGCTACTTCTGAAACCTTCTAAAAGTGTCTCTGAGGAAGAGACAAGTTGATGTCCCTTAGTCAGAAGCTGCTACACCACCAACACCAACTGAAACTGTTAAAGTGCCACTTAAACTTCAGGGTAGTTGAAGTAGTAGTAGTTTTTTTCCTATCCACTGTAAGGATAGAGGACAGGGCTGACCCACCTGTGGTCTCCTGGACGCGCCCCATTGTGTTGGGAATGATGGCTTTTCGGGGGTCGAAGGGCACAGCGGAGTCGATGGGTAGGCTTTTGTAGCCAATGCTGCTGATGATGACGCCACACGGAATCTCCTCCACCTCGCCGGTGGGCACAGCACGTGCCTCGTCCCCCAAACCCTGCACATACCGGAGCATGAGCAAGGCAACAGTGGCTCCGCTAACAGTGGCTTCGCTACCAGAAGCTCCGCTAACAGTGGCTCCGCTTAACTGTAAGGAACCTCTGAGATCTACAGTCTACTCTGCCTGGGGTGTTCCAGGAACCTGGTTTACCACTGCGCCACCTTAAAAAGCCACGCACACACACACACACACACACACACACACACACACACACACACAGACACACACACACGGCCAGACACAGACACACAAGGAAGAGCGGGCCTGAGAAGACCATGGTTCTCTAAACTGGCTGCAGACCAAATTATACCACTACCCTCCCTATCTGCAGACAAACTTAATGTGCAGTTTCAAACACGGAAAATAATAAAATAAAGAAATATTTAATCAAATAAACAATAACTTTGCCAAAACCCTGCTTGGCTGGCTGCCTTGCTGTCAGACGATTTATGAGCGGTGAATTCCCACTTAAAATTCAAAATTTTAAGTACCTGAGAACGATGATTCCATTCTTTCCCATGTAACAAACACACACACACACACACACACACACACACACACACACACACACACACACACACACACACACACACACAAACACACAAACCTCTTCCGGTTCAACTTCAGCGCCGTCACATGGTTTCTGTCACATGGTTTCTGTCTGATTTTACAATCATCGCTCATTTTACAGTCATAGTCACCAGTGTTCTTTTAAGGGCAGGGTCACCACACCAAAGACCAACAAACACTGTAGTAATTATTCTAGTCATGAGTTTCAAACACGGTAGTAACTAATCTAGTCATGTGTTTCAAACACGGTAGTAACTAATCTAGTCATGTGTTTCAAACACGGTAGTAATTAATCTAGTCATGTGTTTCAAACACGGTAGTAACTAATCTAGTCATGTGTTTCAAACACGGTAGTAACTAATCTAGTCATGTGTTTCAAACACGGTAGTAATTAATCTAGGCATGTTTTTCAAACACGGTAGTAACTAATCTAGTCATGTGTTTCAAACACGGTAGTAATTCCTCTAGGAGTTTCGTAAGCAATCAAATGCTTAGGATCTCCTGCCACTTGCCAGGATGTTGACCAAATCATAAACTTCCCTTAATCATGAATTTTAGATATTAGAAGATTCCTTCTTCCCTCGAGATGATACTTAAACTAACATCAAGTATAGTGAAAACGGCCGAAAGTATTCTTTTTATTATGTGTGCCTAGTTATAAATACATAGATAAATTACAATCACTCTAACATCACCACCTACATATCATATGAGTAAGTATACATAATAAAAAGTATATAAATGCTTTGCAAGCACTGATTTATACCCACATTATGTATTAGTAATTACTGTATATAATACCCACATTATGTATTAGTAATTATTGTATACAAAACCCACATTATGTATTATGTATAGAATGATGGTGGTGGTGCCCTCTGACCTCCAGCTTGTTGAGGGCCAATCGGATGGCAGCGGCTCGAGTGCCGTCCGCGTTGGGCAGCACGTCCAGTGGGCTGCGCAGGAAACGGAAACCCCACTTCCTGTGAGCCTCTTTACCAGCCTGTTCCCTCAGTGCCTTCAGCATCAGCTCTGTGAGCCTCTTCCTGGGCCGCGGTAGGTCTGCACACACGCACACACACACACACACACACACGAAGGCAGGCACACACACACACACACACACACACACACACACACACACACTCCATTCAGTAAGTGGTTACATATTTATTAACCAGAACCTGATATTTACGGCATTAGGTGTGACGACACACACACACACACAGACAGACACAATACCCTACCATAATCCACACCCATTACCTTATAGCTAGTAATGTAGCAGACGCGTTTATGTAGCCTTATAATTGTATACTTATGTGCACTTTGCACAACCAGGAGAATAACAGCAAGACTACCTGTCGTAAGGCACTGCCTCACTTAGCTGCTCACAACTCTCTATCAGGGCCAGCAGGTGGCGCTAGAGTCTCCGCTGGATGCAAGGCATAGCTGGCTGTAGCGTCATCTCTAATTAGGCACCAGCAATGACTGCTGTGAACTTAACTGATGAGCTACTGGGAGGACCAGGAATGTTTCTCTCGTGCGAGGACTGGCGGCCCTGCAGTCACATGTAAACAAACTGCTGATGACCCCAATCGTTCCCAAGGGAAAGAAAAGAAGAGGCCGTTTGAAACTGCTGTTAGCCAAGCAAGGGAAATACCAGGGCCTGCCAGAGATTGAGTTTGACGGGGTGTGTGTGTGTGTGTGTGTGTGTGTGTGTGTGAGAGAGAGAGGGAAAGTGAGTGAGAGAGGGAGACAGTCACATGATGCCAATATGACGCCAATCTGCCCCATGTGAGCCAATATTATGTCTATTATCCTATGTGTTAATGATCTGCCTGTACTCTCAGTGCATTTAATCACCAGGGCACCCTTTGAAGTTCAGTATGTTAGGTGCGCACACACATACACACACACAATAATTAATTAGAACACACACACACAATAATTTACTGGAACACACACACACACACACACACACACACACACACACACCTTTTAAGGCCTCATTAACACCATGAAAGTCGTCAGTCAGCATGTCAGGTTGTGTTTCGGGCAGGTTCACCATCTCACGCAGTTCCTGTAAAAAGACATGACTTGTCACTTCCCTTATCTAAAGTGAACACACACACACGCACACACACACACCTACACACTCTGATAGACATAAACATTTCTTTACACCTCGCACAGCTTCTGTTAAAATGTAACTTGAAGAACATCTTACAGCTTTATAGCTTTTCTAAAGGTAACAGCTCCAGTCGAAGTCGCCATCTCACCATATGGAAGCAGCACATTCACACACCCACACACACATACAGAGTAACACAGAGAGAGTAATCAGTATTTTTTTTTTTTACAGTTTAGCAGATCATTTATATCAGGCTCATTATCTTTCAACTCAAGACACACACACACGGGCACACACACACACACGGGCACACACACTTCAGCCAATCTTCTTAATCCTGCGCCCTGCACCCTCTGGCTGAGGCAGGAAGCGAGTGGGTGTGATGTCATCGTGAGATTCAGTGGGAAATGCAAAGGCGTATCAAGTCCTGGATCAGGGCCAGCACTGAGCTCAAAAGTTCAAAAGTAACTGGTTGGGTGGGTTTCTTTGTTTGTTTGTGTGTGTGTGTGTGTGTGCGTGCGTGTGTGATTGTGTGCATGTGTGTGCGTGTGTGTGCATCCAAGCGTGTGGCTTGTTCGCGGTGGGGTGGCGAGAGCGAGGGCTTGAAAATAATTTAAACTTTTCACAGAAACACCATTACTCAGAAGAGGCTGGATGGACTGGCTATGCTGCCAATGGGACAGATTGGTGACTGATATTTATTTTTCATGATCTATCCCATTGAGATACAATCTCTCTCCTGCCAGGGAAACCTTTCACCAAAAAGGCATTGAGAAATCTGCAGGCCAGAAGGAAAGGAGGACAAAATGTATGCTTGTGATTAGGCAACACTACAGCAGTACTACTGGTCAGTGATTGGGCAACACTATGGCAGTGCTACTGGTCAGTGATTGGGCAACACTACATCAGTGCTACTGGTCAGTGATTGGGCAACACTACAGCAGTGCTACTGGTCAGTGATTGGGCAACACTACAGCCGTGCTACTGGTCAGTGATTGGGCAACACTACAGCAGTGCTACTGGTCAGTGATTGGGCAACACTACAGCCGTGCTACTGGTCAGTGATTGGGCAACACTATGGCAGTGCTACTGGTCAGTGATTGGGCAACACTACAGCAGTGCTACTGGTCAGTGATTGGGCAACACTACAGCCGTGCTACTGGTCAGTGATTGGGCAACACTATGGCAGTGCTACTGGTCAGTGATTGGGCAACACTACAGCCGTGCTACTGGTCAGTGATTGGGCAATACTACAGCAGTGCTACTGGTCAGTGATTGGGCAACACTACAGCAGTGCTACTGGTCAGTGATTGGGCAACACTAAAGTAGACCTACTGTTCAGTGATTGGGCAACACTAAAGTAGACCTACTGGTCAGTTATTGGGCAACACTAGAGCAGTGCTACTGACTAGTGATTAGGCAACATTATTGGGTCAGCATACTTTCGTTCCTTGTCTAAACATTATTATTCTGACAGCATACTTTCGTTCCTTGTCTAAACATTATTATTCTGACAGCATACTTTCGTTCCTTGTCTAAACATTATTATTCTGACAGCATACTTTCGTTCCTTGTCTAAACATTATTATTCTGACAGCATACTTTCGTTTCTTGTCTAAACATCATTGTGTCAGCATACTTTCGTTTCTTGTCTACATACTCAGATTCCTTTTAAAATCATTTCATTGTATTCTCCTTTGTGATAGCAGGTGTGATGAGGCGGGGCGGGGCGGAGTGGAGCGGAGCTGAACCGGATCAAACTGAAGCCCACTTGCCTTGATGGTACAGGCCACTTGCATCGGCCCCCGACGGCCCACTATCAGAACCCTCCGGACCTGGCTATTGGCCAGGGCATCCAGAGCAGCCTGGGTAATGTCGGTCTTCTGCAAAGACACACACACACGCACGCACACACACACACACACACACACACACACAGGGACAAACACACACAGACAGGGACAAACACAGCCACACACACATACACAGAAGGACAAGCACACACACACAGGGACAGACAGGCGCACACACACACACACACACACACACACACACACACACACACACACACACACACACACACACACACACACACACAGGGACACACAGGAACAGACAGGCACACAAACAGACATAGGGACAGACAGGCACAGACACACAGACACACAGACACACACACACACACACACAGGGACAGACAGGCACACACACACACACATAGGGACAGACAGGCGCACCCGCACACACACACACACAGGGAATGACAGGTACACACACACACACACAAGGGGACAGACAGGCACACACAAACACACAGGGACAGAGAGGCACACGCACACACACACACACACACACACACACACACACACACACACAGGGACAGAGAGGCACACGCACACACACACACACACACACACAGGGACAGACAGGCACACACACACTCCCTCATAGGGACAGATAGGCACACACACCCACCCACATAGGGACAGACAGACAGACCGACACACACACACACACAGGGATATACGGGCACACACACACACATAGGGACAGACATGCGCACACACACACACACACACACACACACACACACGCACACGCACACGCACACGCACACGCACACGCACACGCACACGCACACGCACACACACAGTGAGGTTATTGTTTGGTTTCGCTCTTCTGTCGTGAGAAAAGCAAATCAGATAAATAGGGACATTTTCACAATCACACTGTTTATCTAGCTGTCAGTCTGCAGGCAGGAAAAATGCAGACAGTCAAGCTAAAAATCAGGCCAGGGAACTGCTGAGAGAAAGAGAGAGGGAGAAAGAGAGAGAGGGAGAAAGAGAGAGAGAGAGCGAGAGAGAGAGAGAAAGATGATGTGAGAGGAGAAAGGGGAGGGGCAAGAGGGGAGTGGTAGAGAAAAGGAAAAGGGGAAGAAGAGAGAGAAAAGGCAAGAAGGAAGTGGGGAAGAAAAAGAAATGAAAGCAGAGATGGTGTGAGAGACAGGATGAAGGCGGTCAGTAACCTTCAGCATGTCCAGCGGGGACAGGAGTATCCTGGCAACATCCACGGCAACGTTTCCCTGACCCAGAATCACAGCTGTATCATGGCTAAGATCTGGCCGGAGCTACAGGGGGAAGAGACAGAGATAGATACAGACATAGATACAGACACACACACACACAGACAGACAAACAGAGACCGACAGTCAGTCAGTCAGACACACACACACACACAGATTCAGACACAGACACACACACACACACAGACAGACAAACAGAGACCGACAGTCAGTCAGTCAGACACACACACGCACACCACACAGACACAGACACAGACACAGACACAGACACAGACACAGACACAGACACAGACACACAGGGAGAGTGATTGAGATCAAACAGGCCACCCTTATAAACAGTAAACATGTGGCTATTCGGTCCCGTCTGCGTAAACACATTGTGACTAACTGGGTCAAACCTGCTAAACCCTGACAGGAAATATTGCAACGTCACAGACCTTTGTTGTGGCTATCTTCCCTTGCACACCTCAGGAGTGCAACACCAAAGAGCGGAGCGCTACTCTGGGTTAGCGGAGCGCTACTCTGGGTAAGAGGAGCGCTACTCTGGGTTAGCGCAGTGCTACTCTGGGTTAGAGGAGCGTTACTCTTGGTTAGCGGAGCGCTGCTCTCGGTTAGCGGAACACTACTCTGGGTTGGCACAAGTTGAAAATATGGGTTGTGTATATCTGTCCCGCTCCGGGCAGGATTGCGCCCATTTCTGGCGTAAAATAGCAGTCGTAAACATAAAACGGTATTTACTAAGGGGGCGCAGCGCATATTAACGCTTTGTGGGTGTGGACGCGGAGGACACAAAAAGGTGGGTGGAAACATGCGCAAAATTTGGGAGGAGCGAAGATAAGTGCGCCTAATGATGTATTGCGGGGTATTTACTAAACTGCCTGGCAAGCGCACATCTCTGATTTGCGCGCTAATTCTCCGCCTCCTAAAAGCACGTCTTAACCAGGAAGCGCATTTTCATTGAGTCTGAAAACGTTGATATGGCAGCAGTGATAAGAGAAAGGCGAAGATAGAAGACAGAGACAGCGCACAGAAATCATTTTTTCAACTCGTATAACACATTTTCAGTTAAATGATTAGACGGTACAGGTTAACCAGCCACGCAATACTCAATTACTGAACCAGATTAGAGACGACATCTAACCCTCCAACCGGAGATCACATTCCATTCAATCAGTTGGTAAACATTGCAAATATTAGCACCGAATCATTTCAAACAGTTATAGTATCAGCAGTTGATATATCTCAGCCTTCACAAATATTCACACAGGTACTCGAAGCATTGCTATGGCGCACTGGTCAATACATTTCCCCACTGCCAAAGCTGAAATTATAGACATCAAACAGGACTTTTTTTGAAATCGCAAACTTTCCGAACGTAACATGAACCATTGATTGCACCCACGTCCATATATATTGTAGTGAACCCATGTCCCTTGTAGAAATTATTAATCTCGCCATGTACACATCTATATTGTTATAATAGACAGTTTATGCATTAATGCCACCAATAGCATATTCTTTATAATCGTGTTCTTTTAAACATCTTGCTGTAGG
Organism: Sprattus sprattus; assembly: GCF_963457725.1. Taxonomy (NCBI): domain Eukaryota; kingdom Metazoa; phylum Chordata; class Actinopteri; order Clupeiformes; family Clupeidae; genus Sprattus; species Sprattus sprattus. Next base: position 8,371,137 of record NC_137925.1, read on the forward strand.
TGATGGCGGGCAGAACAACAATTTTGCAGTGCACACATTGAATCAGGTTCAGTGATTGAGCGAACGTGAACCAATATATCTATCTCCACTGCGCTGAAGCTTAATGTTCTCTTCCTAAATAAATACCACGAAAAATGCGGAAAAACACCGTGCGTTAATTTGCGAACGCAGATTAAGAAGCGCTCGCATATTAGTAAATCAGGCCCTCAGTGTGCCACAGCATGATTCCCATAGTCCCATCCAAACTGTAGAGACATGACATCAGGGTCAATACACATCTACACAGAGAACCATTGCTTGTTATTGTGTGATGCTGTATTCACACGGCCTTGGTTAAAATAGCACCCATCTTCCTGAGGATATGAGTAAGCCTGTGTAAACAGCCCTTTGGCTTCAAACACAAAGATCTAATTAAAAGAAAGTATGGTTTTCAAAGCACTTTGTAGGTTGTGGTGGACAAAAGTGAACAATAACTAGCTATGTCACCATGTCAGATACAAAAGTCAGTGTAATCATTTCTTCATTATAGGGTTCTTTCTACTCTCTATTCTAGGGCAAGCTCTAACAGGTACTTTGGGCTCTGGGGGACATCTCAGATCTACATAGAACTCTTTGGAGCTGCAAATAAGCCTTTTTTTTGTGTTTATTACATTTTACATCACATTCACATGTATCCCTTTAGCAGACACCTTTATCCAAAGAGACTTACAGTTAGGATGCACATTTAAAACAGGATGTTTATTTCCTGGAAGTCAGACTCATGTTCTATGTGATGTCAGACCCATGTTCTGTGTGATGTCAAACTCATGTTCTGTGTGATGTCAAACCCATGTTCTGTGTGTTGTCAGACCCATGTTCTGTGTGTTCTTAGCACCTTGCTCTACCAGTTGGAACAACAAGAACATTTCTTTGCCAGCCAGACTGGTTCTATGCCTTTAAATAAGACACTGTGAGATTTTAACACTCAGTATGCAGATGAATACGTGTGAGGATATCAACTACATTTGGCCCGCCTATTATGAAGTGTATAAGAGCGTCAGCGGACATCAGTGTGTGCAGGGAGGGTGTGTACGGTGTGTGTGTGTGTGTGTGTGTGTGTGTGTGTGTGTGTGTGTGCGTGTGTGTTTGTGACCGTCAGTGGACATCAGTGAGTGCAGGGAGGGTAAGTGTACGGTACCTCTCTGTTGTAGGGCAGCCCGTTGTACCAACCCACAAAGTCTTTGGCGGAGTAGACGCCAGGCAGGTGCTCACCCGGCACGCCCAAACTGCGGTTTCCTTCGGCACCGTAACTCTGCCAGAGAAAAAGAGAGAAGCACCATCACATCACCGTAACTCTCCCAGAGAGAAAGAGAGAGAGGCACCATCACATCACTGTAACTCTGCCAGAGGGAAAGAGAGAGAGGCACCATCACATCACTGTAACTCTGCCAGAGAGAAAGAGAGAGGGGCACCATCACATCACTGTAACTCTGCCAGAGAGATAGAGAGAGAGGCACCATCACATCACCGTAACCAAGAGAAGCACCATCAGGGTTGGACTAGAGTGGGTGACACTCCAGCAGACATTTGCTTTCCACGGTCACTTGTAAGCTTGCTGTATCTACAAGGTGTTATCCTCACACTCTGCAACATGACGGGACGTTATTTATTGTTAACGGTGGTATACTAATCAATAAAATCCTCACACTCTGCAACCTGTCATGACTATGTTAATCGTTAATTCTGTTTATTGATTAGATACATTAATACATGGGATATTAATAGCCCAGAGGTGACAGTCTTTCCTCAGGACTGCAGTTAAAGAGCACAACCCATTCCTATTCAAAGAAATCTACATCACA
>NC_137925.1:8377977-8514963 GCF_963457725.1 Sprattus sprattus
GCAATTCTAGACTACTGAGTGCCTCCACAAACCCATAGATTCTGTATGTGTGTGTGTGTGTGTGTGTGTGTGTGTGTGTGTGTGTGTCTGCACATATGACAATGGTCAGTAAGTTATCAAGAAAAACATTAACTACAACTCATATAACAGTTTATAACACAACAACGTGAATCCGGTGCTGAAACAAAGTCCTAAGGCAATATAAAGTTATGTTTGGCTGTCCTGAGGTAATATAAAGTTACATGTGGGTGTCCTGAGGTAATATTAAGCTACTTTTAGGTTATCTTACAAAAAGTAAAAATAAAGCTATACTTAAAGCTATGAACTGCCTCTGTGTCCGTCCCCTTAATTATTCCTTTCAAAAGAGGTGCAAACCAAAGAACAGATGTGGGCCAGGGAAACATAAAAAACTAGGTGCACTTGTCGTGAAGTTAAAGGCAGATCATGCCAGTGACACAACAGGAACAACAACAATGATGCCATTCTAGACATTAGTGTGCCTCAGACATCTGTGTGAGTGTGTGAGTGTGAGTGTGAGTGTGAGTGTGAGTGTGTCTGTGTCTGTGTCTGTGTCTGTGTCTGTGTCTGTGTCTGTGTCTGTGCCTGTGCCTGTGCCTGTGCCTGTGCCTGTGCCTGTGCCTGTGCCTGTGCCTGTGCCTGTGCCTGTGTCTGTGCCTGTGCCTGTGCCTGTGCCTGTGCCTGTGCCTGTGCCTGTGTGTCTGCGCCTGCGCCTGCGTCTGCGTCTGTGCCTTTGCTTCCTGCCACTTTTAGTATCTGATTCCTTGTCCAAGCCTGGGAGAAAATACATTTACTACAAATCATCTAAATAAAAGTGAGATGAAGCCTATCAGACCAGCGTTGAGGCAAGGAGAGCCCAGCTATTATCCCATTATCAACTAGCAAAACATGAAACGACCTGCACAAACCCACTACATCAGGCTTCTTTTCAGCAAGCTGACAGATGTGACAGATGAGTTTGGGTGGGGATGGCTCACCCTATTGAACCCAGAGACTCACCTTTATGATGTGCTGGGCTGTGTAGAAACCGGCCGGACCGCCACCTACAATGCAGACCTTTGTGGGCGGGTCAGGAGTGGTGGAAAGGCCACGCCATGCTGTGCAAACAAGATCAAACCATCAAGTGGAGGGAATAAAAATGTTGATTCCGGTAACACAAATGCAGCCATTAGGCTACAGCACACAAAATACCCATTGTAAATCAGTTACAGTATATCACATAAAGAATGGCTTGCAAGAACTTACTCCTGGGTATGCAACGTTATGTTCACATTTGATGTCATGTAATTGTAACGTACCATGTAATTTACCGGCAGTGTTGCTTGGCGATGTCCGTACTGATTTCACGATGAAAAACAATGATTTTTGGACTGTTCGATTCATATTTGCTCTGGGTTTAGCAGCAATACTGAAAAACAAAGTGAGCCCTACATGAATAACTGCTGACCAAAAAGTAGCTTATACACGCAGAGATTATGTAATGCAGGCTGGAATTAAGCTTTTCATTTACTGAATGGAGGCTCTATTTCGTGCAAACCATCTAGTAAGTAGCCTTAATCAGAACGCAGAGCAAACTGAAGTATTTGTTTAACATAACTTTAACATGGCAAAACTAGCAAAGCGTGTCCCTGTCATCATTCTGTTCATTCAGTGCTGAAGGATAACGTAATAGTATCGTTAAATGATCCTCTTGTATCCTCAGGAGAGATGAAAGGACCATACTACATTAAATGGCGAGGCATGTATTAACGCTAATGTTAGCTACCTAAAGAGAAATAGTACTTCAGCATTAGGTTGTCAAAACTTTGGTCAGGTCGGCAGTAACTTACATGGGTAACATGCAAGTTCTATGAAGCAGATTTCAAAATTAGACAAAATGAGCAATAAGGCTCAGTTGAACAAAACACTTACAGGTACCAAAGACGAGTTCACATTATCAATTTGGAGAACACCAGGATCAATATACGATGAATGCAACGTCAAACATCCTCAGCAGGTTCAACATCAGCGTCTGAATGCGTGTATCGCCCACTACATTCCGTCTGAAAAATAAGCTTCCGCCACAAAGGTTCCGCAAAAAACGATTCTGTCTCTCTACGCTCCGAAACACACACTCTACACACACACGCAACCACACACACAAACGCACACAAACACACTATCTCTCTATCTAACACACACATTACAGGTGGCCAAAATCAAGGTCATTTCGAAAACGTCTGGTCAAAGTACCCCAACTGAATATACCACAGCAAACTGTTGCTTCGTTTAACCTGTCAAACTAGGCTTCAGTTCTTCTGTTCTGGCACATTTAACTAATTTCAAAAGTTTTTGGCATTTTTTGTTTTGTTATCTGCATCTATAAGGCTTGGAAAGTGCTTCCATGACTGGCCTCAAAGGTCTTTTCTGGCCTAATCAAAACAGGCATGCCTTAGGGGATTAAACTATGGTTCCATGGCAATGTTCCGAAAGCCCATTATTCCGATGCATGCTTTTTCAGTGCTTGTAATGTCCTACGACAATCTGCCGGTAATTTCCCCAAAACCAGAGTAGGCTAAATTAACAAATAAAAGGAAAATTGATGCGTGATAGCCAGGTGAGCGTCTCTGCTACGCAAATTAAATGCGGTGTGTGTTTTGTGCTAAAGTATGCCAGGGGGACTTTTTTTTTTTCGGAATAGGCCTATTGAGATTTCGGAATATTGGGCTTTCGGAACACTGAGCCGTCCCCTAAACGGGTTAGCATTGGGTTGTTTTTAGCCCTGTAACAGTCGAGTTTCCTCCACTTTTAATCAATTCTTTATTGATAATATAAAGGTAGAGATACAAAAATAGTAAAGTTTTTACATTCTAGATCAATACAAAAACATACACATAACAGAAACAGGACAATCATCCACACACCCCACGGCGACCCCCTAGTCTCTCTCCCTCCCAAAAAAACCCTTCAGTTAGGCCTACGTATACTAATGCTGCACTCTTTCTTTAACCAAAGTGTAAGCTCCGTCCCATGCACGTAACGTTTTTAATGCCCACATTAGGGCATTCCCAGTACATATGTAAGAAAATCCCTGTACTGGGACATAGGTCACAATTAGGAGATGTGATGTTTTTCATCGCATGACGTTTTCTAGGAGTAAGATACATCCTGTGTATAAATTGAAAATGTATAAATTGGCGATCAGGGTTTTTGGAGGTATCATGAAGAGTCTCCCATACTGTGTCCCAGCAAATCTCTTTCTCATCCTCAGAAGGCAGTTTCCTACACCATACACTTCCTACTGGTAAACATGCATAAGATTCAGGGGATACATTTATAAAGTTTTGAGACCATCCCACGTGTCTGTCTTTGTACAGCAAATATTTTATGCAAAGGGTGTGTAATGAGCGGTTCTCCCCAAGGGACACCATATGCCTTCATGGCAGATCTCATCTCAGTTGCAAGTAAAAGAAAAATGATTTGCCAGGCAATCTGTATTCAGCTTGCAGATCATTGAAAGCTCATTATAAAAGTCTTGAGGACATTTTTGATGAAAGGAACATTAACATTAACTCCCCTATCCATTCACTGTGGAAAAGAAAAAGGTGCATTGCCAGTAAGAAGAGAAAAAGTATTGAACACAGGAGAATACTTGTGCCATTTAAGATCGACCTTAACATGTGCGGCAGGTTATGAGCAAAAAAGACACCAGAGGACTTAAGCTTTTTTTGGAGATTCGTCTACTTTTGAAAACAAATTACCACACAGTTGTTGTAACTGATAGACTTACAGTCTACAATTGTGAATGAACAACAAAGAATTTTTTTTTAGCTGGACTATAAAAAGTGCTATACAAAGTTTCCCCTTCTTAGAATGTAGCAGCCATACTTCACACAAACGCTTACATCTCAGAGACATAATGTCATATGTCTGAATGTCGTATTTTCTGCTTTGGAAAACAATGTCGAAAGGCCTGACTTCCTTTTCAAAAAGTGCGATGAGGATGTGGTGAAAGACATAGCTGCAGAAATGTGCTGACCTAACCCTGATGTAAACTTCAAAGAGAAATGCATAGCCCACAACAGACTGCATGACTTTCTTTACGATACAGTACTGCCACAGACTTACATTAAGATTATACCTTATGGTACAGTGTGAACCCTTGCAAACCACACAGATACACACAGCATTAGAAATGTATATTATATCAGATCATGTATTTTTCTCAGTTAATTGTCCACAGGATATCCGTGATACAGTTGTGTATTATGTGCATATGTTCCTGATGTTCTTGAATAGGTGTGCATTAATGGTGATTGTGTGGTGATGACCAATGTTGTAATGAAGGATGTGGTAGGTGAGAGTGAAGGGGATGATGCTGAGTATGATGATGATGATGATGGTGATGATGCTGATGAGGAGGAGGAGGAGGAGGAGCGGGACGACGAGGATGATGGAGTTCTTGCTGAATGCTTTGTTGGGTTTCGTATCTGCCTTTACTCTGGGGACACACAGATACTGTCTTTAATCATTAAGATGAAAGTGATCACTGTATTGACAAGCCCCCTCCCAACCCCACCAATAGCAGCAGGACTTTAGCAGGGACATTACATAAATTATATTAAACTAAAACAAACGGATTCATTTAACTTTATTCTGATTGAATCTGCAAGCTCTTTTACTGAGATGGATTCCTGGGTAAAGTTATCTGCAAAATCCCAGTTTGTTTTCGGGACCCAGAGGCTAAAGCTTCTTTAAGAGCAGTATAGCATTATTCTGGCAAAGGTTCCTCTGACAGACAGGGCTTAGTTCCGTGATTTATGTTCTAATGTCTTGTCTTGTAGTATTTTGGGGAACAAACCACAAACACAGAGCAGAATGCTATACATCCTGTTTGCTGTGGTCCACTGAAGAGCGAGAGGCTATATTGGTACAACCGTTCAGCCCTAGCTGGGTTGAGCACATTTCCCTTCTATTTCCAATTTCAATTTCAATTGTCTTTCTTGGTGTCTGATGCCATGAGTACCTACCAGCGAACACCGCCATACGAGGACCCCGGTGAAGATGAGGAACATGGTGGCACACACCACCACACTCAGTGGAGAACTCTACCTTTATTTGTCTCCTCAGTGGAGAACTCTACCTTTATCTGTCTCCTCAGTGGAGAACTCCACCTTTATCTGTCTCTGTCTCCTCAGTGGAGAACTCTACCTTTATCTGTGTCCTCACTGGAGAACTCTACCTTTATCTGTCTCCTCAGTGAAGAACTCTACCTTTATCTGTGTCCTCAGTGGAGAACTCCACCTTTATCTGTGTCCTCAGTGAAGAACTCTACCTTTATCTGTCTCTGTCTCCTCAGTGGAGAACTCTACCTTTATCTGTGTCCTCACTGGAGAACTCTACCTTTATCTGTCTCTGTGTCCTCAGTGGAGAACTCTACCTTTATCTGTGTCCTCAGTGGAGAACTCTACCTGTTTTATGACGAAAGTCATGAGTACCTACCTGCGAGCAGCGCCATATGAGGGCCCCGGTGAAGATGAGGAACATGGCGGCACACACCACCACACTCAGTCCAAGGATCAGGCGGTGCAGCTGCTTGCCTGGCCTGTTGCAGGGCTCCTCAGGATCGCGCTCTGTAATAGTAATAATAATAAACTTTATTTGTATAGCACCTTTCATACAAAACAATGCAGTATAAAGTTCTTAAGAGCAAAGAAATTACATGCACAGTGATCCACATAAAAATAGACATCAAATAAGCATGAAACATAAAAACTAGTAGAGATTGACAAGAACACACAATGATCTGGTAAGGATGTGGCACTGGCACGTACAGTACTATATCCACTCCATCCAGGCTGGGTTTCATTAGCGCATCAAGTGATGGGCGCCAGTCTGTGGCAGTGTGCCATATTTGCAGATTTGCAGAGACTTCCTGAGTAGACCTACACTAATTTCACTCTGCTTGCATATACCTTATCACATCCCCGGTGACCTTTGTATCTAAGCTTCTCTTTAAAAATGTATCTAACAAACTAAAGGCGATTCTTCGAGTGTTCTAAATAAAACCTGAGATATAACTGTAACGGAGAGTGACTGCCATTGACCATAAATAAAAATAACTTGTTTTATGAACACGGTATCTTTTCAACCATTATCCAGAATTCATCATAATTTACCCGTTAACTCGGAATGCTTATCTGTTCTAACCGTAACACTAAACAACGGATGATAAGAGGAAAATGCATAATGCAACTACTGTAAAGTGTGTTAATTTAAGTTTCCGGTATATAGACTATGAAAAAGTGTCTCTGTCATAAAATGACAGGGTCAGGATGCATAGGCCTAAGCGGACAGTGGCATGTTTCAGTTCAAATCACTGTTCAGAGAAGATAAAGCTGTCTATCTCTACCATGCAAGGTGGGGAAGATTATGATGACATTTATTTAGGGCACGAAACGAAAGCATAGTATGAGTGTACAGTACAGCTGAAACGAATTATAGAGAGGCGAGCACAGATCGGAGAGGAAGTTTGGCATGTCAAGACCGAGCATGATAACGTTGACATCCATCTGCATGTGACTCAACAAACCCTCACCCCTCACAATGATGATTGTGTAATTGCTTTCCTGATCATGGGAATCCCCGTTCTTATCCAATATCTGCCAACTGCAGTAGTAGCCATCGGTATCCTCCACCTTCAGTGCAGACAGTTTGATAGTGAAGTCACAGCAGTCTCCAGTGACGGAGACTCTGTCTTTGAAGTCGTCATGGAGCGTCTGAATGCTGTCGGTCATCGTCTGGTAGAGCACCGATCTATCCACGCTAGATCGGCGCTTCAGAGCGAGTCCGAACAGCTCTACGCCTTGCAGAGTGACTGTGGCTGAGCAGGAGATCTCTGCAGAGGAGTTCAACCGCATCAGGGAGATGACCCTCGGGCTTTGAGACACCTGTACGGATGGGCCTGAAGGGGAAACAAAAGCGACTGAAGGCGATTAAACTCCCGCTTAACTGTCTTCTTCTTTGTTGGAAAAGCATGGATAAAAAAAGGATCCCAGAATCTGTAAGGCCTATAACAAATGTTGAGCATGCAAACCATACATTTATGTCAAGTCCTACCAGTCAGCAATCAGCTGTGAATACCAATATGTCAATACCAAAGAATAGGCTACTTTAATATGGTCTCTCCACGGCTTAACAGGATAGCCAACAAAACGTCTTAACTAAAACTTCATAAGGGCCTTCACTTGCTCATGTCTACTATGTAAAGTTAGGCAGGTTTTACATTTTTGGATTATATTTTTAATAATTACTTAGATGTTCAAATGTGGGTTTTATGTTAGACAAGAGGTGGATTTACTGCAACTTTAAGACGCATGAGTAAGAATAAGAGGAACCACTGCAACAAACCTTATCAAAAAGGTATTGCAAAACCACCATAAAAAGCATTACATCATCTAGAGTTGACAAGTCAGCTGTTTTTCCGCTCACCTTTAGAAGCCACCGCCAAGGAGGTGCAGAGGAACGCCGAGACCCTAAGGAAGTAAACATCCATCCTGCTCTGTGTCTTCATGTGCAGACAGTGGTGTGATGCTGCCTGTACCACAGGCTTAGAACACAAAGACTAGGTCGTCAGCACTCTTCGTCAGAGAGCAGGATGTCTGCTGGCAGTCATCACTCTTCGACAGATAACAGGAAGTGTGCTGGTTGTCCATGTTTGGCTCATTCCGTTGCTTACATGCATGAGTCAGATCTCTCAAAACAACCAAAACAACTCAGTTTGGTCTTTTTAAACAACACCTTTATTTTTATATGTAAAAATAATGAATATAAAACATTTGCCTTTGATTAGTTTGTGGATTAGCCAGCCCTCATGGTGTTCACATTGTTTAGTGTCAAACTGAGAAGATACGAAAGTAAGAATAACATATTTTTAATCATACAAATTGCGAAGAATATATTTTTAAACAATACAAAAGCTGTACAATACACTACAGCATTGTTGACAAAATTATTCTTATTTGTAAGTGCTTATCTTCTTATTTGTAGTGCATAATTCACAGTCAATTTTAATGAACATGATTAATATCCGCATTGTTGCCTCAGTGCTGAAGTAATTATCCGATAAAGAGGCAGTGCTGTTTCCAAATATTAATCTGTATTTTTTTCATCTTGTATCTCTTTGCATCTAAAACTCTCTCTGCACGACCTCTTAGCAGCTCTGATGCTAACCTAATGCTAAGCTAGCAACGGCTGGCCTTCACGCACACCTATAAACAGTTCTGATGCTATCCTAATGGTATGCTAACAACGGCTGACGTTCACACCCGGCCCAGCTGGGTGCAAACCTGTGGGATGAAGGCCAGCTTCGATCCAGAGCCAACTGTTATCTGCTGGCACAGATGCTGACAGGTCTGACCTGCTAAAAGGTTGACGAGCCTATTCTGAAACCTCTCCCCACCCCCTCCAGACACAGAACATATTTACAAACGTTACATATGCACAGCAAATGCCCATTACATCGCATATTCGAAAGGCGTCATTGGATGGAAGCATTTACAGATTATTTACATGGCCTACAGTAAAGTCAGGTAGCTTAAACTCAAGCAATCCTTACTTACAATTCATTTTTAGAGTATCCCTCTGCCATCCACACATACACACACACACACACACACACACACACACACACACACACACACACACACACACACACACACACACAAACACACAAAGAAAACACCCCAACCATATAAAATCTCACACTTAAAATACCCCCTACACACAAACACACCAAAAAGACAAATGGATAGATCTCCCCCCAAAAAATCCCATGATTTGCTTGCTAGCCTCCTCTTGCTCTTGCTCCTCTTCTGGCAGTGAATGAGTGCTGCTTGTGTCTTCATGTGACAGGGGTCGTGCTACTTAAGCTGAGATGGGTGTGTTTCACTCCATCTGGAGTGAAGAGTTTGGAGCTAAAATTAGCTTGATGCTTTGTCTTTGTTGGTGTCCAGAAGTATTACTGGTTCCTCATGACTGCTACTGCAATTACTCTCTACATCAGTGTCTCTCGCTGGTAGCTTCAATAATCCTGAACCAAGCCTCTTGGGTTTTAAAAGGCCCAACAAAATGAATACCACAGCGATCACAAAGCTGAGTCCTACTATGACCCAGCTATGAGTCCTCAAGGAAGATGGGGGACCTGGGGTTGGATGGTCTGAAACTAGAGAACATCAACAGAATCATTATCATTCTTCAGTACATACAATTGGAAATAGAATGCTTTGAGTATGAACAGCATGAACTGTAGACACCCAATACACATTCTTAAACTACACGTGCATACTTAAACCTTTTGTGCATACTTCAACTACATGTGCATACTTAAACTACATGCATACTTATACTACACATGCATACTTAAACCTCATGTGCATATTTAAACTACACATGCATACTTAAACTACACATACTTTAACTACATGTGCATACTTAAACTACATGTGCGTACTTTCTTTAACTGAGGAATAGTGCACTAAAGTAATTGAATGTACAACTCCACAACATATTCAGTGTCTTGGGATATATTGTTCATGTTTCCAGCCTGAGACATAAAAATAAATAATAAAGAAAACAAATTTAAATAACATACTGGTATACTTACACTCATTCTGATTCTGATTCTTCTGATTCAGGCTGGCAATTTTACCTATACCATGAAAAAGTTTAATTATTAGTATTGTTCATGAAAATATAAAACAAGAATGTATTTATATATTGGTACTTCATGTAAAAGCATTAACGTTTCATGTGTTAAGTCTCTAAGACATATTTACGGTACCTGGGTCTTGTAGTGTGATATTGACAGATGCGCATACTTCACCACATTTTGTCCGAACAAAGACTGTATACTCTTCTTTTTGAACATTCCTGATATAGAAACTGAGTATTTCTGTTCCAGTTCCTTCGCTGTAGTTCTTATGAATATCACACAGGTAACTTTCGTAAGCAGTACATTTCTCAATCTTCTCTGCGGTTGAGGCATCAACAGAGCAGGTAACATTCGCACTTTTGCCGACAGGCATATATGAGCAGTTCACTGCAACCCCTAAAAGAGTGGGAAAAAACACTTACATTGAAGAAACATACATGTTTTTCAGTGAAACAAGAGTCTCATCTCAGAGGAGCAAGCCATGGCAAAATAGACAGGCAGGTATATTATTCTCTGTGTCTGTGTGTATATGTATATGCAATTAAAAACACAACCTATACAATTAGCAAAGGACATGAATGTTTGATCTACAAGATTGATCTTTAAATGCTAATAATCAATTTTAAGTACTTCAAATATTTCTAGAACTTTGAGATGATCTGTTAATACAGATATTATTATTATGAGTAGTCGTAATAGTAGTAGTAGTAGGAGGAGAAGTTGTTGTACTCGTAGTATGCTAGAATTCCTTACTTACCCAAACCGCAAGAATTGCACCGACCCTGAATACACATCCATGATGTGGCCATGATGGCCATGAAAAGAGGGCGTGTCATCATGTCAGCAGTCACCCAGGCAGCAAGAGACCTACGGCAGAGGCACAGACACCATAGACATTTAAACGTTCATTCATGGTGCGTTTCCATCCCATGTTATAATGCGCATTTTCTCTATGCGAATATTTAATCCTGGTTGGAAACGCGTGCGATGCGCATTTACTTTCCCAATGCGCAAAGAAATCCGATTCGCCAGAGGGAGGTGGTTTAACTAGTTATTCAAATTGAGTTAATGCGCATAATGTAGATGGAAACAGTTTAGTCGAGCGATCCGCGTCATTTGTGTTTATGTTCGGAGTTGGACTGTAGACGTCCTGTTGCAGTGAGAGACAACCGTGCTGCTGGCTGCCTCGGATGTGATGTCCCTCTACAGCTTCTCAGAATGCCAGCTAATACACCACCACACCTCATGCAGAATATGCAGTTGCTGTTATATACTAGCATAATGTATCTGGTTTCTGTGTGTTGTTTCTCCTCATTGCCCATAGACACTGTTTAATGTAGGCTAACCGATGAACTTGATTTACGTGCAAACTTTGAAGGTATATTGTTTAACTGTAGCCTACCTTTATTATTATTATTTTGTATTATTATTACTACTATCATATCAAATTAAACAAATGGTTCCACCCCTTTAGCCTGCCTGAAAAGCCAGGAGGAGGCGAACCAAAAGTTTCTCCCAAAACACGGTATTCTGCGCATATTGCGAGTTTCTAAAGCGCTAAAGCAATGTACTCGTCTGTGGGGACAGGCTTTCGGCAGCAAACACTTGCAGGCGACACAACAGGGCCTATCAGTTGGCACAATTATTCGAATCCTGACCTGGTTAGCCTGAAGTTTTCCACCCACAGCTGATCAGTGAAGTGGGCCTTCACCAAATGAAAGAACTCCCTAGACTGCGCTCGCTCCCAGATGTACAGAGGTCTGTGTATGGAATTCGCTGATATCGGAGTGCGTAAAATATGTAAAATCATTCTACGCACTCTCCTTCTACCAGCTATTACAGTAAATAGCTCAATAGCTACAGCTTTGATAATTCTGACTGCGGAGAGGAAGGCGTAGCCTACATTATAGCAAAAACTCTTCCTCCAAATTCGACTGAGGACTCAGGTGATTGGAAACGGTCGCTGATGCGCATTTGGTTTGTGCGAATCACCGTGAATGCGCATAGCTAAAGCGAACGAGCTGAATGGAAACGCACAGACACGAGCTTCAAACCTTACCATCAGTACACAACAAAGCCATGAATTAACTACCTGCGCTTTATCTGGACTTCAGCGCAGGACATGCGACTTTTCAATCGATTTTATTTACATCCTGGACCATTTACCTTTTGGTAGGCTACTACTACCTCAGCGCAAGTTTAGAAAAAAGTTCATGATACAGTAACAGTGAGGTATCAAATGTTACATACAGCAAAATATGTAGTCGATGCATGTATGCACGAAAGTACACATGTGGAATTATGGATACATGTGTGTATGCAGCCTACTTCAATTTTGCCAAGATTATTCGGTCACATACAGTTACAACGGGCAACGCCATGCATAGACATTTGCGTAAGCAAATAAAACATAAAACCACCCTAACGTAAAACGTAAAAACCGTGTTTTTTTTTTTTTTTACTTCACTCACTTTGGATTAAGTATTTTCCTCGTGCTAACGACGCTCTCTGCTGACCATAATTTGCAATGAAATTAACCAATGAGTGGATCTTCATACACGTGAAAATTGAATTAGAACTCTTAAATGCCTTTGCATGGATAGAAAGTGGCCAATTCTGCACCCAACTAAATACGAACCGTCTGATGGGACAACTGCGTTTTGTTCAATGTTAAAATTCCACAATTTTTTTTTTAATTATTACTTATTTAAACCCAGTTTTTGAAACAACTGCTTCAGCTACAAGTATCAAATCGTCCAACGCCATCCCTTGACACTGACTTACCAAATAGGAAAGTAGTACTGCCAAATAATCCTTTGAAAACAGTGAATCTTAGATTTCCACGGATAAGATTATTTTCCCTCGACCTCCTCTCTGAACTGCTGAGCACATCGGTGTTTCTTTAAAAGCCTGCGTTTCAATCTTCAGATTCCGGTCTGGAAATTCCACAGTAAAAGTGAAACTCAGTACTCGGCTCTTATGCACACTGGCTGTCATTTCAGCGCCGATGTTCACAGGTAATGTACGCTGCCTGCGTGGGATGCACGTCTCAGGCGCGTCTCGTAAATCAATGAAAAAACAAGTGAATAGGTAATCAAGTAAACTGATAAGCGGCACGTTTTCACCGCGAGATGGCACTGTTTCTCGCATTGTCGGGCAACTTTTCAGAACTAGGTCGATGAAGCAATTAAGCGGTCTGTGGTAAACACATCGTGCAAGAAGCCTACACACGAAGCCACCGTAGTAGGTTGATTTGTTTACTCAATATCTGTTGTATTTTTTAACTTAAAAATTATGTAAAACTGGAAAATACAGTAGCCTAGGCCCTACGATTAACAATATTCAGATACGGTTATGAAATTAATCTTAATAAATAAATCACTCGAAGGGGTTACTTTTAAATCGGCATGCGCCATGACACTCCACTGTCAATCCATTTAAAACACAGTTCAGAGTTTCAATACATTTCTTGCCATCGGCATGAGGCGTCATAGGCAGGGCTGTCGTAAAGGGGTGGGGACCCTATGGGGCGCCGTTTGTAAAATGTTGCACGTTCTAAAATCCTGCTCAGTTTTGGCACATTTAGCATTATAATACGGGGAAAAAGCAAGCCAATATTCACATGTCACCTTTTCAAACATTTAGAGAGAAATTGTTGTTTAAGTTGTTGTAAATAAATGTTAATGTTAATGTTAAATGTTATATGTAAATGTTATATATATATATATGTAAATGATAAATGTAAACGTAAATATTAAATATAAACTTAAATGTTTAATGTTATATATAAATGTTAAATATAAGTGTTAAATGTAAATGTAAAATATAAATACTTAAATGTAAACGTAAATGTTAAATGTATATCTAAATGTTAAATGTCCGAATTATGTTCAGTCTACATTTAAGATTTGGCGCCAGAACATTACAATATTTACGGTAATTCGCTCGTGGAGCGGGATGTGGTGTTGGTTGCAGCACTTGTTCCCAATGTAGGTAGGTTTTGGAGAGCCGCCCTAACGCCAGCTGCAACAGCTTTCTCTATAATTAAAGTT
Source organism: Sprattus sprattus (assembly GCF_963457725.1). NCBI lineage: Eukaryota > Metazoa > Chordata > Actinopteri > Clupeiformes > Clupeidae > Sprattus > Sprattus sprattus. Next base: position 8,391,739 of record NC_137925.1, read on the forward strand.
AAATCTAATTCATTTGGACTTGCCATCTTGTTGTCTTGTCGTTATCTCGTGAATAAAAGACCGCGCTTTTCTCCATTCAAAAAACCCGTTGCTTCACGAGCGAATTACCGTAAACATTGTAATGTTCTGGCGCCAAATCTTAAATGTAGACTGAACATAATTCGGACATTTAACATTTAGATATACATTTAACATTTACGTTTACATTTAAGTATTTATATTTTACATTTACATTTAACACTTATATTTAACATTTATATATAACATTAAACATTTAAGTTTATATTTAATATTTACGTTTACATTTATCATTTACATATATATATATATAACATTTACATATAACATTTAACATTAACATTAACATTTATTTACAACAACTTAAACAACAATTTCTCTCTAAATGTTTGAAAAGGTGACATGTGAATATTGTCGTGCTTTTTCCCCCGTATTATAATGCTAAATGTGCCAAAACTGAGCAGGATTTTAGAACGTGCAACATTTTACAAACGGCGCCCCATAGGACCCCAGTAGACTAAATGACTATGACTCATGACTACATTTTTATTTATAGGCATATCTTATGTTCATACTAATGCATCAGAGTTAAAAAAAAAAAAAGCGAAAAAAATCAAGCAAAATTTAAAATATATATTATTTTTTCCGAGCAATAACCCCCTTTTTTAAAAATATGGTTTGGTCCATAGGCACATTAACACTCGCACAAGTTAAAGAGAAACTGTCATCTGGAGAGTTTAAAATGATACTAAACGAAGGGAAATCTACTGTATGGAGATATTTCTGCTTAATAGACGATGCAGATTCTAATTAGGCTGTTGGATATGTCCAATGTAAGAAGTGTGAAGTTTTAATGAAATATGATTGATGCAACTCTCAATGGTTGGATGTAGATAGTTTCATAACGAACGTCGGTGTGCAAAAAGATGGTAAGACTTGTCTGTTGTGCCTCGGTTGGTGTATCATAAAACGTGAGTTTTATTAAAGCATAGCGTGTGTAATGTGTATCTATTTCATTCCGTTTGTTAACCTTTCCTGCTGTCTGTCTGACCGTAGTTGGGGATTGCAGAGGAGTAAAATGCTCCACGGCCGAAGTAGATTAGTTAGATGTTTTTAACTTCGGGGTTAATTCCCTTTCCTTTACCTCCCTTTCCTTTACCTCCCTTTCCTTAACCTCCCTTCCCTTTACAGACAGCAGGAAAAGTTACAAAACGGAATGAAATAGCTACACATTACACACGCTATGCTTTATTAAAACTCACATACTGGTTGTAGCTGCCAAATGTGAGGACCCTGCCTGATGTGAGTCCGCCAATAGGATGTCTAGAGTCCGCCGCTGCCTGATGTGAGTCCGCATGCGCAAACACAAACGGTTTACGGCAGAAGGCTCAGGAGCAAACTATCCAAGACGTGCATTCTCATACATGGTTTAATATCAACGTATCTGGCTTCTCTTAACGCATAATGTAGGTTTATTTAACGTAGTGTTTTATAATTTTGTCAACGGTTTACAGCATAAGGCTCAGTGTCAACATATGGGGCTATGTTGTATTACTGTTACTAGTAGGCTAATGAATGCACTGCTTAACTAATAATTCAATAAACATGAAGCTTAACATCATAAACCTTGGTGGATTTCAAACGTAAACAAATGCGCTTGTCATTCCACTTCATGCTGTAGCCTACACCACCAGCATTACCTGACTCGTTGTACTACAATAGTGTCGCAAAGTTTGCGCATGCGGCCTCACATCAGGCAGGTCCTCACATTTGGCAGCTACACTGGTTAACACTGTTACAGCACATAAATCTTTGTCGCTGCATGATGCCACACTATGCGTCACCATTCTCCCTCCCTGTACGTGCTCCTCTTAAAGGAGCCGCACCATTTTACTAAACGTTCTTGCAATGTGAATCATTTAATTTAAATATGCTTATTGGCCTTATTGTGCACCATTGTGCGTTTAACAGCGCTTTTTGTGTGTGAGAGCGCATTTAACTGTTGATGCCCAAGTTTGATAAAGCCAGGCTATTCATAAACAACGTACGTAAATCTGGCATTAGTAGGCTACTATGAACAGTTGAGAAATTGATTCCGTCGGGCTTGGTTCGGATTCGAAAAAAACATACTGAAGCAAACCCTGAATATCAGTGATGCTGATTACAAGGTCAAAACATAAAGTCAGTACAAAATGAAACTACTAAATATCATCCACAGAAAAGATCAGTAAGGTCATAATTCGCCAAACGTTATAATACGCTGTCAATAAAATCCCAGTAGCAGTAGGACACAGTTTTCCATTCTTACATGAGTGTTTACTAAAACTGAACTGCTATGGTAGCCTATTGACATGAGTCTTAAAGGCACCCAGTGCAACTTTCGAGGCTTAAAAATAAACATTCAATTTCTAGTCTTTTTTACACGTAGTAAGTGTAAGAAATGAATGAGGTTTCTTTGTTTCCGATGCAGCAATCTTTATTCCAGTAATGTGCAGTGACGAAGCAGCCTTACTCCGGATTCAGCATGGTAGCACTGAATAACCAGCATTCACAATTCTAGGCATATATACTGTTTTAAGACCACTCCTAGGCCTCTAATGTAAATTAGCTAGGCTTGTAATGCAAACAGGTCTGGCAACCTTTTGTTGTGGTGTATGATAATCTGGTTTCTCTGTCTGAGATGGTTCTCAATGGCCTCCCCCATTCCCATACTATGATTAATTGCAGTCACTCACACCTCAGTTTGCTTCCTGACCCCAGGTGTCTGAGGAAATCCAGTGTGGGACTTTCTCTTTGTGACCATGATAAGATAACCATTTTGGGTATTCTGCTGGTGGTCACAGCAGCTGCTTGATCATGAATCTTACAGTCCACCCCTTGATGCTATGAAGCCATACATAGCATCAAATCAACTTTCTTTCTCAGAGTCACATCTTTCACAGAGTTGTCCAGTGGCGGGTGATGTCCTGCTTTAGGTTGCCCCCTCTGTGGCCATTAGGGAGTCTTACCCGTCATTGGACTCATCACCCTCGCATACACTGGTCATCTCCCAGTCCCAATAGGTAACCTATCAGGGGGTCATTCTGTAATTTGATACTATAAGATAAATATCTTTTATCAGGTTTGGAGAAGCATTTGAGAACCACCACAGCCAAGGAGACAGTCTAAGATAATTGAGCAAAATGCATCTGACATCCTAAACACAAGTAAACATAAATGTAAATGGTCCCAATTGTTATCAAACATCAAAGCATACATCTTCTTTTCATCTTTTCGTGTGTGTGTGTCTGTGTTTTGTGGGTTCGTTCGGGTAAGGATATGCACACCAGTGGTGGATATGCATATTTGTCCTGGGGAAATCACTTTATCAAATTTCAGAGAAGACGCTCTCTGATTCTCTCATTGTCTTTCTTGTCCATGCACTCTATTGAGTGTGCCTTTCACCTTTCAGCAGATGAAGCTCTGAAAAGTGTCGAGATCTTTGATTGTTCATTGGGTTGCTTTCTTTATTGTCTTCATCAGTTGTGGTCCATTTCATTCCATCAGTCAATCTCTTAAGGTGCATCTCTGGGCTTGTGGATCTCTGATCCATGTATGGTCTCAGGTCCTTTGGATTCCTGGTCTGTAGAAACCTGTTGTGTGGTGGCCGTCTGGATTTTTCTTGTTGGTCCCAGTTATGCTTTGTGGTGGCCCTTGTCCACACCTCAAGCCTCTGGTCACCCAAATGGACTCCGGTCCCACAGGTTCCATTTCCACAAGTGGTATCCCTTTACATTGGGTTAGTCATCTGGTGTCTGAAATTTTATATAAAAGAAAAGAAATAATGTTGCCCCCCCCTTTCCCCACAAGAATGTCCACACATTCAACAGGTATCAACAACACAAACATAATCAAAACACTGCATTACAACACAAACTTAATCAAAACACAACATTAAAACAGGATTACAAATATAAACTCCCCCCTTTTTGATACAGCACACATTTTCAAAGTGTGCTACTATCAGCATCATTTGGAATCCCAATGTTTTGGCTACTTGTGTCTGAGTTACAGCCATTCTCTTCAAGCAGTGATTTGTCTGGCCAGGTGTTAATAGGTTCCTCTTGTGGTCTATTGTCTTGATGCAATGTCAGTTGACTCTGTAGACTATGTACTTTGTGAATCAGTTCTTGATAGTTGTCCCTTCTTGTCTGTGAAGAGTTACACCTTCTCGCTATGTGTCCCCTCTTTCCACAAGAAAAACAAACAACGCCTTGATGTCTTCCCACTCTGTCTTGGCAATGTCTTGCAATGTGACCCTGTTCTCCACATGCATAACAAACATAGTGTTCATACCTTCCCCCACTACCAGGGCAGTGTCTTGCAATGTGCCCATCTTCTCCACATGAATAGCATATAACACCCACTGGATTGCTTCTCCTGAAGCCATTGCCTCTGTGTTGCCAACTAGACGAACTGGTTTCTGGCCCTCTTTGTCTCCTGTTCTGCTGGGCAAGCTTACATCCTACAACTGTAGCGGGGTGTGATTTCTTAGAAGTGGCTTGATTGTTGTAAAATTGTGTCATTTTAGCAATAATTTCGTCATAGCCTGAGAGATGAGTCACAAACATTTCTATGGCAGAGCGAGTCTGGGGATCACTCTTGTTGATCAAAGTGTGGAAATTGCATTAATACAACAGAGACAACTTCTCACGTTGAGTACACAAGTCTGTGACTCGTTTAATTTTACAAGCATAAATCCGATAAACAAGATGGCGTTGAACCGTGACTAAACAGGCAACGTCATAATCAACAATGGATATTTAAAGGGACAACGATCCCGTAACAGTCAGTCATACAGTATGCATTATACATTCATATGTAGGTCTGACAACGGTGTGTAGAACCACACTATAACACAGGTGAATTATGTAAGTCACATTCACTACACACGTCCCCCCAGAATTCACCATGTAAGAAAAAAATATATATATATCATCGGCGAGGTGGTCGTATCAATCGGCCAGAACGGCTTTTAACAGGGGGTCGAGGAGACACTACTGTGGCAGGTGTCCCGCCCTGACACGGGTGTGGGGCATGGAGTGTGGGAGTTTCTGGAGGGCGGGGAGCAGGGGGTGGGTGCAGAGCTGGAGGACGCCCGCGTCGTGGGGGCTGGGCCAATTCAATAGGCCTAGCCACGTCCAAATGAGCTGGTTTGAGGCGGTCAATGGAGAGTTTCTCCGGTTTACCGCCCATGTCCACCACAAAATGTTTGTCTCCCGTCTCCAAAACACGGAATGGGCCCTCGTAGGGTGGGCGTAGTGGTCCTCTGTGAGCGTCTTGGCGAATAAAAACGTATTCAGCCGTCTTAAGCCCAGCAGGGATGTGCGACTGAGGGATGCCGTGATGGGAAGTAGGGACTGGTGCGAAAAGTCTCGCATTGTCCAGTAGCGTGGCCCGCTGGAGGGCCGCTGACCAAGGAACGGTGGAGGCAGGAACAAAATCCCCTGGAACCCGCAGTGGCTGGCCATAGACCAGCTCCGCGGATGAGGATTGTAGGTCTTCCTTCGGTGCAGTCCTGATGCCCAGCATCACCCACGGTAGCTTGTCGACCCAGTTGCAGTCTTTGAGGCAGGCACGGAGAGAAGCCTTCATGGACCTGTGAAACCGCTCACAGAGTCCATTAGCCTGCGGGTGATATGCAGTCGTGCGGTGGAGTTTCACTCCAAGGCTCTGGGCAACCGCGTTCCACAGCTCAGACGTGAACTGTGCGCCCCGGTCAGAGGATATGTCTGAAGGGGTGCCGAAACGGGCAACCCAGGTACCAATGAATGCCCGTGTCATCTCGACAGATGCCAATGATGTCAGTGGCACAGCCTCGGGCCAACGGGTGGTCCTGTCAACCATGGTCAACAGGTAGGTGAAACCATGAGAGGAGGGTAGAGGGCCAACCAGATCCACGTTGACATGGTCAAACCGCCTCTCTGGCACCGGGTACAACTCTAACGGGGCTTTAGTGTGGCGGTGTACTTTGGCCCGTTGGCAATCAAGGCAGGTGGAGGCCCAGTCTCTGACGTCCTTTTTGAGGCCATGCCAAACAAACTTTGCCGCCACCAGCCTCTGTGATGCTTTCGAACCAGGGTGGGAGAGACCATGGATGGCATCAAAAACGCGTCGTCTCCACCCCGTGGGAACAATTGGCCGAGGACTGCCTGTGGAGACGTCACAACAATCAAGGTTAACAATCAAGCCATGCTGGCTGAGCCGCTCAAAAAGTGTTCGGAGGTGCGACAGGTGCTGAGCTTTGGACGTGCTCGCTACTAGAATGTCGTCCAGATATACAAAAAGAAAAGGCAGGTCTCGTAAAACAGAGTCCATAAGGCGCTGGAAAGATTGGGCTGAGTTTTTAAGGCCAAACGGCATCCTCAAAAATTCAAAAAGGCCAAACGGCGTAATCACAGCCGTTTTTTGGATGTCCAGTGAGTGCATAGGCACCTGATGATAGCCCCGGACGAGGTCTATCTTTGAAAAAATCACCATTCCCGCCAGATGCGCTGAAAAATCCTGAATGTTCGGGACTGGGTATCGGTCAGGTGTCGTTGCCTCATTGAGCCGCCGGTAGTCGCCGCATGGGCGCCAGCCGCCACCGGGTTTGGGGACGATGTGAAGGGGTGACGCCCACGGGCTGTCGGATCGACGGACTATGCCAAGGCGTTCCATACTGGAAAACTCAGCCTTGGCGACGGCAAGCTTGGTCGGGTCGAGGCGCCGAGCGCGGGCGTAGACGGGTGGACCAGTAGTGGCTACATGGTGCTCCACACCATGCTTCACGGCAGACGCGGAGAAAGTGGGCTGAGTGAGTGTTGGAAAAGCAGCCAGTAAACGGTTGAAGTCATCAGAAATGGATAGCATGCTAGACAGTTGAATGGAGTCAGCCCCGCTAAGCGTGCACGTATATGAACAGAACGTGATGGCGTCGATCAAACGGCGGTTCTTGACATCCACCAACAGTCCATGCGCACACAAAAAATCGGCGCCAAGGAGGGGAACGGCGACCTTTGCTGTAACAAAATCCCAGCCAAACCGATGCCCTCCGAAACTCAATTCAACGTACCTCATGCCATACGTGCGGATGGGGGTCCCATTAGCAGCTTCCATAGGGGGGCCATGGCTGTCAGTCACCATGTCCAAACGGGATGCAGGCAGTACGCTCCTCTGTGCACCCGTGTCGCACAGGAAACGTCGTCCGGAGATGCTGTCCCGGATAAAAAGCAGCCTGCCTAGGCGGCCGACACTCATGGCCACTGAGCGCCGGCCCTGGCGTTTCCCAACCCGCCGAAACTGCATGGCGAACGGCATTTAAGGGCCTTTGGTCCAAACTTTTCATGATAAAAGCACATGCCTGAAGAAGACTGCTGGGGGCCTGAAGACTGATGCCGCCCTGAAGGCTGCTGCCGACGAGAAGAGGTCGCCGCGACGAGTGTGGAATCCTCCATTGTCACCGGAGTGACGTGCGTGGGAATAAGGGCGGCCATGACACCGTGCCCTTGACTTGCAAGAAAAAATTTATCAGCCTCCGCCATTTTTCTACAGTCAGTGATAGTGGTGTTGGCCAATGCAGCTCTGACTTGGGAAGGCAGCTGACGCAGGAAAAGTTGGGTGAAAAGAAAATGCTGTGGGTGTTCACCCAGGAGATCCAGCATACGGTCCATGAGCTCAGATGGTTTGCTATCACCCAGTCCTTGGAGGGAGAAAAGCCTGCTAGCTCTCTCAGCATCAGACAGTTCAAACGTTTTTAATAGGTGGGCTTTGAGCGCTGCATATTTCCCATCAGCTGGAGGATGTTTAAGCAGACTCACCACTCGGGTCGCTGTTGAGTTTCCCAGAGCTGACACAACGTAATAGTACTGTGTTGTATCTGCGGTTATCTCCCGCAAAGCGAACTGCGCTTCAGTCTGGGCAAACCATGCCGACGCTGACGATTCCCAGAATTCGGGGAGTTTGAGAGTAACAGCGTTTGCGGCCATGTTCGAGTCGTGTTTGTGAAAACGTCAAGCAAACAAATATCGGGGTCACCAGTGTGGAAATTGCATTAATACAACAGAGACAACTTCTCACGTTGAGTACACAAGTCTGTGACTCGTTTAATTTTACAAGCATAAATCCGATAAACAAGATGGCGTTGAACCGTGACTAAACAGGCAACGTCATAATCAACAATGGATATTTAAAGGGACAACGATCCCGTAACAGTCAGTCATACAGTATGCATTATACATTCATATGTAGGTCTGACAACGGTGTGTAGAACCACACTATAACACAGGTGAATTATGTAAGTCACATTCACTACAAAAGCATATTTATAGCCAATATCCTCAGTCATGATGTCAGGGTTACCACTGTACGTCGTGAAAGCTTCCAGTAACCTATGTGCAAAAGCTGCGGGATGTTCTCCTTTTGTCATTGCCACCTCTGCTAACTTCTCTGGATTGACAGATGCAATCCCCAAAACCTCCAGTAGTGCTTTTTTTCGGTCCTGATTATTTCCCATCCTATTCTTCACTTTATCTGTCAAGGCTCTTGATAATGTAGATGGAAGGCACAGGCTCAACACAACACAAGCATCAAAATCTGTCAATCTGTATATGTCCACGCAGTTCTCCAGACTGGATAGAAATTCTACAGGATCCTGTGTCCCAGGTTCAAATATTCCCACACTCTGTACCACTACTGCTAACTCTGAGGGGCTAAGCCATTTTATGGTGTGTGACATAACCTCCTCACTTGCTCCATTCCGCACAATGGTGGAGTTAATTGGTGCCATTGGGTACTTTACCGTGACACCTGAATATTGGCACTGACTATCCTGTGAACCTGACTGTTTCTTGCAACATTCCTCATTGACGGCCTTGCTGCTGCAAATATCAGATGTGCTAATGGAGAACTGGCTAACCCTATGTACCACCAAATCTAACTCACCTGACAACACTTCCACTGATGATTTCAACCAGTTGTTTTTAGCCATGAGAGTTTCCATTTCTTTCTGCAACTGCCCATTTTCTCTTTTCAAAAGCGTTTCAGTAATCTGAAGATTTTCTATGTGTGCCAAGCCGTCATTAAGACGTGATAAGAGTGAATTATTCTCTTCTTTCAGTAGGTCTCTCTTTGCTTCTACGTCGTCTAATCTTTTCTTGGTCACTTTGTATGTGGCAAGAAGTCCTTGAAGGGCATTTGCAACTTTCCCTTTTTTGTGTTTTGGTATCTTGGAATAATCTTCGAACCGGGACCCTGCCCACTCGTAGGGCTTATCCTCTGCGTTCTCTATTCCGTCAAATATTCCATACGAACCGTGTTTCCTGATGTATTGAACAATAATATCTTCCATTCTAAAGTTAAAACAAAAAAAAAACGAACCACAACAATCTCCGTTTTATGTCAATCAATCTTGGTATTATGCTTCTTATGTCACGTATTGGCTAGGCTATGACGTTTCGGTCCTCAACAATGAAATAGCGCCTTTCAGCAGTCAACCGCACAATTGAAATTCAAATGATTTATCTTTCCCGTTAAGTCGGATCCTATCACAAGCTTATGGATTTGTGCCGTAAAATCTGAATGTATGTCTATGATGCTTCATGTTCAACTACTGGCTATTATCCAGACAATTTATGCCACAATTCGTCGGGCTGACTACTACACTAGTTTCTCACACTCACCAATACACCGGTTAATAATTATGCCTCTGTCCGTCAGGCACAACAGTATGTGTTCTTGAAATTGCCTTAGGCAACAGGACTTAGTGCCTAAACCACACTACTTTTCAGCTACTTGTTTCAGTTACTTCAAAAAAAACGTTTTCACAGTCTGGCCTTTGTTTCAATTACTTTAGGTTTTCTGATACAATTCTATTACCACACTACTTCAGGCTGATTCAATTACTTTAGAATCTTTAGAAAAATTGCACATAGCCAGACACCTCCTGCTTATTAATGGAATAAAGACATGAAACAGATTATTTCTATTCTTAAACCTCCTTTCTAGGTTGTTTTAAACGTGCAAATTTCCTGAAAAAAAAAGTTTTTTAGAAGAATACTTACCAATTCCCCTCTTCTTTTTTTTTTGAAATTGCGAGATGGGCTGGCTCGCCAAATGTAAGAAATGAATGAGGTTTCTTTGTTTCCGATGCAGCAATCTTTATTCCAGTAATGTGCAGTGACGAAGCAGCCTTACTCCGGATTCAGCATGGTAGCACTGAATAACCAGCATTCACAATTCTAGGCATATATACTGTTTTAAGACCACTCCTAGGCCTCTAATGTAAATTAGCTAGGCTTGTAATGCAAACAGGTCTGGCAACCTTTTGTTGTGGTGTATGATAATCTGGTTTCTCTGTCTGAGATGGTTCTCAATGGCCTCCCCCATTCCCATACTATGATTAATTGCAGTCACTCACACCTCAGTTTGCTTCCTGACCCCAGGTGTCTGAGGAAATCCAGTGTGGGACTTTCTCTTTGTGACCATGATAAGATAACCATTTTGGGTATTCTGCTGGTGGTCACAGCAGCTGCTTGATCATGAATCTTACATAAGTTTCAATAGCTCCATACCATTACATACCGACATTCAAGCAGCAAAGATGAGACGTCGTTGTGTGGTGAGAACTGATAGAAAATCGATAACAACAACAATCGCCGCCATTTTCTTTATTTTTTGTAACCTACAATAAATAAAGCAGGCTTCCAGTCAATGGAAAAATGGCTTCTCCCCACCGGCGATTGTTGTTGTTAACGATTTTCTATCAGTTCTCACCACACAACGACGTCTCATCTTAGCTCCTTGAATGTCGATATGTAATGGTATGGATTATTGAAACTTACTACATGTAAAAAAGACTAGAAATTGAATGTTTATTTTTCATTGAATGTTTACATAAAGTTGCACTGGGTGCCTTTAAGCAGGGACATAATAATACCCAGTGACTCTTTGTTGAGTGGTTAATTGAAGAAGAAAAAAATGAATTGGTTGCTATGCGTCAGGCACTGCCAAGAACATAAAGGAACAGAAAAATTAAGAACAAATTATAATATACAGTAGTCTAAGAAAAAAAAGTTGTGTAAAATAGATCTTTGGCGATGACAAGTTGGGGGGGGGGGCACAGCAATATTCTTTCAGGGGGCCCAGAATACCTAGCAACGGCCCTGGTCATAGGGGCATACGAGTTGCATCAAAAGAGAGACTCCAATAAACCTCTCTGACAAGTTACTAAAATGCGCCCAGGTAAGGACAAGGAGTAACCGTGAAACATCTGAGCAAAATTACAAAAGTTTGTTTCCGACTGGTAAGCCAACCATTCCTAAAAGATGAACAAACTATCTCATCAGCGAACAGGAAAACTAGTTCAGCCAAACATAATGGTATTTCTTCATAATCTGGTGACAATGTGACGGTATAAAAATTGCAACACGATTGCATAAAAGCCATAATACACAGAAACATATCAACAGTTGGCAGTGCGCAAGACAACAGTTGCCTTCATGCATGCTGGCTGACACGTTAAAAATGTACAGATAAATCACTTGACTGAATCCTTAAACTGACCTTACTGACTGTCAGTGATGATGCCGTGCAGCTCCCCTCACTGATTTCCCTGTAAACTGTAAAAGATGGTTGGTGGACAGACGCGTGACTGCGGGTTGTCCATGTTTGGCTCATTCCGTTGCTTACATGCTAGTTTGAGTCAGATCTCTCAAAACAACCAAAACAACTCAGTTTGATCTTTTAAAACAACACCTTTATTTTTATATGTAAAAATAATGAATATAAAACATTTGCTTTTGAGTAGTTTGTGGATTAGCCAGCCCTCATGGTGTTCACATTGTTTAGTGTCAAACTGAGAAGATATGAAAGTAAGAATAACATATTTTTGATCATACAAATTGCGAAGAATACATTTGTATACAATACAAAAGCTTTTATCAATAGCATTGTTGACAAAAAAAATCACCTGATCACATTAATATGATTCTTGTTTGTAGTGCATAATTCACAGTCAATTTCAATCAACATGATTAAAATCCGCATTGGTGCCTCAGTGCTGAAATATTTATGAGGGTCCGATAAAGAGGCAGTGCTGTTTCAAAATATTAATCTGTATTTGTTTACATCTAGTATCTTTTTGCATCTCAAACTCTCTCTGCACGGCCTCTTAGCAGCTCTGATGCTAACCTAATGCTATGCTAACAACGGCTGGCGCCCACGCACACCTATTAACAGCTCTGATGCTAAACTAATGCTATGCTAACAACGGCTGACGTTCACACACACCCGGCCCAGCTGGGTGCAAACCTGTGGGATGAAGGCCAGCTTCGATCCAGAGCCAACTGTTATCTGCTGGCACGGATGCTGACAGGTCTGACTTGCTAAAAGGTTGACGAGCCTCTATTCTGGAACCTCTCCCCACCCCCTCCAGACACAGAACATATTTACAAACGTTACATATGCACAGCAAATGCCCAAATCACATATTAGAAAGGCATGATTGGATGGAAACATTTACAGACTATTTACATTGCCTACAGTAAAGACAGGTAGCTTAAACTAATGCAATCCTTACTTACAATTAATTTCAGTTAGAGTATCCCTCTGCCATCCACACACACACACACACACACACACACACACACACACACACACAACCAAAACATGCCAACCACATACATTCTCACACTAAAAATACCCCCTACACACACAACCAAAACACCCCCCACACACAGACACACCAAAAAGACATATGGATAGATCTCCCAAAAATTATTTCCATGATTTGCCAGCAAGCCTCCTCTTGCTCTTCCTCTTCTGGCAGTGAATGAGTGCTGCTTGTGTCTCCATGTGACAGGGGTCGTGCTACTTAAGCTGAGATGGGTGTGTTTCACTCCATCTGAAGTGAAGAGTCTGGATCTAGAATCAGCTCAATGCTTCGTCTGTATTAGTAACCAAAAGTATTACTGGTTCCTCATGACTGCTACTGCAGTTACTCTCTATATCAGTGTTTTGTGCTGGTAGCATCAATACTCTTGAACTAAGCCGCTTGGGTTTTAAAAGGCCCAACAAAATGAATACCACAGCGATCACAACTGTGAATCCTACTATGACCCAGCTATGAGTCCTCAAGGAAGCTGGGGAACCTGGGGGTGAAGGGGCTGAAACGAGAGAACATTAACAAAATCATAATCATTCTTCACTACATACGTGCGTTTGTAAGTAGAATGTTTAGTAGTATGAACAGCATTAACTGTAAAGTCACCCTATATGCAAACTTAAACTACATGCATACGAAAACTACATGTGCATACTTAAACTACATGTGCATACTTAAATGACATGTGCATACTTAAACTACATGTGCATACTTAAACTACATGTGCATACTTAAATGACATGTGCATACTTAAACTACATGTTCATACTTAAACTACTCAATACTTAAACTACATGTGCATACTTTCTTTAACTGAGGTATAATGCTCTAAAGCTATTTAATCTACAACTCCACAACATATTCAGTTTCTTGGGAAATATTGATTTTTTTTTTAGACATAAAAATAAATAAAAAATAAATACATTTAAATAACAAACTGGTATACTTACATCCCATATAGCTGTCAGTTTGACCTGTATCATGAAAAAGTTGAATTATTAATATTATTATTAATAAATATAAAAACAAGCATGTATGTAAATATTGGTGCTTCATTAATTTCAAAATATTTCTTGTGTTAAGTCTCTAAGACACATTTACGGTACCTGGGTCTTGTAGTGTGATATTGATGGATGTGTATGCTTCACCACAGGTTGTCCGAACAGAGACATTATATTCTCCTTCTTGAACATTCCTGACATCAAAACTCAGTCCTTCTCTTCCAGTTCCATTGCTGCAGTCCAGCATCAATTCACCACGAATATCATTCAGGTGACTTGAGCGAACCGTACATTTCTCAGGATCCTCTATGTCTGAGTAATCAACAGTGCAGGTAACACTTTGGTTGTCCTTGATATATGAGCAGTTCACTATAACCCCCAAAAGAAATGGGAAAAAGCATGTTTTTACAGTTAAACAAGAGTCTCACCTCAGAGTAGCAAGCCATGGCAAAATAGACAAGCAGGTATATTAATCTCTGTGTCTGTGTGTATATGTTTATGCAATTCAAAACACAACCTATACAATTAGCAAAGGACATGAAGGGTCTGTTTAAAGTACAAGATTGATCTTTATACAGTATGTTAATCATACATGTGCATCCTTTCTTTAACTGAGGAAAAATGCACTAAAGTAATTCAATGTTAAGCCCTACAACATATTCAGTGTCTTGGGAAATATTATTTTTGTTTCTAGCCTGAGACATACAAATAAATAATAAAGAAATTAATTTAAATAATAAACTGGTACACTTACATCCCTTTAGGCTGGCAATTTCACCTGTATCATGAAAAAGTTGAATTATTAATATTCTTCATGAAATTATAAAAACAAGCATGTATGTATGTATTGGTACTTCATGTGTTAAGTCTCTAAGACACATTAAGGTACCTGAGTCTTGTCGTGGGATATTGACAGGTGTCTTTTTTTCACCTCTGGTTGTCCGAACAAGGACGTTATATTCTCCTTCTGGAAGATTCCTGACATCAAAACTGAGTCTTTCTCTTCCAGTTCCAGTGCTGCAGGTCATCATCAATTCACCATGAGTATCATTCAGGAAACTTGATAAAACGGTAGGTTTTTCAGGTTCCTCTATGCATAGATAATCAACAGTGCAGGTAACACTTTTGCCATCAGGTATATATGAGCAGTTCACTACAACCTCTGAAAGAAAAGGGGAAATAAACACTTACATTCATTGAAGAGTTTGGAGAGCAGACATGTTTTTCAGTGAAACTAGAGTCTCACCTCAGATGAGCAAGCCATGGCAAAATAGACTAGCATGTAAATTAATCTTTGTGTCTGTGTGTATAAATGTATATGCAATTCAAAACACAACCTATACAACTAGCAAAGGACATTATGGGTTAGTTTAATCTAGAAGATTGATCTTTAAATGTTAATCAAATTTAAATATTTCAAATATTTCTGTGTAAAACTTTGAGGTGATCTGTGAATGCAGTTATTATTATTATTATTATTATTATTATTATTATTATTAGCAGCAGTAGTAGTAGTAGTAGAAGAAGTAGGAGAAGTTATTGTACTCGTAGGCTAGTATTCTTTACTTACCACCAAAACTGCCAGAATTGCACCGACCCTGAATACACATCCATGACGTAACTATGATGGCCATGCAAAGAGGGCGTGTCATCATGTCAGCAGCGACTCCCATCCCGCCCAGGCAGCAAGAGACCTACAGCAGAGGCACAGACACGAGCTTCAAACCTTCCCGTCAGTACACAACACAGCCATGACTGAACTATCTGCCCTTTATCTGGACTTCAGCGCTGGACATCCGACTCTTCAATCGATTTGATTTACATCCTGAACCATTTACATTTTTGAGAAGCTATGTTAATGCCTACATTTCACCAGACCGAACAGTGCAGTAACAGATGTTACATAGATGTTACATAGGCTACAATACATGTAGGCGATGCATTTATGCACGAAAGTACACATGTGGAATTATGGATAAATGTGTGTATGCAGCCTACTTCGATTTTTCGAAGATTAGTCGGTCCCATATACAGTTACAACGGGCAGTGCCATGCATAGATATCTACATTATGCATTTACATTTTAATTTTAGATAAGCCTCAGTTGTCAAATAAAACATAAAACCACCCTAACGTAAAACGTAAAAACCGTTTTAAACCACGTTGATACACACTTTTTTTTGTACTTCACTCACTTTGGATTAAATATTTTCCTCGCGCTAACGACGCTCTCTGCTGACATGAAGCAATGAGTGGATCTCCATACACGTGAAAATTGAATTAAAACTCTTAAATGCCTTTGAATGGATAGATAGTGGCCTATTCTGCACGCATCTGTAACTACGGACCGTTTGATGGGACAACTGCATTTGTTAAAATACCACTATTATTTAAAATTATTATTTAAAAATAAAAAATATAATTTATTTAAAAATAAAATTGAAACAACTGCTTCAGTTACAAGCATCAAATCGTCCAACGCCATTCCATGACCCTGACTTACCAAATAAGAAAGTACTGCCAAACAATCCGTTGAAAACAGTGAAACTTAGTTCCTCTCTGAACTCCTGAGCACATCGGTGTTTCTTTAAAAGCCTGCGTAACAATCTTCAGATTCAGCTCTGGAAATTCCACAGTAAAAGTGAAACTCAGTAGGTCTCTCTCTCTCTCTCTCTCACACACACACACACACACACACACACACACACACACACACACACACACACACACTTCACACTCTCCATAATACACAGCGTGGGCTACTCAGCTCTTATGCACACTGGCTGTGCCTTGCGGCTGTGTTACCGGTTCATTTTTTTTTTCGGCGCCGATGTTCACAGGTTAGACAATGAACGCTGCCTGCTTGGGATGCGCGTCTCAGGCGCGTCTCGAAAATCAAAGAAAAAACAGGTAAACAGGTGATCAGGTAAGCTGATAAGCGGCACGTTTTCGCCGCGAGGTGGCACTGTTTATCGCATTGTCGGGCTACTTTTCAGAACTAGGTTATTTCAAAGGCTATCGATGAAGCAATTAAGTCGTAAACATATCGTGCAAGTAGCCTACGCACGAAGCCACCGTAGTAGGTTGATTTGTTTACTCAATAGCTGTTGTGTTTGTTAACTTGAACTCTGAATAAATACATCACTCGAAGGGGTTACTTTTTAAATCGGCATGCGCCATGTAACTCCACTGTCCATTTAAAACACAGTTCATAGTTTCAATACATTTCTTGCCATCGGCATGAGGCGTCATAGGGGCATACGAGTTGCATCAAAAGAGAGACTCCAATAAACCACTCTGACAAGTTACTAAAATGCGCCCAGGTAAGGACAAGGAGTAACCGTGAAACATCTGAGCAAAATTACAAAAGTTTGTTTCCGACCGGTAAGCTCCTCCTAAATGATGAACAAACTATCTCATCAGCGAACAGAAAAACTAGTTTAGCCAAAAAATAATACATGATATTTCTTTATAATCTGGTGACAATGTGACGGTATAAAAATTGCAACACGATTGCATAAAATCCATAATACACAGAAACATATCAACAGTTGGCAGTGCACAAGACAGCAGTTGCCTTAATGTATGCTGGCTGACACGTTGAAAATGTACAGATAAATCACTTGACTGAATCCTTAAACTGACCTTAGAGACTGTCAGTGATGATGCCGTGCAGCTCCCCTCACTGATTTCCCTGTAAACTGTAAAAGTAGGTTGCCTCAATGCGTAGGGTACGGTGGACGGACGCGTGACTGCGGGGAGAAGGTTGTGGAGCGCAGATCGTATGGACATAGTGGACTTTCAGTTTCAAATTGACGGAGAAGGTTTAGCCTTGAATAGGCACCATAAGTGTGAAGACAGGTCACGAGTAGGAGTATAAATAGCAGTCAGTGCTGTCAGTCAACATAGCCACCATAAGTATGAAGACTGGTCACGAGTAGGAGTATAAAACTATAATCTGGTGACAATGTGACGTATACAAATTGTAACACGCATAAAATCCATAATACATAAACGTATCAACAGTTGGCAGTGCGCAAGACAACAGTTGCCTTAATGTATGCTGCCTGACACGTTGAAAATGTACAGAAAAATCACTTGACAGAATTCTTAAGCTGACCTTAGAGACTGTCAGTGACGATGCCGTGCAGCTCCCCTCACTGATTTCCCTGTAAACTGTAAAAGTAGGTTGCCTCCATGCATAGGATACGGTGGACAGACGCGTGACTGCGGGGAGAAGGTTGTGGAGCGCAGATCGTAGGGACATAGTTGACGGAGAAGGTTTAGCCTTGTTTGACTCTATAGTTGGACTCTATAGTTCGCCCTGAATGTTTTGTAAAGTAGGCTAATTCCAAAAACAGTCACTTGCAGTAGGCCTACTTACTATGTTTATTGTTATGCACCAAAATGCCAAGGAGAATTTCTTGTATGTGTAAACTTTCTTGGCAATAAAAATGAATTCTGATTCTGAATCAAAGAGATAAATCTGAAGTCTGTCTGAGGTCGTTTAAATGCTTCTGTTTTGTTACAGATGGTGCAGGTTCAGCGTTAATGTTTAGCAAATACTGTACACATACACAGCCATCTGACACACACACACACACACACACACACAGCCATCTGACACACACACACACACACACACACAGTACAGTAAAATCAGCAGTTTCAGAGCCATTAAAGATGGGGGGACTATGGACAGGATGATAGTAGTAATAATGTTATAAATATAAAGTGTAGACGTGCCTAAGGGTATGTACATTAAATTGTGGTGGTGTCAATGTACACAGGAAGGGACTAGTAGTAAGTAGTAAGTAAGTAAGTAAGAAAGTAAGTAAGTGAGGTGATCATATAGACATGTGGCCACCGAGATTAATGATGTTTGAGTCTGATACAATTCACAGTGACCTTTAATCAACATGATTCATTTTCCGATGACCATTACATCGCTTATTAGAAAAGTATCATTGGGTGGAAGCATTTACAGACTATTTACATGGCCTACAGCAAAGTCAGGTAGCTTAAACTTGAGCAATGCTTACTTTCCAATTCATTGGCATTTCACGAGTATTCCTCTGCCACACACAGAGATACACACAACAACACCCCCTATTACCCCAACCACATACATCTCACACTAAAATACCCCCTACACACAACCAAAACACCCCCACACCAAAAAGACTCCAAACACATACATATGGATGAAACTGCTACATTTCCATGATTTGCCAGCCAGCCTCCTCTTGCTCTTGCTCCTCTTCTGGCAGTGAATTAGTGCTGCTTGTGTCTCCATGTGACAGGGGTCGTGCTTCAAAACCCTTAAAGTACTGAATCCCTGTGGAGGGATATTTACATTTTTGTCATAGAGTCAAAAAAAGAACACCCCCAGAAACCTTTAATCTTCTACATACAGTATGGCACTTGTGCATGGACGTGTGAAATAAACAAAAACATCAATGCCTGTCAGAGTACATAAATAAGTCTGACAGGCCTCAGTCCATTAGCTAAGATGGATGCTTCTTCTGTGTTGGTGTCCAGAAGTATTTTTGGTTCCTTATGACTGCTACTGCAGTTACTCTCTACATCAGTGTCTCTCGCTGGTAGGTTCACTTATCTTGAACAAAGCCTCTTGGGTTTTAAAATGCCAAAAATAATGAATACCACTACTATGACACAGCTACTATAAGTCCTCAAGGAAGCTGGGGGATCTTTGAGTGAAAGGGCTGAAACGAGTGAACATCAACAAAATCATTCTTCAGTACATATGCTTGGAAATAGAATGCTTTGTGTATGAACAGCATGAATTGTAAAGACCCCCTATTTTACCTATATCATGAAAAAGTTTTAATATTAATATTGTTCATGGAAATATAAAACAAGCATGTATGCCTATATTGGTACTTCATGTAAAAGCATAAATGTCAAAATATTTCATGTGTTAAGTCTCTAAGACACATTTAAAGTACCTGGGTCTTGTAGTGGGACATTGACAAATGTGCGTGATTCACCACAGGTTGTCTGAGCTGGCTGATAGGGGTTGTTACCTACCTAACACTAGATTAGAGATCTGCCTATCCCACATTCACTTATTGTGGTCTGAAATTTTTCCCTTGAATCCAAAATAATTCATTCCAAGATCATCCCTCCTCAACTGGTCACTCAAGAACACCAGTAACCGCTTATTTTCAGCATTTCTTTTTAGATTCTTTTATCTCATAACACAGCTACAGAACACAGCTACACAATTACCTGGCTATGACAAACCAATATTCACAGCATTCATAGAACACAGCTACAGCAGAACACCTGGCTCTGATAAACCAACATCACAGCATTCATAGAACACGGGTAGATGAAATCAAGCATTCTGAGAGTGAGTTCCGGGGTGTGCTTTAATCAGCGATATAGTAACTGTACGACTTGTTTACATCTACCTGAGCGTTCCATATCAGTGCGCATTCAAAAAAAAAAAATCGAACAAAGATGGCGGCGTGTAGGGAGCCTGTAAGTGGGAAATGTTTCATGTGAATTAAGCTATCTACACGACTTTTATACGTCTACATTGACTTGGTTAGTTGTTTCTGTGCTACACGAATGTTGCAGAGTATTGTAAGTCTTAACTGAAAGTCTCGAATAATATTTGTAGGTGGCTGCTAACGCTTAGACCAAAAATCCATTGAAACACATAGTAGCCAGCTAGCCTCGCTGCTAATAAGTATAACGTAGCTCTCACACGCGAGTTAGTGGCGATATCCAAATCAATATAAACAAATATTAACAAAGTTGAAAGTGTCTCATTGTAGTTTTTGTTATTTTAATGGCAACTTTATAAAATGAGCAGTGTGAATGAATAAAATGGTGCGAGATCAATGTCGATCTCCTAGCTAATCATCAACCAACGTTTGGTTCTAGGCTAACAGACGTGGTGTTCCCAGTGCTGTTTGTCTGTTGCATAGCAACAGTCACACAAAGGGGGACTATTTTCTCTAGGCTACTGAAATGCGATACACAATGTTTGGTGGCTACAACTTTTTTGTGCTGAAAGGCAGCTTACTATAAATAATTTATTTTACTTAATATTTATAATGTCGCTGGCAACCGTGTTATAAAAGCAATAAGGAACTCGAGTCAGTACTGTTTCGTCAATAATGTACTTATTCGAGGGTTTGCCGGCCCTCCGCTGCGTGTCGGGCCTAACAACCCCCTCGAACAAGTACATTATTGACAATACAGTACTGCCTCTCGAACCTTATTGCTTAAATAGAACATTTGCCATTCCATCACATTAAACCTAATAGTAATAGAATCCTGCACAAGGAATGTTCTAGAGCGCTATTGCCTCTAAGAAGGTTCTATTGCGCTACATTGTTGATGGAAAATCATCTAGCGGGTCAGAAAAATGCGCTTCAACACGGCATTGTGACACAATTTTAATTCGCTACAATCATTCTGTCGATGGAAAACCGTTAGGCGCTTCTTATGTCGCTACAAATTAATTCGCTTTAAGATTTAATTCGCTTGAAAATCTGATGGAAAAAGGACTACTGTCTCTGTTTAGTGCTCTGTGGATGTGACAGAAGGTTTTTTTTGTGCGAGTCGTAAATAAGTGGCTACATTTTTTTTTGTGTTCATGACATGACATGACCAATAGTCCTCTAAAGTCACGTTTCACATGTTTTCACCTGCTGTAATGAAAGATGAATGGATGAATGCCTTTAAAATAATCCAGACAGACAGCAGATCACACGTTTTCACCTGCTGTTATGATAGATGAACATATGAATGAATGACTGTCACCAGTTGGGTGTTAGTGTGTTTATGTTTTGATGACCATGTGCTTTTGCCCCAACCTTTCACCTGTTATGTTTACTTCCTGTCTTTGTTTGTTTTCCTGCCATTTTCTGTTTCCACCTGCTCGTTAGTTAGCCACATGACCAATCAGCTGTAGTCATACCTGGCCCTGTCCCCCCTGAGTTGCGCTCTGTTTCTTGATCATATCTTCTGAGCGTTTGACTTTATTCTGACATTTAGATTTTTGTCTTAATCTTCTGGGTTTAGGATTACTTCTTGTTTTTGAAAAAATAAAAGTTAAAGATTTTTGCATTTCATATCTGCCCTTGGGTCCGACTTTGCTCACTGGACCAGTAATCCAGCGGCCCGGGTTCAATTCCTGACTCCAGCCCTGACAATGACAGTACAAAAAAGTCTTAAAAGACTGATAGATGTTTTTGTTCTAGTACATACAGATATTGTTCTTTACATGCTCACAGAAACATTTAACAATATAAGAACAATTTCACCCAACACCGGGCACAATATATAAGAGCACTGCCCTCAGGAGGTGCTCTGGCCTAAAAGAAACATAAAGTAGTTCCAATGATCACCAGTAGAGGGTGCACCTTAACCTCCATGAAGGATTGGTGCATTCACCATACAGTGGGGAAAATAAGGATTTGACCCCCTGCCGATTTTGAAAGTTTGGCCACTTGCAAAGGAATGTGTGATCTATAATTGTAATGGTAGGTCTATTTTAACAGTGAGAGACAGAATATCAACAAAAACATCCAGAAATATGCATTTTCTAACAGTTATGAATTGATATGCAAAGGTTTCTTTTATACACGTCACTAGTTGAGATCAGATGTACCTTGTTAGGTGTACCTTGTTAGGCCTAATGAGGACTAATCTGTGTGCTTCGTGGGCACATAACTGGTCTGTTGGAGCCAGAACTCTTGCTGTTTGGTAGGAGTTCAAAAACATATTTTCTGCGATCAAATGCAAATCAAGATGTAGCAAGGATAAAGTGAATTTAAAGTGAAAGTGAACTGAATGAGTGTGTGTGTGAGTATGTGTGTGTGTGTAGGTGACTGAATGTGACGATAGAGTAATCAAGGACATACATGCATGCATCTGTGACTGAATGAGTGTGTGTGTGTGTGTGTGTGTGACTGAATGGGTGTGTGTGTGTGTGTGTGTGTGTGTGTGTGTGTGTGTGACTGTGTGTGACAGTGTGTGACGATAGAGTAATCAAGGACAGACATACATAAAAAATGAGATGTGCTTAATGACATGAGAAATTAATCACTTTTCAAAGATGCCAATTACTGATGACACAGCAGCATCACCTCTTGCTACTTAACAGACCTGTCGTTGTTACAGCATTTAAGAAATTAAGGACTTTAATATTAATCAAAACATTAATTACATCTGTAGCCTATGTAACTGTCATCAAGACAGGCAACACATTTCCATTTGAGTTGTTGTAATGTGTACTTACACTGACACAGGTCTCCATTTAATTCCATTATTAATCATCATCATTTTCTTATTCTGCCAAAGAAAATGCCGTATTATATTATGCCAATTGCTGAGGTCTCCATTTAAATCCATAAACTAAGCCTACTGTATTAATACATGAATTCCAATCTAAATAAAGTACAGTAGAATAGAAGTTATTATAGCGGAAAGGACACAACTTTACACCAGCAATCATCACTCCTATAAACTGACTATTTAAAAACAGCATGTTAAGAAAGAAAAGCTTTAATTATTTTAAACTAACTCTGAATTGAATTCAGCCTACTTTAAGTCTTTGGAAATTGCGGACAATATTGACCTCAATAGAAGGCCTACGGCTGTTCAGATCCGCTAAAGCACGGAGAATTCTCCATTCACAAATTTTGTTTACGAGGTGTGGTAATTTGATGTTCTCATAAATAATATTGTTTTTTTCAGACATGACAACAGACTCATCTAATCTTTCTTGGTTTGACTAATGATTCCACAAAGGATACTCCTCACTTCCTCCAAGAGCATCTTAAGGTAAACTTGGGATTTATCAATATGGGCCCTGTTTCATCATCTTTTTGGGTCCCAATTTGAACTGGGGACAAAAACGATCGCAATCAGTCCAGTGTCGAGTTATACGCTATAACTGGCAACCACAAAAAGGCTTAACAATATCATCCTATGGGGTATGCATCTGTGTCAAAGTCGGTGCTTTTTTCCGCCACTGACAGGCTCATAATGTTATTATAAGTGCTTGGCTACATGGAAAAAAACCCTACAGATAGACCTGAGTCTGTTTACCTCACTAACTGTGAATAACTAGAAGATGACTGTTTTAACAGTTATTTTCTATAAAACAGAAAAGGAAACTTAAACTCCAGAGACTATAGAAACAGCCATTTGCTGTTATACAATCTAAACTACAGAAAGTATTGAACCCCTTCCTCCCAGCAGATGGCAGGCTGCCAGTGGCCTCCCACACACACACCTATCCAAAGCCTCCCACACACACACCTATCTGGTATGATAGGGCTTGTTTGCCTTTGATATGGTTATGGGTGGAGATGGAGGTTTTGAAATGTAGTTGAAGTAATAGCTTTCTCTTCCTCAGGCGGTGGCAGACACTTTGTGTCTAAGGTAGCGTGACCAAACCACTGTTAGTCATCTGGATATTGTGTGTGTGTGTGTGTGTGTGTGTGTGTGTGTGTGTGTGTGTGTGTTTCTACCACCAGGCCCAAAGGCAAACAGATTTAGAGAACTGTTTCTAATCAGGGCACTACAGCAAGCACTACTAGCAAGCCAATCTCTCAACCAACCACTTGACATGTCTGTCATTATCTGAAACATCACTGGTACTGATAAAGGCCACATTTAAGGAAGATAAACTCTTGCTGTGACAGGTAGTTCTACACAGATCCAGCTTATTCTCTCCTACCAGAACTGGATCAGTCCTGATCTGAAGGGAATCCAGTGGACCTTTCTAAGATGAAGAACCTTTTCTACACAGGTAGTTTGCTACCACTGGACTGGGTGATTTTGCTCATCTAACAGGATTGTTGATGGTTTGCACATATTTGTGTGCATTCATGCATCTCCATTTGTCTCTCTCTCTCTCTCACCACGTCTGTTTGTTTGTGATAAATTCCTCTGAAAGATGACACTATCTACTGAGTAATATCTCTGAAAGATGACACTATCTACTGAATAATCTCTTTAATCTCTTTGGAAAAGTTAGTTATGATGGCAGTGTTTCATTTCCCACTGACTTGATGTGGGAAGGCCAGCTGTTGAATCAGGTGAGAATTTATCAGAATTAGTTCTTATTAGTGTTGCAGATTAGTGTTTGGCTCAGCTGGCTGGTGGAAACACCATAATGATGTTTATATCCAAGGAGTTAAACCACAGATAACATGTTTGTGCCCAGTGTTATCTACCATCAAATAATTTCAAACATCCTTTCATGTACAAATGTCATTCAAAATGTAAAAATACTCTCCAGGATCAGTTGTGTGTGAAATCAAGTCTTTATTTGAATAATTTCCTACAAGGCCCACTTTCAACAGCAAAGCATCAAAAACTGGACGCCAGTGACCTCTACTATATTCCCTCATCACATAGATTCTGACAAGACAACATGAACACTCTTTCAGTCTCAGAGCATAAACACTCTTTCAGTCTCGGAGCATGAACACTCTTTCAGTCTCAGAGTCAGAGCATAAACACTCTTTCAGTCTCGGAGCATAAACACTCTTTCAGTCTCAGAGCATAAACACTCTTTCAGTCTCAGAGCATAAACACTCTTTCAGTCTCGGAGCATGAACACTCTATCAGTCTCAGAGCATAAACACTCTATCAGTCTCAGAGCATGAACACTACTTCAGTCTCAAGCCATTCAGTGGCAGCGTTACGTTTTTACTTCTATTGTTGGAAATCAACTGGAACTCACCGGTCTGGTGTGTGGGGCAAAAAAGAATAACGTGATTGTGTGTGTGTGTATATATGTGTGTGTGAGAGTGTGTTTGTGTATGTGTGTGTGAGAGTGTGTGTGTTTATATGTGTGTGTATGTGTGCTTCCTTATCAAATCCATTTGTTGCTTTTACCTGTGGGCTAAATGTGTTATCTCAATATCAGTCTCTTTTTTCTCTGACTAAACCTGCCTCTGCTACCTAATCATCTCTGTTTGCATTTGTACTTGTCCATCTCTCTCCCTCTCACCCTCAGCCTCTCTCTCTACCACATCCTCTCTCTCTCTCTCTCTCTCAGCCTCTCTCTACCACATCCTCTCTCTCTCTCCCTCAGCCTCTCTCTACCTCATCCTCTCTCTCTCTCATCCTCTCACTCTCTTCCTCATCATCCCTCTCTCTGTCTCCCTCATCCTCTCTCTCTCTCCCTCAGCCTCTCTGTCTCCCACAGCCTCTCTCTCTCTCTCTCTTTCCCCCCTGCTGACTCTGTGACCACACGCTCCTTCACTGTGGAATAACACCAGGGGATGTTCACAAATACACACACCTTTGATGACAGTGTGTTGCTGAACAAAAAAGTTGCAGGGTGAGAATCGTGAGATTGTAAAACACAAATGGCCTAGATGGCAGATACTACTCTGCAGTAATTAGTAGAAGTGGTTCAGGTGTTTACAATTGATGTCTCTAAACACATTTCAGAGATGCTGATGTTCTTTTCTCACCCCCCTCCCTGATGTTCTGATCTCTACTCTCTGCCTCTGACTCTCTCCCTGTTTTTTTCCACACAAGGGTTAAACTAAGGGCAGGAACATGGAGTTAAGGGTATTAAGTGTCGTACTGCATTGTAAAAAGATTTCTTTGTCATGTTTGGATTAATTTGACTGGTCTCAGTCTGAAGGGTACTGTAGCCTCAGTACTGCAGTTGAATAGATTAGTTTCACATAAATCTCAGAAACATGGGAATTCACGTCTCTGTAGGCTGCAGGTAACCCCCTTCTGGAGGAGACAAACCCCTCCATGCGTCCTCTCAGTGTAATCCCTATCAGTGTAAACTTCAGTTCAACATTCCAGGTGATGAATTATTATACCAATTGTAAGACTAAATGAACTGGGTATTTAAGGGGAAGATAGTCAAAGGACTTGGAGTACTCTGCAGTGGACTGAATGGTTATGCTGAGATCACGCAGCAGCCTGACACTCAGGCCCTGAACCGGTTGGGTCTAACCAGTGGCGGTCCGTGCATTTCACGACTAGGCCTTCAGTGATGTCCTACACGATGTTAAACTGAGTGAATCCACCTCCTAATACCATCATTACGACGCCATGGCTCTCGAACCATTATATTTATAGCCTACAGAAAGGCAGTATAAGTGAGCATTACATCACCTTAACATAGTCGAGTAGCCTACAACAGACTTTATTAATATTTCCGGAGCATTTAAAATCAATACAGCCGTATTAACAATACATTAAGAGTAGTAAACTCTCAGTTATATGATCGCTTGGATATTACTGTCACAACTTAAAAATAAAAGGCGATTTTCAGGGATTAGTCTACAAAGTTTTATTAAGTCCACCGAAAGTAGCCTATGTGAGCTTTAACAAGTTTGTCCACTAAACATCGCATTGTCCCACCTGCAAAGCAGTTTCATTAAACTTCCCATCCACACAATATCCAGTTTTTCTTGAAAGTTCCGTCTTGAAAATGGCGTTGTAATTGTATCAAAAACTGGAATTATCAAGTTGGTGTAAACTAGTTTATTTGAGTTGGTTAATGTAATTATATTTAGTCTTACCAATTGAAACAACTAGCATAATAAGCATTGAAACCGATGTACGTCGTTTTCGCATTAGCCAGCTAAACTGAGCACTGAAGCACTGCACCGGTCTGCCTCAGTATCCAATCAAAGGACGTTTACGTGTCACGTTCAACGCGAGGAAAGAAATCTTCCGGGCCTTCTAGAAGGCCCAATGTCGCCAACTCGAAATCTGATTGGTTGTCACAACTGTCTGTTTCAGTTCATTCAACTTAAATGAACTGAAACAGCCAGTTGTGATAACCAATCAGATGTACACGGGCCTTCAATGTGAATTCTGAAGGCCTCAGGGAAGATTTCTGTTCTCGAGGAAGATTGCTTGGAGCATGGCAACACATGATAGCTGAAATATGATTGGATGAAAGCTCTAACATAAATTAACAACGCTGGAAGCTATGAAATGAAGATAATGGACTATGGGGAATAATTTAATACATATTTATGAAAAGAAAATATTAAAATTAAATGTATTTTATTACATTTATTTTCTGATGATGTTTAGGCCAGCAGAGAAGGCCTTGAAGGCCCTGACGGACCACCACTGGGTCTAACATGCTGGGAAACCCTGAACCGGTTGGGTCTAACATGCTGGTAAACCCTGGACCGGTTGGGTCTAACATGCTGGGAAGCCCTGAACCGTTTGGGTCTAACATGCTGGGAAGCCCTGGACCGGTTGGGTCTAACATGCTGGGAAGCCCTGAACCGGTTGGGTCTAACATGCTGGGAAACCCTGAACCGGTTGGGTCTAACATGCTGGGAAGCCCTGAACCGGTTGGGCCTAACATGCTGGGAGGCCCGTGGCAGCACTGTAGCCTCTGAGCTATTCTCCATAAATAATAGGTTGTGTCCGTGGAATACACCAAAATCTAGAGCCGTAAAACAGCCGTGGCAATATCCTGAGCGACCCTAATCCTATAAGATTAAAGAAATGACCCAAGGTAAGCCTACTTGATGGGTAGAAATATAGCATTACAGGAACAGTGTCTAAGGCTGAACTCCTAAATTGAGTGGAGTCAGATTAATGAAGTTTACCAAGACAGGGTCCTTTAATAATATATGGTATTTCAGTAAAGCGCATGAAGACAAATACGCAGAAACCTTCGCCCACTCCCAGATCTGTTGTTGGTCTGGAGAGTGGTTCATAATGTATACATAGAGCCATGCACTGTCCATACACAGAATAAACTCTCAAATACACTGGTACAAATAAACGCGAATACAAACATACACACAAACTAAGCATGGCCTTTTACCTGTTCCTGTGACTCTGCGATCTTACAAGAAGAAACACATGTGTCGATAATGTTGACAGGAAGCAGGGGCGGCCTCTCCTACAGGCGGCATAGGCGGTCGCCTAGGGCGCCACTCAGGGGGGGCGCCAAAAACTGCGCCCATAAAAAAAAAACAAGGAAGAAAAGAAAGGAAGAAGAAGAGAAACGTGCCAAGGTAAATCCTTAAATCCTGTTCTTAGCCTAGAATGAATTCCAGCTTAAAAAAAAACGTTCATGAATGCGTGAATTGCCCCAGCGATTTAGTGGATAAAGAAGAAAAGATGTATGCCTACCATATCATTGAAAGTTTTCCTACTCCCTGTCACATAGTTCTTTAATGATTTTACAGAGGCGGGTATATCAAAAATGATATGTCCATTTATTCTACATTATACAAAATATACATGATTAAAATAGGGGTGCACATTTTAAGCCAATAGCCAGTGCAACAACACTACAAATATCTTAATCGTTGCATAGCACACCCATTAAGGAAGACAAACACGGCAACTTGTCAACAAGTGAGGAATACTGGTGAAAATCCGAGTGTTGTATTGTCAATTGAAGCAAATGGATTGAATGTAATCTTGCTAGCCAGTGACTTGTGACGTTCCTTGTTTTTGCCATTCAGTCGAAACATCAGTTCAAGTTCAGCTGTAGGCCTACCGCAATTTGCGTCATTTTTGATGTGTCATGAAAATATGATTTGAGTAATCATAACAACGTAAGTTTGGTGGAGCCAGTTTAATTAGACATGATTTTACTAATCAAGAGCTATGCATGAAAAAAGAATGTCAGGCTTTGTTTGTTGAAAGTTTGTTTTGATTCTATAGTGTGCACTTTGCAGTCTTGTTCTTGCAATGAATAAAGATGCAGTAGGCCTACTTTTCTGTAGAACTGTTAAGAATAGGGTCAATGACTTTCCGTTTCAAAAAATAGAATTTTCCGTTTCACATTTTGGTGAATTCCGTTTTATTCCGTTTCGGCTAATTTTGTTTAGGTTGATGGCTTTAAATTAGTGAATAATATGTGCCACAAGTGACCCAGACCTTCTAAGATTTATGTTTGCCAGCCATCAACAGAACAGAAGACTAAGAAAACATTATTTGCAGACGATTGGGAAGATGACGTGTGTGTGTCCATAAACGTTGATACAGGGTTGAAGAGTATGAACAGGGGGGCATGGCCGGAGCGTAGTTCAGCACACACAGTCGAGACATTTTCGGAGTGATTTATTGAAAGAAATGCAGTCTTACAGGGCCTAGTTTCCCGAACGCTAAAAAGGACTTGAAATCGGTCGTAAGAGGGATATTGCAGAGCGGTTTCCCGACGCCGCACTTACGGCTATGATGAGTCTACGATGTCGCCAAAATCCACGTAGGCCGTTAAGATACGTCGTTATCGGGAAACGAGGCCCAGGGCAAAATAGCGTTTGAAAGTTGCAATTCCGTTTTCGTGGGGAAAACAATATTTGGGGGGGGGGCAGGAGTGAAGCTCGCCTAGAGCCAAATGTGCTAGGGGCCTAGGGGCGGCCCTGACAGGAAGGGATGTGTTATCTAGATTCACAATCCTTTCATGCCACCATACCAGCCTCAGGCCCTCATCCTCACCCTTCCTCTGAACTCGGTGGAATGTTATGCTGTGTGTGTGTGTGTGTGCTTGTGTGCGTTGAGCCAGAGTAAACCTCACCCTCCGACACCTTAAGAGGCATGCTAGTGACAGACACTAGCCCCCATGGGTGTTAACCTTCATGCAAGCACGTCTGCCTCCTACATCCGAGTTTGAGTCTGGTGGGGACTGTGCTTGTCTACACTGATCAATCATAGCAGCACTGTGCTTCTTTCAGACAGAGTGAAAGAGGTTTATAACTTTCAGGTGCTTCTTACAAAGTGCCACAGGGCCTTCCGACACTAGCTTAGAAGAGTTCACCTCTGTCATCTCACAGAGGGTTAGAGACAGAGGGCAAGGCATAGAGATGAGAGAGAGAGAGAGAGAGAGATGAGAGAGAGAGAGAGAGAGGGGGAAAGGGAGTAACAGAGGGAAGATAGAGGAAGAAATGTAGAAGATCAGAGAGAGCAAGAGAGAGTGGATGCATTTACATTTACATTTAGCAGATGCTTTTATTCAAAGCAAGTATCGAGGCTGTGGTTTTGTGATTAGATGTGTGAGTATCTTATGGGTATTTCACTGCAGTAAGCATTGGGCACATGACTGATCTCGTCTACATAATCACAACAGATGGTGTCTGATAAGGGTAATGTTGCTCTGGGCCAGCACTCCCTACTCTAACCCCCACAGCCATCTGCACTGTAAACCTACACAGCAGCTGCCTCTGGGCCAGATCTGTCTCAGAACCGCACCAGATCTGAGCCCAGAGATTCCAGCTAGGACAACTACAGCTATGCTTTTAACCAAAGTCCTTAAAGGCAAGCCTCGCCGCTCTGCATCCATCTCGGCAACACTTGCAGCCAGCTACTTGAGGAAAACAAGATCAGGCTCATATCTAAATTCATTGGGCTGAGATCTGTAACTCCATATAATATCATCAGACAGACATGTAGTTCATCACCTAATATGGTCAGACAGACATGTAGTTCATCACCTGATATGGTCAGACAGACATTTAAAGTACATCACCTAATCTCATCAGACAGACATGTAGTTCATCACCTGATATGGTCAGACAGACATTTAAAGTACATCACCTAATATCATCAGACAGACATGTAGTTCATCACTTGATATGGTCACACAGACATTTAAAGTACATCACGTTAATCCACCTTCAAAATCTGACACAAACAGTGAGATAAAGATGTAGTCCTTTACGGTGCCAGTGCTGTTAGTACATCATTTGCTGTTGATTTTCTCTGGCAAAATCTGTGTCTCTTTAAAAGTGTTTTGTAACCTGTAAAATGTATTTAATTAACATTTATGTAACGTTTAATGTGGTGCCTATTCTAAAACTCATCTAAAGACATGCAATACTCCCCTCACCAACAAAACTGGGCTATAGACAGCGTATGCTGTACCGTGGCCAGGAGTCGACTCAATCACTCATGTGCCAGCTTGTTGTGGAAAAAGAAAGGTGTGCTGAGAGCTTCTTTTTGGTGTGGTTTGGGCTGATTGACTCGTTGCTTCCTGTACAGCATACGGCGCATGTTGCGACTGTCACATATACATTATTGCCACCACTGAAATGTTTCTCTGTCCCTAAATCCCACCACACTGGTATCAAGTGTGGTGCCCTGGTATCATGTAAAATGTATTTATTTAACATTTATGTAACGTTTACTTATTTCCTATCTGTGTCTCTTTATAAGTATTTATAAAACCCCCTTCCCCCCTTCTTCTTTCCTTCCTACTGTGAGGCGCATTGTGTTACCTTCGTGTATGAAATGCGCCGTAAAGTTTGATTTGATTTGATTTGATTTGATAAAAATCTCCCCCAATAAGGCAAAAAAAATACTTTATCCTTCATTTTGACTTGACTTCATGCTCACTGCGCCCAATTCATTTTCTTGTCAGTGATGATTTGCACATTTTATTTGATTCTACATACATTTCTTCGTAACAAAGTCTCAGTTCTCTTTCAGCAGATACTGTGTCATGGTGGGGGGCAGATAATCACTCAAGAACCTGACTTTAGGCAGATGGATCTTCATTTTGAGGTGCGTCCGCTCCGCTCAAGGTTTTTATTTGTAGCTGTAAAGGGAGCTTTTCTCTTTGAGGGTTTTATCCCTCACTTTGTGTTAAGCATCTACCAGCCAGCACTGCTGGTCTTTGGCGCCATATAAATCAATAAAAGTGAAGTGGATTGGACGGTCTCGTCCTGTTGAAAAGGGCGGGGTAAGTGCAGCTGATGATCGTGCTGTGCGGCCCCTAGAGAGATCAGGGCAGATAGCAGTAGTGGCTGAGAGATCCAGAGAGAGGTGGAGAGCCTGGAGGAGCCATTAGACAGCATCCATGGAGCAGAAAGGCCCCACGCTAAGATGCCATCAGCACCTGGGGTTACACACATACACACGTGTACAGCTCAGAGACAGGAGCGGATAGGAGAGGGTGGATTTCGCCTGGGAGGCCAAGATGGCTATCTATGCTCTTACTGCTGTATCGTTAGGACACACACACATGTATCCAAGTGCACACACACACACAGGTATAACTATGACAGCAGCAGAGATGAGACGTGCACAGGTCTGTCTGCCACATCGACTCACTGAGGCAGAGGAATGGCAGGAGAGGGGAAGGAAGAGGTGCCTGTGGAGTTGAGAGAGCAGCCGAAGAGAGAAGAGGACAGCGAGGCAGCGGTGGATGCCATGCGTGTGTGTTACCGGGGCTTCGATCCGGCCGCCTATCTCCAGTTCAACTACACGCCACCACGAGCAGACTTCCAGCGCGCAGATAGCATCGTGCCCTGGAAACTCACCTGCCTGCACAGAGCCTTCACTGAGGGTAGGGGGGCTAGAACAATCCAGATACATCATATATGTTTCAGCTCAATGCATGGATCAACCACCACTGGATCGAGCAAATTAATTAGGTAGTTGCTACTTCACAAGTCGTCTGAAAAATAACTCAATGATGTAGACCAGAGTATTTTTTGCTATTAGATTGGTAAAACGATATTTGCTTTTAGAGCAGTTTTAGTTAAAATGACTAACGGATTAAACAGCTGCTTAAATCTTAAGATGTGCTGCAGTTAAGCTTGCAAAACTGTACTTAATGTCAACTGAGGCTTGGCAGGTAATACAAAGGGATGCTTTATTTTATAGCTAGGAAAAGCAGCATGTGTATGAATGTGATTCTGTGTGTGTGTGTGTTTTCCACTGACTCCCTGTCCTACCTCTCATCCGTCTCCAAGGTGACGTGCGGGGGGAGGTGCTTGTGGACGTGGGCTCAGGCCCAACCCTCTACCAGGTCATGAGTGGCTGTGAGGTGTTTGGCCGCGTGGTGCTGACAGACTTCTTGGAGGTAAACCGGCGTGAGCTCCAGCGCTGGCTGAAGGATGGCGCCAGCAGCCTGGACTGGACACCCTACCTGGAGTACGTCTGCAAGCTGGAGGGCCGGAGGTAAGACAAGTGGAGGTGAGACAGGGGAATGTAAGACAAGAGGAGGTGAGACAGGGGGATGTAAGACAAGAGGAGGGAAGACGGGGAGGTAAGACGGGGAGGTGAGGCGGGGGGAGGTGAGACAGGGGAGGTAAGACGGGGAGGTGAGAGAGGGGGAGGTGAGACAGGGGGAGGTATGGAAGAGGGAGGTGAGACAGGGGGAGGTATGGAAGAGGGAGGTGAGACAGGGGAGGCTCCCCACAGACACATTCCAACTCCACCACTCTATTCATGCACCTGGGGAAACAGGATGTGTTGGCAGGTCACTTCTCTCAGACTCAGTAAACAGGGTTACAGGTATTTGGGTTGGGAGCAGTGACAGTGTTCCCCCCCCCCCGCCTCTCTCTTTTTCCTCCCTCTCCTTTCCTTCTGATATCCTCCAGGCCTTCAGCGTCCAGTGAGAAGGCTGCACGACTGCGCTCTGTGGTGAGTGACGTCCTTCCCATTGATGTGCACCGCAAATGCCCTTTGACCCCAGGCGCTGTGCCAACCTGCGGGGCCGACTGCCTGGTGTCCTGCTTCTGCCTGGAGAGCGTGAGTCCAGACCTGGCGGCGTTCACTCGGGCTCTGGGGCACATGTCCTCCCTGCTGCGTCCAGGGGGGCACCTCCTGCTCATCGGCGCCCTGGGGGAGAGCTACTACCTGGGGGCGCCGGGGCTGCGGATCCCTGTAGTGCCCCTGGACGAGGTCCAGCTGTGTGCCAGCCTGAGAGGGAGCGGCTACCAGCTGCTGCAGCTCAGCATCTACACCCTGCCAGCTGACATGAGTGTGGGCGTGGATGACGTGACTGGGGTGTTCTTCGTCAAAGCCAGAAAACCATAGCCAGACCGCACACAATTTGTACTTCTTATCTGTGCAGGCGTAACAACTAAGCACTTGGGGATATTATAAGGTGAAAGTTCTAGAACTGAACTCTTAATTACAGCCTTAACATACCAATCAAATCCATTGGAAAAAACCTACCTACTGTCCACATCCTTTGCCTCCTCCAGGAACCTTCCAACACCAATTAACAAAAAATAATCAATACATTCATATATATAGCGCTAAAACAATAAGATTGTTTCAAGGCACTTCACAGAGCCCAGGCCCTGAATCCCCTTAGAGCAAGCACATATAATAAGCAATTATATAAAGCTTTCTTTTACAATACCAAATAAACAAATGTATGAAGCTTTCTTTAACAATACCAAATAAACTAATATTTCTTCAAAGAAATTGTTTCAGCTTCTTTGTTGTGTATCTATGTTGTTGACAATGAACTCTAACCTTATTCCCAAACCTGGTAAAAGAGATAAAAGCAATACTTGCACTATTGTCAATTACTATTGACAATGCAGGCATTTGCACCATAGAGGAATACATGACATTAATTGACCACATGGTAAGGATTTGGTTACCACGAGTTAAAAAACAACTTCTGTTTTCTGTCTGTGTGATGATACTTTTGGCCGGTGGTAAAAGGATGCGTTTGTGCATTCTCATTCCATCATGGTGGAACCAGTTTCTCAACCTGTCATCTTTTGTGGAGTGACTGCTTATCATGCTTGAAGTCAATTTTTAAAGCTCTGTCAATAACCAATTTGTTAAGCAATGACAATTTTAAAAAAGTGATTACATTTCCTTACGTTTTCTTATTTGTTGTGATAACATTAGTCTGAGATTAGTCTCTGCTTGTCATATTATTCTATTCAAATGCAATTATACACAAACACATAAAGTCCTCTCACAAAAAAGTAACTCTGACCTCAGGTGAATGGGGAGACAAGAAACCTGCCAGTCCTTCTTGATGGGGGCAGAGTGTCTGTCTATGCCAATGGACTGCACACGTTTGTGAAAACAGACTTTGGTCTGACTGTCAGTTATGATGGCCGGTGGGTGTTGGACATCACAGTGCCATCCAACTACAGTGGTGCCACATGTGGCCTGTGTGGAATCTTCAACGGCCTCCAGGGTGCCTACGTGGACCCCCAGCCAGCCAATGTATTACAAATAAATATTCAAGGTACAATCTGTGATTCTTGGTTGGTCTAGGTTGATATAACTGTTAGGATTCAGCAGGGAAAGGACCCAATCGCAGACCAGATGAATACACACTTGGGATTTATTCACAAAAACACAGAAGATCCAGGCAAAAACTCCAAAAGTATTCCAAAAACACCACAAAGACAGAGTTGCTCACCATTCCAACTGGATTGAAGACTAACATTTAGTTACAAACCGACAGGGAACACAGGACAGACTGAACTTAAATAACAGAGGGGGAACTAGACATGAAGACACAAGTGAACTCAAACAAGGTTAATTAACAAGACACAGGTGAACTAAACCAGACCAGCTGACTGATTGGTTGGTTTATTTAATGAGAAACATTATTCACACTGTGAAATATGATTGCTGAGGGTTTTCTGCCTTTCTGAATTAAATTGATACAAGGGGGATTTATTTCAAGCTTTTTAAAATGGCTCCATTGGGATGATCCAATGTGGGAAAATCAGACGAAAAGGTGGGAAATAGCTGAGATGAGAAAGAGGCATAACACAGAGTAATAGTGGTATGTACAATGGATAGGCAGCAGAAGCACCAAATAACTACTTGCTGAGTGCACATGTAATGATTTTGTTAAGATGCTGTTGGCTCTGGGCCAGGTCAGGGGAAGAGCTGTCACTCTAATAAAAGAATGTGGATCTGCGTGTGGGTGATGGGAATTGCTGCAAAGCATCTGCTTCCTGTCATGAGACAAGTTGAGTTTCAAGTTCTTGGTTTTATCAACTACAAATAAACAAGTGTCTGCTCATGTGAATTCAGGTAACTCAAAATGGTGTCTTCAGTGATTGACATTTCTTAGAGTATTCCTTCCAAATGTAAAATCTTTGAACTCAAATTTCCAACAACAACATGGATGTTAGTCATACAAGAACTACAGTCAGAATGAGAAGGAGCCTCCCTGGTGACAATGCTAGTAAAAGTATCATTGCATGGCAATGATCAATGACAATGTACAGGCCTGACATACATTACACATCTGCAGACAAGCATTGGGGATTTGTGTCTTAAATGTGAGGGGGGGGACAATCATACCGTGAACTACGTTTTAGATGTCTAATCCAGTGCAATGCCTTTAAGTGATTTAAAGTCCTGTTTGTGCACTATGCAGTGCCTTGAGAAACAGATCTACGAGAGGCTGTCTCACACTAGAATCATTCAGACTGCATAGCAGCTTCATAACTATATATGTCTATAAGTACCTTGCTACAGCTTGGTCTTCTCCAGCTACTCACAGGGTATGCAGCTGATATCCAGTTACGTACACAAAAGTACACCAAAGATGTCCACTGAACCGCCCCCCTTATGTGCCCTTGTCGCCATTGTGCCCTAAGGGGTTCAGGCCCTGGGCTCATGTGTGTGGAGCAAAAGGTTCAGTGCAGATTAGATTACTAAGTGGAAAATCCCATTTCAAACAGATATGTGACAGTGGAATGATGTTTGACTACTTTGCCACTACAGGTCGTATGCAAGCGGATCCACATATACATAGCTATAGCTTGGTCTTCTCCAGCTAATCACAGGGTAGGCAGCTGATATCCAACTACAGACACAGAAGAACACCATAGATGAATACTAAACGTTCCATTGTCCTCAAAGTGGAACATAGATACTCAACGTTCCATTCTCCTAATTGTGGAACACAGATGTATACTCAACGTTCCATTCTCCTCTTAGTGGAAAACATGTATACTCAACGTTCCATTCTCCTCTTAGTGGAACACATGTCTACTCAACGTTCCATTCTCCTCATAGTGGAACACAGATGTATACTCAACGTTCCATTCTCCTCATAGTGGAACACAGATGTCTACTCAACGTTCCATTCTCCTCATAGTGGAACACAGATGTATACTCAACGTTCCATTCTCCTCATAGTGGAACACAGATGTATACTCAACGTTCCATTCTCCTCATAGTGGAACACAGATGTATACTCAACGTTCCATTCTCCTCATAGTGGAACACAGACGTATACTCAACGTTCCATTCTCCTCTTAGTGGAACACATGTCTACTCAACGTTCCATTCTCCTCATAGTGGAACACAGATGTCTACTCAACGTTCCATTCTCCTCATAGTGGAACACAGATGTCTACTCAACGTTCTATTCTCCTCATAGTGGAACATAGATGTATACTCAACGTTCCATTCTCCTCATAGTGGAACACAGATGTATACTCAACGTTCCATTCTCCTTATAGTGGAACATAGATGTATACTCAACGTTCCATTCTCCTCTTAGTGGAACACATGTATACTCAACGTTCCATTCTCCTCATAGTGGAACACAGATGTCTACTCAACGTTCTATTCTCCTCATAGTGGAACACAGATGTCTACTCAACGTTCCATTCTCCTCATAGTGGAACATAGATGTATACTCAACGTTCAATTCTCCTCATAGTGGAACATAGATGTATGACTCCTACGGGTCAAAGGTGGCAGATTTCAGTGAGTCGGCCAATTGCAAATCAGGGCTAAAATCAGGGTAAATGTTGCATGGTCTAACCCCAGATTTATACTTAAGTTCCCCCTCTTTCTCTCTCTCCACGGCTGCCCCCCTTATGTGCCTTTGTCGCCCTAAGGGGGTTCAGGCCCTGGGCTCATGCGAGTGGAGCAAAACGTTTAATGTAGATTAGAATACTGATTGGAAAGTTCCATTTCAAACAGAAATGTGCCATTGGAATGATGTTTGACTACTTTGCCATTACTGGTTGTGTGCAACCTGATACACATCCAGTTCATTCTGCAGGTGACGTTACTACAAATTTCACAAATAGGTTTTCAATGATTACCGCATGTCACACACAGATCTGCACTCACACCACATTTTTTCATGATGCAATAACAGCTTTACCTCTGTGACACTGCCACTCCTAAACCCAAAGCAAGGTACAATAAATGTAGACCATTTCATTCATTATCTTATTTCCTCACAATCACCCTCGACATCTTCCTCACCCTCAAAGTCCTTCTGTTGCTCGAGCAGCATGCCACTCACTGTAGGACACTTGCAAGTGGCGAAGAGTTGACAAGATGCTTATGTTGGAGTCTTGGGTAGGTTTAATATGTTGACACATCGTGCAAAAAACAAATCTGAACGCAGGGTAATATTATGATCGTTTTAATTGTTATTTGTGTGTGTTATTTTGCCTTAAAGTGAATTAACATTGCAGGTCCTATGATTTTAAACAGCAGCAGTGATGTCACCTGATATCACCAAATAAGGTGATGTTTCAGCAGTGTTTACATGGACAGTGTTAGTGAACCACTACTTAAGAGCAGTGTGTACATGGACAGCATTAGTTAAGTACTACAAAAGAGCAGTGTGTACATGGACCACATTAGTTAGGTACTACTTAAGGGCAGTACACATCGTTCGAGAAACGCGTGTACGTTTCAGTGACACATGACCTCTTAAGCACTTCCTGCAGCAGTCTTTCTCTGAGTGGATATCTGAGACTTGTGCCTGCGTCAGTGAGGCTTCACCTCATGGCCCTCCTCATCAACAGATAACTGATTTCATGATTTCAGAATTCATGGCACTCCTCATCAACGGATTTCTGCAATGCTCACTGCCATTGGCATAATGCAGGTCAATCATACTGAAATTCATTTATCTGTCCTATGAAGGCAAGACAAAGTGTCAAAATGTCTGCAACGTTCCTTATTTCATGGCATAATCAACTGCTTTATCAATCAGCAGTGTAATAGCTGAACTGGCCTTTATTATTGTCTGTGCACTGGATCCTGGGCTCAATGGTGTTATTCTCAACTCTTGACACCTGTCAAAGCATCAAGGAAGATATGTTTTGTACGAGATTACGGGAAGCCGTACAAAACTAAGAATGCTTTTTTTGTGAACAGGTTTGGAGAAAACATACCTGAGTGAAGTAATGCCCCACCTCCAACCTGTTTTCGGAACCAAGTCATCTATAAAAGAGATGGGGAGAATTGTACCTCAGAGATCCAGAGGAAACTCAGAGCGCTAGTCACAGTCTGCACAACCTCAGCCTGAATACTGGTAAGGTGCATTTGAGCAAATTCTTCAATTATACATCTGATAACTATAGAGGTGAAATTGTTGGTGACAAAATCTCACAATTTGAAAGTGCATGTTTTGATTCAACGCTAATTAAACTATAAATAGATAAGAATGACTTTGCAAGTCGGCATCGAGTACTTAACAAATGGTTCATGAAGATTTTTTATAGGAGTTGGAGGAGATAAAAGTAGAGATATAGACAAAAAAATAGCAGAAATATAAAGATAGTTGATGCTTACAGTTATACTTACCTGGGTCTGCCAGTACCTCTGTCAGTAAGTGGAATTTTCTCATTATTTTATCTGAGCAAAAGACACTTGTTTTTTAAGATTTAAAAAACAATAACATAACTATTTAAAAAAAATAGCCTTTAGTGAGAAAACTGCACAGTAGTTCATGTGTATTTTAACACCTTGATAAATGCTTTGTTTGTTTAGACAATTCCACATGTTAGTGTACATGCCTCCAAGCTAAGAGTGGGTCCTTGTTAGCGTTCCTAGCCTAAAGTAGTGTATGACTACTCTAAGCATACTTCTGTGCTGTGTTTGTGGATGTGATGCTGCATGCTGTTTAGATATCAGCAGCTGAGAGGAGAGGATCCTGTCCTGCTTGTGAGAGAGACCAGGTGCAGCAGTCACCATGGGCTTTGCCATCTGTTTGTGTGTGCTATCCGCGGCGATGCTGATGATGGGTAAGACCCCCTAAAGCCGGTTCAGGCAGATTCCTGCACACATACTGGATGTATTATCACTTTTACTGCTTTGGGCCATTCTACTTGAACTAACATTCTATTTCTTTTTTTTTGACAGGTGAATTCACAATGGCACAAGGTAGGCAATTCATTCAGAATTATTCAGCAATGAATGGCATGACGCCACACCTTCAAATTCTTTCTGTTTTCTGACTTAGGCCTTAAGCCCTATAAGTCACCTTAAGATCATATTAAGACATGAACCATGAACCATGTGTTTTATAACAAATAATAATACAATAAGTAAAAAGACAAGTGAACAGTCTTGTATTCACTCTACACAGATAATGTTATTCTTAAAACTAGACAGTAATTTGAAAGAACAATCTGATAGTGTCCAAACTCTATAGGCATTTCAGGGGTAATTTTCTGGCCTGACAGATTCTCTGACAGACTTCACTGTAATACCAGAGAGTAGACAATTAACAACTAACAGCCAACATGATTAACATCCTCACATCTCCTCACAATCTGGAAAGGTAGTTTTAAATGAAGCAAAGTATCTCCTATGAACTGGCCATCAATAATTCTTTCTAGATGAACTTGTATTATGGGATAGATACAGTCCAAACAGTAAACTGCCGTTGAAAGTGTTTCTGCAAAATTATCTTGCACAGGTTGTCTCCTCCTTTGTTCTCTGAGAACAAACACATAACAGAAATGCTCACCTGCTGGCACAGACCCAGATATGACCCCCACCTCATTTTACCTGCTGTGACCATGTCCACTATGAAGCCATACAGAGGGAGACAGGAGCATGACCCATGTTCAAATTTGATCATGCAAGAACAATCTCTCTGAATTTTATCCTTTCCTTTTTGGTTG
Organism: Sprattus sprattus; assembly: GCF_963457725.1. Taxonomy (NCBI): domain Eukaryota; kingdom Metazoa; phylum Chordata; class Actinopteri; order Clupeiformes; family Clupeidae; genus Sprattus; species Sprattus sprattus. The sequence goes on from NC_137925.1 coordinate 8,433,060, forward strand.
GAAATTAACGTAAAAAGTTGCACCTTTGGACACTAATACTGTCCTTAAATAGTTACAATAGAAGTTACAATAGAACAATTATACTGTCCTTAAATAGTTACAATAGAAGTTTGCACTTTTGGACACTAATACTGTCCTTAAATAGTTACAATAGAGTACTTATACTGTCCTTAAATAGTTACAATAGAAGTTACAAATATTCACATGATACAATTTCAATAGTTTCTTCTTTTAACTGAACTAAACTGTAACCTAGCACAAACACTATCATAAAGTACACAAAGCTATAGTTTAGTTCAAACTACCTGCTAAATAGCCTGGGCAGCTGGTCGGATTGACAGGTGTGTTTATCTGCTGAATAGTCTGAGCAGCTAGTTGGAATGACAGGTGTGTTTATCTGCAGAATAGTCTGGGCAGCTGGTCGGATTGACAGGTGTGTTTATCTGCTGAATAGTCTGAGCAGTTAGTCGGATTGACAGGTGTGTTTATCTGTCTCTCAGGAGACCATAACCCAGAGATGGAAATTAGTTTTTAATTTTTTGTAACTATAGTAATCACACTTTTGTGTGTGACTGACTTTTCTTAGTTTGTCTTACTTTAATAAAGAAAAATAACAACTAAAAACATTTTCCCAAAAAATTATTAATTTAATATTCATTCACTTACACACACACACACACACACACACACACAGTGTCCACAATAAAGTTGTTTGTCTTTGTCATGTCCGGCTTTAATACCAAAAACACTATTAGTGTATTAGCAACTACAATTACACTATCAGGCAAAACGACGGTGATGTGTGGCAGTCAGTGAATCAGTAAGGCTGTCGTGTATGCATGTATGCTAGGGCAGTAGGTGGAATGTTGTATCTTAATAAGTACGTAACGATGACCATGGCGTGAGCAGAGCGTAGGGAGCAAGGTTTTCCCTTTCTCTCTCTCTCTCTCTCTGAATCTGCCATGGAACCAGTGGGATGTGCTCTAATGGTATTGGGAACTCCGGACCCAGGTGTTCCCAATAACGGATGAGCAGACCTCACCTGCTGGGCATCTGTAACACAAAGACACTGACAAAGACAAGTAGCTCGCCCAGCAACCAAAAGAGGCAGGGTCGTCACAGTCTTGCTGCTGGCGAAGCCTCCGCTCTTCCCCCTTTCTCATTGAAAAATCACCTTTTAACTTTTGGTTCATGAACTTGAGTTGCCAACTCTTGCGTAGGCCTTCTGACATCAGCCTCTGTCTTTACACCTACGATAAAGCCACATTGATATTAAAATAGTCTGAAGAGGACCCAGTCCCTACCGAGATAAAAAGAGCTCATTCTGAACTAACGAAAACACAACGATTCATAGTCACAGGTTATTATACACAAATGGAAACATAATTATGAACACTTTATTTTATTTCTACTAACAGATATGACAAAAAACCACCGTTGCTAGCAGATTTATCAACTTCACCAGCATTTGGCCAGAGCTATCTTCCATTCCATCCATCCAAATTGAATTTTACGATCTGAAGATTGAATAATAGTTTCCTATATAAAGATGCAGTATACAGTATGTGCCAGAAGGAGTCACCACTACCACCAGTAGGGGGTGCAAATGCTAACTATATCTTTTTGATGTTCTTTATCTCTGGAGTTTGACTCCTTATGATGACAACTTGGATCTAATGTATGTAACATTTTACAGCCTCTTAAGTAGACCTCCTATTCATGGATTCCCTTTTTTTTCTGGTGGAAGATGAATCATTAAGATGGGGGATTAATCTATGAAGTTTCAGACTCTTTTACAGAAGGGGAGGGGGGTCTTTTTCAAGACATGGCTCTGGTCAGTTTGGCACATTTCATAGGGATTTCTGTACTCCACATAGCTGACATTTTTCTGCCGACTTATACCTCTATTTTGTTTAATGCATGCAAATCAAGTCAAGTCAAGTCTTTTTATTGTCAGGTACACAGAACAACAGAGTTGGACTGGGCACTGAAATTCTTAGGACAGGACACCATACCACACTACCATAACATACCAAGACATAACATATAAACATATAAGTACTTCAACATGATATAAGTAGTAGTAGTAGACCTACTAGATAAACAATAAATATACAATATAGATACTAAACATAAATACACATACTAAACATAAATACACATACTAAACAGATAAATATACCTACATGATATTTTTAGCTATACTGAACATATTATACACATAATAACCTGGACACAGAGACAAAGACACTTCAAGTGTGTGGGTGGTGCAATATTGCAAATGTAGTGCAAACAGCAGTGAAGGAGTAAAGTGGCGAGTGTTGAGAGTGCATTATTGTTCATTATTGTTCATTTAGGAGTCTGATGGCCTTAGGGTAGAAACTGTTCTCCAGTCTGCGGGTGCGAGACCGGATACTTCGGAACCTTCTACCAGAAGGCAACAGGGTGAACAGTCTGGAGGATGGGTGGTGACAGTCTTTTAGGATCCTGCCAGCTCTTCGGAGGCAGTGTGAGGTAGATGTCCTGAAGGGAAGGGAGTTTCCTGCCGATGATAAACTCGGATCTGACCACACTGCGTAGGGCCTTACGGTCCATGGCTGTGCAGCTCCCAAACCACACTGAGATGCTACCAGTCAAGATGCTTTCTATAGTGCATCTATAGAAGTTGGTGAGGATGTCTGGGTTCATGCCAAACTTCCTGAGTCGCCTCAGGAAGAAGAGGCGTTTCCGGGCAGCTTTGACCACCTTGTCAGTGTGGGCAGACCAGGTGAGATCATTGCTGATGTTGACCCCGAGGAACTTGAAGCAGCTGACCTTTTCCACTTCAGATCTGTTGATGTGAAGGGGTGTATGCTCCACCCCCTGCCGTCTCCTAAAGTCCACTATCATCTCCTTAGTTTTACTGATGTTGAGAGAGAGGTTATTTTCCTGACAATAGGTTGTTAGGGTGTCAACCTCCTCTCTGTAGGCTGACTCATCATTGTTAGTGATGAGGCCTACGATGGTTGTGTCATCAGCAAACTTCACGATGAGGTTGGAGCTGTGCATTGCTGCACAGTCGTGGGTGAACAAGGAGAACTGGAGAGGGCTAAGCACACAGCCCTGGGGGGCGCCAATCATTTATATTAATTGAAATAAATATACATTTGATCAAAGTTATGGAAGATAAAATTACACCTGTTAGCTCTATGGCCCTAAAATGGTCACACATGTTTAGGAAACTTTCACAGCACGACAGGACCAACTGTATTGACACCAATTAGCGTGCATGCCAGATTTTCGCAGTGCCAACAGTGCTGTTGCTTGTGTTACAAAGGGTTTTGAATGCTTTTTAGGTTAGCTTGCTAGTTTACAGTACTTCTTATTGCAGCTTTAGCCTTATATTACATATTCTAAAATCCCTAAAGAACCACAGCTGAGTCAACAAATGTGGCAATCATGTCCTTTTAAAAAGTGTTGCAATAACTACTTTTCATCAACTGTTTATCCGGTCCTCTTATTAAAATATATGTGTTCATCTGATACATCTAAAATGGTCATTCCACCAAAAAAACTGATCAAAGAAAATCACATAATAATACAGATGATAAAGTATTTAAAAGAAACAAAAAAAAACTGAGGAATTAGGCCATAGATCAATCACTCAGCTACAGGGACAGCTCTCTTCACCTACTTGTACCTCTACCATTTCCACATACTGAATGCTAAAAGAATGAAGGCTTTTGGTTGAGAATGCAAATGTTTTCACATCTTCTTGTATATGATTAACAAGTTATTTTAAGTAGCATAGTTTTATTACTGCTAGTTTAATTACAACTTTGTTATTTATTACAGGCAGCTCACGTGGTATAAAGTACAAACAACTTTTTCTTTACTTAAAACACGAATCATCATGGATATCTGTACAAGATGATGTGCTGTAGGACTATGGATGTCTAACTTTCCACAACTCCTCCAGGTGTATTTTACCCCTTCGGATCAGGGGATTCTTATTCCGGTCATGTCGATGATGGCTGGTCATCCACTAACATATTACAACCATTTCGCTATTTTGGTTATACATCAACCTGGGCATACGTAAGTAAATGTGTTCAGCTCAGATAATAATCAGTCTGTATGTGACAATTAAGGTGTCGATATCTGATGAAAGAATCCAGGAAAGGCTATGGACAAGGCTAACAAACATTTATCATTCACAGACAACTAAAAACTTTTCTATCTATCTAGTAGCTCATTTGAGTTTTCCTTCACTGATGAATCAATTGGTGTTGCAGGTTAACCACAACGGATTTCTCACTTTTGACAGTGGATGGGGGAGATATACTCCATACCAGTTTCCTGCTTATGCACTCCGCAACATGATTGCCCCGTTCTGGACAGACATTGACAATCGACTTAAAGGCACCATATCCTACCGCCAGTACACCAGTGGCAGTGTCCTCCAGCAAGCTACAACAGACATCAACCAGTACTTCCCTGGAATAAGCTTCTCAGCCTCCTGGGTCTTTGTTGCAACATGGGACAAAGTGGCATATTACTCGAACACAGGAACAGTAAATACTTTTTCTGCCCATATTATGGTTCTGAAGCTTCATCAGTGTAATCACAAGTACTGTCTGGGACAAAAGATGCATTACTTGTAATGGAACTGGCTTTGAAATAATTTTAAAGTAAATCTATTCAATATTACTCCAATCATTACTTCAACATCCTACTCTTGTCTCATTATCCAAGGAAACATCATTCCAAGTGGTCCTGATCTCCGGGGCTCAAGGCTCATTTGCTCTGATGAATTATGGTGCCATTGCTGCACCACCGGGTCAGGTGCAGGTACGCAGACCATACAGGCCAAGATGTAATGAGGTTCTCAATCCTCCCCTCAAGAATGGCCCAGATCTGTAACATTATAGTATAGAAAGAAATTGATGTACTTTTCGTTTTAACTCTCTCTTTCTTGTTTGTAAGGCTGGCTATGACACCATCAACTCAACACATCATTTCTCAATCCCTGGCTCCTTCATGAGCAACATCACCAATTTAAGGCACACTAGCAACGTCAACAGGCCAGGTCGCTGGGCCTTCCGTGTTGATTATGGACATCAAGACTGCCAATATAATGGTAAATAAAAAAATTGATTATAGCACCCTTACATTCTTTATTCGACCAGTGGAGTAACTAACTCATTCCCTTCAGCAACTTACTACATGACAGTCATGCATACATGTGATCAAAGTTGCGGAAGATTAATTGTATCTTGTTTTCTACATGGCCACTCGGTACACAGGCACACCAAGCTCATAAAACACTATAATAGTGAATACGTTTAGACATGATAAAGAATTATTATTTTAAAGAAACAGTATGCAACATTTTGCCACTCTATGAGGTTTGTTTTTTAAAGGCAATCAGTTTTGGTATCACATTTAATTCGCTTAATTGGTCTATGATCATCTGAGGTGCAGAAACACACCTGTTGTTCCCACGATCCCACCAGGCTGCGTACTTTGTAGTTCTTCGCCCCAGCATGGACCACCCTGCAGAAACTACACCAAAGCAATAACTAACCAAAACTAATGCAGACACCTCGCTTAGGTCTACCTGTGCAGGTTGGAGACTCTTTCTGGACAGATGCCACCTGTCAGCAAAGATGCACCTGCGTCAATGGAGGCCTCCTCCAGTGCCAGATACAGCCCTGCACCTTTTCCCAGGTGTGTCGTCCAGCGTCCTTCCAGTACTCCTGCCAGAATATTCAGCGACGCACCTGCACCATCTCTGGTGACCCCCACTACTACACCTTTGACGGGAAAGTCTTCCATTTCCAGGGAACCTGCACGTACATACTTTCCGAGGTATGATTCAGTTATTGCCTTTAAAAAGATGGAATAATTGGGTTTTAGTTTGGGAGCTTTACATGTTATTATTTTTACTTAATCGTCTACCAGGCTTGTGGCAATGGACTGCCATACTACCGTATTGAAGGGAAGAATGAGCATCGGGGCAGCACACGTGTGTCATGGACCCGTCTTGTAAGAGTGTGGGTTTACGGTGAGGAAATTGAGCTGGTCAAAGGCCATCATTACCAAGCATTGGTAAGTACAGTATACTTCATAACATGAATACATACTAACATTTTCCAGACACGAAATATACAAATTTAAGCTCAAACTGTACTTCTCCATTTAGCCAAGTGTAAATGGTAACTTTCTCCTTCAGGTGAACGGTAGCTTTGTGACAACCCCATTTACCCTCCGGAATGGGGCCATCCAGGTCTACCAATCAGGTTTCTCTGTGGCTGTCAGTACAGACTTTGGCCTGCTGGTCACCTACGATGCCTATCACTACGTCAGAATCTCAGTACCCTACGAGTACCAGAACGCTACCTGTGGCCTGTGTGGCAACGGCAACCACCACCGTCATGATGACTTCCGAACCCGTGGTGGGCAGCTTGTGAGCTCAGACGTAGAGTTTGCCAACAGCTGGAAGGCCTCAGGGGACACTGACCCAGGCTGTCAGGACGTGCGATGTGCAGGGCTGGCTTGTGCTGCTTGCACCGATAACCAAAGGACTCTTTACGGAAACACTGCCCACTGTGGACTCCTCAGCAATAATGTTGGCCCGTTTGTTTCCTGTCACTCAATGCTATCTCCACAGAGCTTTGTAGAAAACTGTGTGTATGATCTGTGTGTGGGTGACGGCTACCAGCCCATCCTCTGCCAAGCACTCAACGTGTATGCTGCCCAGTGTCAACAAGAGGGCATTCAGTTGGGCCAGTGGAGGAGAGAGGGATTCTGTGGTGAGTGCTGCTTCTCTCATGTAAAATATGGTGTATCCAGTAACCAAGTCATGTTGAAAGCATTGTCTGATACAGGCATTGAACATACCCATTTTTTCCTTCCGTAGAAATCCCCTGTCAAGCCAACAGCCACTTTGAGTCTCAAGGAACTGGATGCCCTGCAACCTGCAGCAACCCCAATTCTCCACAGAATTGCCCACTGCCCAACCAGGAGAGCTGCATCTGTAATGCTGGCTATGTCCTAAGCGGTGGGGAGTGTGTTCTGCAGAGTGACTGTGGCTGCACCTTCGAGGGGCGGTACTATACAGCTGGGGAGACAGTGGTGCTAGACCAGGACTGTGGGAGGCGCTGCCACTGTACTCATGGGACAATGAGCTGCCAGGCACACAGCTGCAGTGAGCTGGAGGTGTGTGGGGCCCACGGTGGTGTGCGGAGCTGCAGACCTGTCAGCTACGCCACCTGCTGGGTGGAGGGTTACGGGTCGTATCGCACCTTTGATGGAAAGACCTTCCATTACCCAGGTGCCTGTAGTCTGACTTTGGCTAAAGTCAGGGGACAATCACAATTACCTCATTTTCAAATAAGTGTCGAGAAAGTTCCCACAGGCCTTAGAGAATTTGCCAGACACCTGAAGTTTGAAGCAGAAGGAACACAAGTTTCTGTGGAGATGGGGGAAGGAGCCACAACAAAGGTAAGTTGTTTACATACTTATACACAGACATGTCTAACTACCGAGCTTGACACAGAAAACAGTTTGCAATACCGTGATATTCATCTGTAAACATAAAACTAATGTTCTCTCATTAGGTGGATGGGCAAACAGTGGGCATTCCTTTTAGTGTCAGCTCGGGTCATATTCGCATCTACCACAGCAGTGTACAAGGTGTTGTCATAGAGACCAACTTCGGAGTGCTGGTGAGAGCTGACTGGCCACATGTCATCCGCATTACCGCTCCTGGCAACTACAACGGCACTCTAGGAGGCCTGTGTGGGAATCTAAATGGAGATCTTCGTGACGACTTCCTCTCCCCCACTGGAGTTCCCATCTACGACTCACAGCAGTTTGGGGACAGCTGGAGAGATGGCTCCCTGTCAGCATTCTGTGTGGAACCTCAGGTCTTGGAACCAGGACACTACCAGAACACTAGCCAGTTCAGGGAGCTCTGTGGCATCATGGGATGGGCACAGGGGCCTTTTAGCCAGTGCCAAGCAAGGCTGAACCCCTCGGGACGGATTGAAGACTGTGTCCAGGCTCTAGCGAGAACACGTGGTACTCAAGAGGCACTGTGCGAGGCACTGCGCGGCTACACCCTGCTTTGCCAACAGAGTGGCATCACAGTAGGGGAATGGAGGAACATCACTAACTGTGGTAAGAGAACGACAGGTCTTTTCAATCACCTCTGTTAATCCTGACTTTGTCAAATATGTAAATAGCAAAAGGGTTCTTTTGAAATTGAACTGACCTTTGATTCCTCTTTATAGAGGTAACCTGCCCACCCAGCAGCCATTATGAGCCATGTGGAACATCCTGCCCAGTCTCCTGCCCAAGCCTGTCTTTCCCCTTCCTGTGTACTCAGCAGTGTCAGGAGGGGTGCCAGTGTAATGATGGGTTCCTCCTGAGTGGGGATCGTTGTGTGCCACCCACAGGTTGTGGCTGCCACCATGGCGGGCGCTATAGACAGAGTGGAGAGCGCTACTGGTATGGTGAGGAGTGCCAGTTCCTGTGCCAGTGTAATGGCATCACCGGACAGTCGCATTGCATGGCCTCTACTTGTGGTGCTCAGGACTCTTGTCGAGTCGTGGATGGACAGTACGGTTGCCATCCTAAACCTGAAGCCACCTGCTCGACCTCTGGAGACCCACACTACATCTCCTTTGACAGACGCAGCTTTGACTTCCAGGGTACATGTCGTTATGTCCTGGCAACAGTTTGCAATGGAACACGAGGCCTACCTCACTTTCAGGTGGAGGCCAGGAATGAGGCATGGAATGGCCTGCAGGTCTCCATCACTGTGGCAGTTTACGTCAATGTGTCTGGACATCTGGTGTACATCTCAAAAGACAATCGGTGGACTGTGCAGGTAAGGGTTGAATTCAAAGTATTTTTTAGATGATCTTCATTCTCATTCCATCATGGTGGAACAGTCATTTTTGAAAGATCTGTTAAGAACTAGTTTGTTGAAGCCATCAATATAAAAATGAAAAGTCATTATATTTCCTCATGCTTTCTTATTTGTTGTGATAACATTAGTTATTAATGCTGAAATAACATTAGTTAGTTATTAGATAAGATTAGTCTCTGCTTGTCATATAATTCTATTCAAATGCAATTATAGACAAAGACATGAAATCCTCTCACAAAAACGTTACTCTGACTTCAGGTGAATGGGGAGACAAGAAACCTGCCAATCCTTCTTGATGGGGGCAGAGTGTCTGTCTATGCCAATGGACTGCACACGTTTGTGAAAACAGACTTTGGTCTGACTGTCAGTTATGATGGCCGGTGGGTGTTGGACATCACAGTGCCATCAAACTACAGTGGTGTCACATGTGGCCTGTGTGGAAACTTCAACGGCCTACAGGGTGACGACTTTACTGTCCAGGAAGAGGGTTCTGGTTCTCTGGCCCTCTCTGCTTCTGATTTTGGAGACTACTGGAAGGTTGATGACGGCCTGCCCTGCACTGGAGGATGTGGAAACTCCTGCCCAGTGTGCCAAGATGACTCAGGAGCCCGTGCCCAGTGTGAGCTACTCAGCGCTAGCAATGGACCACTGAGCTTCTGCCATGCCCACGTGGACCCCCAGCCATTCTTTAATGACTGTGTCTTTGACGTGTGCCTGTCTGGGGGCAGAAACGATGTCCTGTGCCGTTCGATGGAAGCATATGTCAGCGCATGCCAAACTGCAAATGTCATCATCTACCCCTGGCGGCAAAATAGCACCTGCCGTAAGTTTCCAGGACCTGGATCAAACTCAATGCACTTTTTGCTGTTTCAATCTTTTGCATCTTACCAGAAAAAAAATCAAAACTATGCATTTCAAATGTCTATTCAAGAAACAATCGGTAGTTTGTTAGGTTGTTGATATTTCAGTTCATCATATTACACCCCTCCCTCCCATGTAACTAAAGCCACATGTTGATTGGTTGAAATGGTTTATTGGTTGGTCTGAGCCACTAGGTTTGTTCCCAGTTTACAGAGCCAGGACTATGTGTGAACTCAAGAGTTGATTGAGTGCACACACAGAATGGCCAGGTAGAGGGCCCTGAGGTGCATTATGGGAAATTTGACTAAATGTGAATTGGATTTGAATCATGTACTTCACCTGCAGTGTTGGTTAGAATCACGTCCTCCATCTTTCAGCTTTGCAGCTGCAGTGTTGATTAAAATGTTTAAAAAGTAACAAAGCCATTACACACATCAACAGAAATGGAGTGTCCAGAAAATAGCCACTACGACCTGTGTGGCACAGAGTGTGGGCACACCTGTGCCAGCAGCATCGATGCCAGCTGTGACAGGACCTGTGCTGAGGGCTGTTTCTGTGATGATGGATTTGTGAGGAGCGGGGGGCGCTGTGTCCCTGTGGAACAGTGTGGCTGTCTTTATGACGGCTTCTACTTTGAGGTCAGGTCAAATTGTACATATGCAGTCATTTTAAGGAGCACATAACAATATAACATTATGTCTTCTAGCAGGTATTTTTCATGTCAGTGTTGCTCTCTTGTGTTGTCAGATCGGGGAACAGTTCTGGACACAAACCTGCTCTCAGCGCTGTGAGTGTTTTGCCCAAAATGACCTCCGCTGCACCCAGTCCTCTTGCCCCCCAACTCAGGAGTGCTCTGTCAGAGATGGCCGCCGGGGTTGCTATGGTCACCTATCAACCTGCACAGTCTGGGGAGACCCTCACTACATCACCTTCGATGGAGCTGTGGCTCACTTTCAGGTAGGATAGAGAGTAAAGAAATCTAAAAATCCAACCGAAAGAGAGGTCCTGATTCAAAGAGACTTGTTTCCAGATGAGTGTGTTTGAACTTCGTACAAAATCATGTTTTTCCATTCCCATCTCCAGGGCACCTGTGCTTATGAGATTACCCACACCTGTGGCAACATGAGTGATGACGCCTTGACCTTCCGCGTAGTAGCCACTAATAGTCACCGTGGCAACTTAATTGTGTCATTTGTGTCCACTGTGGATGTGTGGCTCTCTCATGGAGGAGTACAAAGCCACATCACTATTGGGCAGAACAGGAGAGTCAAGGTACCTCTCACAGAACAGTGCACATGAAGAGTCTCCTTAGTGAGGATGTTCTTGTAGTTCAGTACATAATGCAAACACTTCTGTCCCACCTCACTGTAGCTGTCTCCCCTTTGTTATCAGATTGATGGTCAAGACAACAATGCAAACAGCATTCAGATTGGCTCCCTGGCACAGTTGACTCGGGAGTCTGGATTTGTGTTTGTGAATGCCTCAGGGGAGCTGGTGGTCCAGTTTGATGGTCGTAGTAGACTTCTAGTCAGACTGAGTCCAAATTATCATCAATCTGTGTGTGGGATGTGTGGTAATCACAATAACAACCCAGCAGACGACAAGGTTCTTCCCAATGGCACTCTGGCCCAGACTGACAGGCAATTTGGCCAAAGTTGGAAATCAGGTGCAAGCAGTCCTGGGTGAGTATGATTTGTGTGAGAAGTTCAAAAATGTATTGGGCTACACTTTCAAACTGGGGGATTAAATGGCAGACAATATGTAAACTGCATGCTCAAAATTATCCAGACTTTATCAAAGACCATTAGGCACACAGGCCTTTTAATCAGTTTTCCAGTTTACTTTTAATTAAAAAGTGAAAAATCCTTATTATGAAATGTAAGTTATTGTGTCTTGACAAAGCAGCCATTTGCACTTTTAACATTCAAACTTGCAACATGTCTGATACTGATTTCTTTCAGTACCTCCCAAACTGCATTGTGGATCATGTTCTTCTTCTGATCTTCCCTAGATGTGGAGCCAGTGACCGGATTGGAGACGGGACGTGTCTCTTCAGAACAGAATACACAGATCTGTGCAGCATCATCACCAACAGCAGCGGCCCGTTCCGGCAATGCCACCTGCATGTTGACCCACAGGCATACCTCACTTCCTGCGTGTATGATCTCTGTGCCTACACACCAGCCAATGGCATGCTGTGCTCAGCGGTGGAGGCCTATGAGACGGCTTGCACTGTGCTGGGGATCCAAATAACAGAATGGCGTTCTGCATTGCATTGCTGTGAGTACATCTAGTGGACATAATTTTCATTACCTGCCTTGCCTACCTCAGTGATATTTTAATTTCCTACCTTTTTGTTGGAAAATTAAAAGCAATAGATGTATTAAGTCAATAAAATTATTATCATCCCCAGGAGGTCTAACAGCATGTTAAAGCTGTGGAGGTACTATGATCACCTGCAGAGAGTGATGAATTACTAATGCCATTAATGTTAGCATTTATTAAGGCAGCACCTCAGGAAGTTATTTCCTCTTCTGGGGCACAGAAAGTGGTAGCTACTTCACTTACATACACGTGATATTCAGCTATTTATGATTTGCCTGTCATGCTAGGAAATAGAAAATACAAATACAATATATCTTACCTGTATGATGTAAAGTGCAATACAAATAAAATGTATTATTATTATTATTATTATTACCTTAGTAGAGAAATTATACAGTAATTATACAGCTACCAAACCCCGCACGCGCAACAGCCTCGAGTTCTGTGACTGTCCAGTCGTCTTTGGAATCCTCTTTGATTTGTGACGGACACAATGTGATGTCTGCAGTAGTTCAGCCAGCAAATAACAATGCAAATGTTGTTAATGCCTAATTTCATGGGTAGTCTTCGCAGGTAAACCACGTAGCAGATAGGAATATATTCTTTTGTAATAAAGCAAGTGAAGGGAGTGCTTTGTATTGTGATTGAAAACAGTCATAAATCAAAATCTACCACAGATAATTATTGTACCGACTGTTTGCTTAGCCTTAGCCATAACAATATCTGCATGACCTGCAGTACAGTACTTAGTGCAGATTTGGTTTATTCTGCCTATTAAATTGACTTTCCTACTTTAGTGTTACAATTAGTGGTCTACTGACACATCCAGGTTTGTTCACCAATCATATTTTACCCTGCTTGTTTCTTCCTATGCCTATTTGAATTAATTCTACGAATACATCTGGATTTGCCATGTTTTTGAGCAGCTCTTTATGACCCCTGTGAAGAGCTGGACTGCACTGAGGATGAGTGGTGTGGCCAGAAAGATGGAGTCTACGGCTGCTTCTGCAATGAGGATCACCCGAGACCTCATGCCGAGTCCTATGGTAAGGTCTAATATGACTACCGACGTTGTTATTATTAATGGTACTACTGCTATTAATATTACTAGTTGTTGGATAGAAGTGTATTATATTTCTCCTTCTTTATTTTCCCATATCACTCTTCCCCTCACCTTATTCACGTCTTTCCACCTTTCTCTCTCCTTCCCTGTTTCTCAGACTCTGTGGAGTACTGTTCCAGCAGCACAGGCACCATGTCTCTGTCTCGCTGCCAGCTGTTTGAAGAAGGCTTCTCTGCTGTCGCCCTCCACCTCAACGACCCCAGCTGCAACGGCACACTCCAAGATGGCAGAGTGGAGTTCCTCTTCGACAATGAGAACCACACTTGTGGAACCACTCTTAGGGTACAACAGCTTCTACACCAAAGATTTACAAAATAAACTATTCTTTAGAGTAGTATTGGCTTGAAGTGTTAAGCTTTGAGCAAGCCAAAATGGCAAAGCCCCAACCATTTTAAATATGTTTACTCAGGATTCACAGCAGAATATGGATGAAACAATTGTTGGTTTCTAAGATATTGACCCCTGTATGTGCTGTCTGTTGCCCAACAGAGCAACAGCACCCACTTCATCTATGAGAACTTAATCCAGGGGGAGGCCAACTCAGTCGGTGGCACCATCAGCCGAGAGAGACGGATAGAACTGCTCTTCTGCTGTGTCTACCCCCTCACTCAGGCACTCTCCATGGACGTGGACATCAACCCCCTGGAGAGGTTGGTTTTGCCATTATGTCTGCACTTTTGACTCACTTTTTCTTGGTTAGTTTGCAGTGCCTTTCTCCACTGACCAAACCCAATACATTATGTATAAACCAGTGATTAGTTCATGGAGACTGAATTCTACTATTCCTCACTCCTAAAACACAGTGCCCCCATCCAGATAGGAGTCTAAATATTAAAAACACAAACACAGTGCATCAACTACTCCTTCCAAATTAAAGCCCCTCATAGAGGAACTACCACTATTATCAAAGCCTAAGCTTTCTGTCTGTTTGAAAATGAACTGGAAAAAAACATTTTGTGTTTAATTCTACAGCGTTGTGACTAAGAAGTTACCAGGAGGTCAAGGAACCTACCGTGTCCGAATGATTCCCTATGAAGATGCAGGATTCTCTCATGCGTTCTCTGGGATGGTGAATGTGGTGGTGAACCAGCGGATGTACGTTGCCGTCCGCGTGGACGGAGTGGACAACCGCCAGATTGCCATGGTGATGGACTCCTGCTGGGCCACTCCTGTCAATCAGGCAGACTACCACATCCGTTGGGACCTCATCAGAAACGAGTAATTTGTACCAACGCACCAATACACCCACTCTTCCCTCTTACATACCTTATTACCAGACTATCACACGTGCCTTAATGAATAAGGGACATAGAGCTCCTATAACATATAAAACACATGCTATTTACCCTACCACACTATCACACTTGCTTATCATCATCATAATTTGAGTCCTTATTTGTTCAACCTTTTTTCTGTTGCTCATCGTGTGGGTTTATTCCATTGTTCATAAGTACCTTTTGTCCTCACTGTCTCTTTTGCCATATCTTATTCGCCCTTTAGGTGCCCCAACCCCAATGACCGCACAGTGGAGATGCTTCAGAATGGCGTCAGCACATCAGGTCGTTTCTCCTTCAGGATGTTCACCTTCACTGCAAACAACTCCAAGGTTTACCTGCACTGCAGCATCCACCTGTGCTTGGTGGCGAACAACGACTGCACAGCCGTAAGTTCACCACATCTAGGTGGGAATCTGGCTAGCAGAGTAATGGCAATGTTTGGCTATAATTGTTGCCCATGGGCGGACTATGGGAGAAAAAAGTGGCCTGGGAGCAGTGGCGTAACGTAGTTTCATGTTTATAACTGCCGCCACGCCCCCTCCCCCACATATTCTGCCTTCAGATTGACGTAAGTATGTCTATGGCCCACGACTACTGGCCTACAAGACCCACGGGCCCAGGTGCAATCGCACCTGCTGCACCCTATATAAATTAGTAAAGCCCCTAAGGTGGCCCGGTATTGGACCGGCCCAAACCCCGTCGGCCAGTCCGCCCCCATTGTAGCCTAATATGTTAGTCACAGATGTTTTAATGAAATACAGCTTCGCTGAAGGTTTGTCAGATTAGGAGCAAATGTTAAAAAGAAAACTATTCTGTTCCTTTTCTCTTCCTGTTTACAGCACTGTTACCCAGGTTACCCCCAGAGGAAGCGCCGCTCTGTTGATTTCCATGACAGCGCCTCCATCTCACTGGGGCCTCTGGTTTGGGCCAGTGGCAGAGCAGGTACACATGGAGAATTCAACACTGACTAAACCCAGCTAGTTGTCAAATGTCTGTGTGTTTGAGAGTGTGTGTGTGTGTGTGTGTGTGTGTGTGCAGGCGTTTTGATCTTTTGTATTTAGTGCTGTTAGGAGTTGTTACCTACCTAACCCTAGATTATAAATCTGCCCATCCCACATTCACTTACTGTGGTCTCAAATTGTTCCCTTGAATCCAAATGAATTCTGTCATCTCATTTGTGTTTCTTTTCCAGATGGGAGAGACATGATTGTCCCAAACCCTGTGAAGCCTCGGGTCTGACTGCATCTCTGATAGTCTTGTTCCTCTCTGCTCTCACGCTCACTCCTCTCATCTAGAGCAGAACACAGCTACACAATCACCTGGTTATGACAAACCCACACTCACAGCATTCATAGAACACAGCTACACAATCACCTGGCATTGACAAGCCAACATTCACAGCATTCATAGAACACAGCTACACAATCACCTGGTTATGACAAGCCAACATTCACAGCATTCATAGAACACAGCTACACAATCACCTGGTTATGACAAGCCAACATTCACAGCATTCATAGAACACAGCTACCCAATCACCTGGCTCTAACAAGCCAACATTCACAGCATTCATAGAACACAGCTACCCAATCACCTGGTTATGACAAACCCACATTCAAAGCATTCATAGCACAGAACACAGCCAGACGATCACTGCAAAATAACATTTCCAGCCATACTGGCTACATCTGAACCTTTACTTACAATATGGCATATTTCTTTAAATATTAACCATTTGCCTCAATGACGGTCATCTCTGAGATGATCTGACAGTGCTGCACCATTTCCCTTCTGTGGTAACATACAGGAGAGCACGGTGTCCTGCTGATTGATATTCATTGCTGTGAGAACATACTTAGACAATCACCTGGTTCAGGAAAGACCTACATTAACTGTGTTCATATCAGACGCGTCTAGCCATACCAGCTACATCTAAAATGATCTGCACTTGCAAATATATGTCTTTAATATTAACCATTTTCTTGACAAGCTATACTACTTCCTTGCTGAGCATGGTGTATTGCTGATTGAAAAACGTCCTTTCATGGTGGTTTGGGGGAAATTTCAAATAAATAAAGAGGATACAAATGGTGCATGACACTGATGTACCTTATGGCCCTATGTGTGTATTGAAAATATAATGTTTGATTCAACAGTGTTCTCACAGGGGACAAGTATGAACGGTTGGATTCAGTGTCTTTATGATGTAATGTAGTGACACCCAGTGAAGTGTCATTAATGGGAATAGTGGAAGGACTGACGGATGGATGGACAGATAGAAAACCGGTCAGACCAGCTGACTGATTGGTTGGTTTATTTAATGAGACACATTTTTCACACATTGTGAAATATGATTGCTGAGAGGTTTCTGCCTTTCTGAATTAAAAAGATAAAAGGGGGGATTTATTTCAAGCTTTTTAAAATGGCTCCATTGTGATTATCCAATGTGGGAAAATCCAAAGGAAAAGGTGGGAAACAGTAGAGATGAGAAAGAGGCATAACCCAGAGTAATAGTGGTATGTACTGTACAATGGATCGGCGGCAGAAGCATCAAATAACTACTTACTGAGTGCACATGGAATGATTGCCTTAAGATGCTGTTGGCCGTGGGCCAGGTCAGGGGAAGGGATTTGTGATTGACATTTCTTAGAGTATTACTTTCTAAATCAGCTCAACTTTCCAACAACAATATGGATGTTTGTCATATAAAAGAACTAAATCAGAATGAGAAGGACCCCCCCTGGTGACAATGCATGGCAATGATCGATGACAATTTACAGGCCTGACATACAATAAACATTGGCAGACAAGCATGGGGATTTGTGTCTTAAATGTGAGGGGGGTCAATCATACCGTGAACTACGTTTTAGATGTCTTATCCAGTGCGATGCCTTTAAGTGATTTAAAGTCCTGGTTGTACACTCTGCAGTGCCTTGAGAAACAGATCTACGATAGGCTGTCTCACACTAGAATCATTCAGACTGCATAGCAGCTTCATAACTATATATGTCTATAAGTATCTTGTTACAGCTTGGTCTTCTCCAGCTAATCACAGGGTATGCAGCTGATATCCAGCTACATACACAAAAGTACACCAAAGATGTCCACTGAACCGCCCCCCTTATGTGCCCTTGTCGCCATTGTGCCCTAAGGGGGTTCAGGCCCTGGGCTCGTGTGCGTGGAGCAAAACGTTTAGTTGCCGATTAGAATACTGAGTGGAAAGTTCCATTTCAAACAGAAATGTGACGGTGGAATGATTATGACCACTACAGGTCATATGCCATCCGAATACAAATACAGTTAATTCTGCAGGTGACAGTACTAAGAACTTCACACGTAGGTAGGTGATTACCGCATGTCACACAAAGATCTGCAGTCACATCACATTTTTGGCTACATGGGAAGGAACCCTAGAGAGACAGACCTGAGCCGGAACCTCAATAACTGTAAATTAACATTAGACTTTCAACAGTTATTTTCTATGAAACAGAAATGGAAACCATTTATTGTTTCTACAATCTAAACTACAGAAAGTGTTGATCCTCTTTCTCCCAGCAGATGGCAGGCTGCCAGTGGCCTCCCACACACATACATGTACCTATCGGAGGCCAAGTTTGCCTTTGTTATGGTTGCACTTAAGGGTGATGATAGAATGCATTTCAAAACACTGTTAATGACTTAAGAATGTATTAATCAAGTGCCTTGTATTTATAATTACCTTGCATGAATCATGTGCTTATGTGAGCAGGAACATGGCTTTTCTGTGTTTCTGTGTGTGTGTAACTTAAGTGTCGTTTACATGGAGCCTAGTTTGTCAAACTGATACGGATAGCTAATACAGATAGCCCTATCATCCATACGAACACTCTCTCTCCGCACCTCGTTTCTGCAACGATCGCAGTCCGGGGTAGAAAGTGAGTAGATTTGAATCGGTACGGGGGCTGGTGTTCGTCTGCACGGTTTCACGCAACCTGATGACGTCACTGCCCCACGTGATCTTTTCCGCCATCTCCAACCAGTATATAAATAACTTGTTCTCCCTCAAAATCTCACTCATGGTGGGCCTCGAATTCACTAACATTAACCCAGTCTTCTGATTTTTGATTAGCCCCCTATCTTGATCTAATTCTTCTTATTCAGACGTAACATAACTTTCATGACCACAAATATAAATTGGCCAGCGATTTAATTTGCTTTTTTATTCATAAATGTATGTAAAATGCTCGGAGCAATGCATCATGGGAGATGGGATGACAGACATGTCATGTTACTGTTCCAAACTCTTTATTATCAATAGAAAAAATAATTCATTTTCGCATATCCTTTAGTCTGACCACTGATTTTATTAACCATCATAATGTAATGTTGTTAATTGGAGCTTGAATGTCTTGTGTAATTTGTTTATCCGTTTGCTGCTTCCTTTACCTCGTGCTTTTGAGTCTCTTCTTCTAGGTTTTTCACGTTTTTTCAGTTGTGTAAATAAAGCGCTAAAGCGCCACCCACAGGCGTGAGGTATGTACTACAGTCGGTTCACCGCAATCTTCTGCCTCCGTGTTTACGCAAATCTCTCGTTGCCAGCCTCCGTATTTACGAAATTAAAAGATTCGATTGGTGTGAAAAGTAAATCCGATTCGGAGGCCCTAGACTTCGTGTGCATAGCACCTTAGATTACTAGGTGCTGACGCTATAACAAATTCTATTTTTATCCAAAAAAAAAACTTGCTTAATTTCGCTCTTTCTTTCTTTCTTATCTTAAAATCAGGTGATCTGTATTTAACGCCAATAGGCCAAATAAACATAACATAAACACATACGCAGACATAATACCCTACATATCCTGCCAGTGCTGTTCGTTGATATTCAGTGTGTGGTTATTTAAATAACAAAAATGTTCTATAGGCCTATTAAACGTAAAGTCCTTAAAATGTCCAAATGTCCTGATAGGTCGCAGTGTCGGCCTGCTTCCTCGATTTCTTTTAGAACCAAGAACAGTCCCGTGTACATACTCCCAAAAGTGTTCTTCAAACTCCAAAACAGCAATGCATTGCAACGAGATTAAAAAATAGGAACCAAAATACCGCACTTCTATCGCTTTGCCAGTTGAATGGATTAATCCTTAACCTCGGATTCTGAACGTTCCAGCCAGAGAAAGCTCACGGTTTAAATAAAAATCATACATGATACAGCCAAAAAAAACCTTGTGTGTATAAATGTAGGCTTTTGGCTGCCTAGGTTACAATCAGATTGAATTATCTTGCTTGCCACCACCAGGGGCGCAGATAGCACGGGCACTGTTAGCGTCCCCCCCAGTTCAAAAATCACATCTGCACTGCTGGCCACCACTACCCCATACAACACCACCACCACCACACCAAGAAAAGAAAACCCTTCCCTTTTGTACGTTCACCTGTTCACCACCGTTCCCCTACAGCCCAGGCGCGTATCTATTTAAAGCGACAGCATCCTAATGTGTAGGCCTAGGTGATCGCTACTCATCCCATTACTACTTAATTTAGTGGGATATGGTACTCACATCATAAACCAGATTATATCTCCAGCTTTCATATAGAACGGGCCTAAGAGCCAGGCTAAAAGGGCTAAGAGCTAATGTCAAAACACCTAAAATTATGTGAACATCTTAACGCCACTTAGTCTGCGTATGTGTCAGAGCATGTTTGGGTCAGAGGTGATAAGAAGGGTCAAACTGTTCTTCTTTCGACCTTGTGTTAAACTGTCATCCTTGCATGACAGTAAGCATAGTATGACCTAGGACCCACCGAGTGGTTTTCCCGGCTGACAAAGTGTTTTGGCGTCAGAGAACACTAACTTTTTTCTATATAAACCTTGTGTGATGTGTTTAATTTTGCTTCTCTCTCGTGTGCTGCAGTCTGGGAGTGAGCCTGGGGTGTCTCTCTCTCTCTCTCTGGCCTGCCAGGGCGTGGGTGAGCCTGACAAGCTTGGTGTTGTTGAATAAATATACTTAAATGCAACTCTGGAGTCCTGAGGTAACTTGAATGAATTTTCACCTAACAGGTGGAGATGGAGGTTTGAAATTCAGGTTAAGTAGTAGCTTTCTTTTCCTCAGGCGGTGACAGCCTTGTTTTGTGTCAAAAGAAGCGTGACCAAACCAATGCTAGTCATCTGGATGTTGTGTGTGTGTGTGTGTGTGTGTGTGTGTGTGTGTACGTGTTGACCACCAGGCCCAAAGGCAAACAGACATAGAGAACTGTTTCTAATCAGGGCACTACACTCAATCACACTTATTAAAGGCATAACCGCGAATTTTACGTTTTATAAAAAAGAGAAAGCAGAAAGAGAAGTGTGTGTGTGTGTGAGAGAGAAAACACTCAATAATCATGACTGTATCTTTCATGGTGAAACTGCAGACCAGTCAATGTCAATATTCCTGACATGCAGCAAGCCAATCTCTCAACCAACCACTTGACATGTCTGTGATTATCTGAAACATCACTGGTACTGATAAAAGTACAAAGATACAGCCACATTGAAGAAGGCTAAACTCGCGCTGTGACGGATAGTTCTGCAGGTCCAGTTTATTCTCTGCTTCCAGAACTGGATCAGTCCTGATCTGAAAGAAATCCAGTTGACCTTTCTAAGATGAGGAACCTTTTCTACACAGGTAGTTTTCTACCACAGGAATGGGTGATTCTGCACATCTAACAGGATTGTTGATGGTTTGCACATATTTGTGTGCATTCATGCATCGCCATTTGTGTGTCTCTCTCTCTCACCACGTCTGTTTGTTTGTGAGAAATTCCTCTGAAAGATGACACTATCTACCTAATAATATCTCTGAAAGATGACAAGGGTGAAGTGGCGGTGGGGTAACTGGACTGTGGCCATGCGTGTCTGTGTGTGTGTAAGGGTGTGTAAGGGTGTGTAAGGGTGTGTCTGTGTGTGTGAGTGTGTGTGTGTGTGTTTCTACCACCAGGCCCAAAGGCAAACAGATTTAGAGAACTGTTTCTAATCAGGGCACTACTGCAAGCACTACTAGCAAGCCAATCTCTCAACCAAGCACTTGACATGTCTGCCATTATCTGAAACATCACTGGTACTGATAAAAGTACAAAGATACAGCCACATTGAAGGAAGATAAACTCTTGCTGTGACAGGTAGTTCTACACAGATCCAGCTTATTCTCTCCTACCAGAACTGGATCAGTCCTGATCTGAAGGGAATCCAGTTGACCTTTCTAAGATGAGGAATCTTTTCTACACAGGTAGTTTGCTACCACTGGACTGGGCAATTTTGCTCATCTAACAGGATTGTTGATGGTTTGCACATATTTGTGTGCATTCATGCATCTCCATTTGTCTCTCTCTCTCTCACCATGTCTGTTTGTGATAAATTCCTCTGAAAGATGACACTATCTACTGAATAATATCTCTGAAAGATGAGACTATCTACTGAATAATCTCTTTGAACTCTTTGGAAAGGTTAGTTATGATGGCAGTGTTTCATTTCCCACAGACTTGATGTGGGAAGGCCAGCTGTTGAATCAGGTGAGAATTTATCAGAAGTAGTACTTATTAGTGTTATTAGTGTTTGGCTCAGCTGGCTGGTGGAAACACCATCATGATGTTTTTAATTATTTAAGGAATTAAACCATTTCAAACATCCTTTCATCCTTTACAAATGTCATTCAAAATGTAAAAACACTCTTGTCCAGGATCATTAGTGTGTGAAATCAAGTCTTTATTTGAATAATTTTCTACAAGGCCCACTTACAATAGCAAACAGCAAAAACTGGACCCCAGTGAACTCTACTAAATTCCCTCATCACATAGTAGTCTGACAAGACAACATGAACACTCTTTCAGTCTGTCTGATGACTCTAGGCAAGTCTCAGAGCATGAACACTCTTTACGTCTCAGAGCATAAACACTCTTCAGGTCTCAGAGCATAAACACTCTTCAAGTCTCAGAGCATAAACACTCTTCAAGTCTCAGAGCATAAACACTCTTCAAGTCTCGGAGCATGAACACTGCTTCAAGTCTCAGAGCATAAACACTCTTCAAGTCTCGGAGCATAAACACTCTTCAAGTCTCAGAGCATAAACACTCTTCAGGTCTCAGAGCATAAACACTCTTCAAGTCTCAGAGCATAAACACTCTTCAAGTCTCAGAGCATAAACACTCTTCAAGTCTCAGAGCATAAACACTCTTCAAGTCTCGGAGCATGAACACTCTTCAAGTCTCAGAGCATAAACACTGCTTCAGTCTCAAACCATTCAGTGGCAGCGCAACGTTTTTACTTCTCTCGCTGCAAAAAAACTGAAACTCACCAATCTTTGGAGTGTGAGGCAAAAAAATAATAAGAACATGTTTACGTGTTTGTCTGTGTTAATCTATGTGTGTGTGTGTGTATGTGTACTTCCTTATCGAATCCATTCGTTGCTTTTACCTGTGGGCTAAATGTGTTATCTCAGTGTCAGCTATTTTTTTCTTTTACTAAACCTGCCTCTGGTATCTAATCATCTCTGTTTGCATTTGTACTTGTCTATCTCTCTCCCTCTCACCCTCATCCGCTCTCTCGCACCCTCTCCACCCCCTCTCTATCTCAGCCTCTCTCTCTCTGTCTCCCACAGCCTCTCTCCCACATCCTCTCTCTCTCTGTCTCCCTCAGCCTCTCTGTCTCATCCTCCCGCTCTCTGTCTCCCTCAGCCTCTCTCCCACATCCTCTCTCTCTCTGTCTCCCACATCCTCTCTCTCTGTCTCCCACAGCCTCTCTCTCTCTGTCTCCCTCTCTCTCTCTCCCTCAGCCTCTCTCTCTCTCTCTGTCTCCCTCAGCCTCTCTGTCTCATCCTCTCTCTCTCTCTCTCCCTCAGCCTCTCTCTCTCTCCCTCAGCCTCTCTCTCTCTCTCTCTCCCTCAGCCTCTCTCCCACAGCCTCTCTCTCTCTCTCTCCCTCATCCTCCCTCAGCCTCTCTCTCTCTCTCTCCCTCATCCTCTCTCTCTCTCTGTCCCCCCTGCTGACTCTGTGACCACACACCCACACCCCTTCACTGTGGGCTTACACCAGAGGATGTTCACAAAAACACACACCTTTGATGACAGTGTGTTGCGAAGCAAAAAGGTTGCAGGCCAAGAATCTTTGGATTGAAAAACTCAGATGACCTAGATTAATTAGGCGTGGTTCAGTTGTTTACAATTTATGTCTCTAAAAACATTCCAGAGATGCATTGTTCCACATTGTGCCACCAGGATGTTTCTCACACGCTGATGTTCTTTTCTCACACCCTCGCTGATGTTCTGATCTGAACTCTCGGTCTCTCTCCCTGTGTTTTTCCACACAAAGGTTAAACTGAGGGCAGGAACATGGCTGGTCTTAGTGTGAGGGGTACCGTAGCCTCAGTCCTGCAGTTGAATAGATTAGTTTCACATAAATCTCAGAAACATGGAAATTCAGGTCTCTGTAGGCTGCAGGTAACCCCTCTGGAGGAGACAAACCCCTCCATTTGTCCTCGCTGTGTGATCCCTTTCAGTGTAAACACCAAATTCCATGTGATGAATTATTATACCAGATGTAGGACTAAATGAACTGGGTACTTAAAGGTAAGATAGTCAAAGGACTTGGAGTATTCTGCACTGAACCGAATGGCTATGCTGAGATTGCGCAACAGCCTGGCACTCAGTCCCTGAAACGGGTGGGTCTAACATGCTGGTAAGCCTTGAACCGGTTGGGCCTTACATGTTGGGAAGCCCTGAACCGGTTGGGTCTAACATGCTGGTAAGCCCTGAACCGGTTGGGTCTAACATGCTGGTAAGCCCGTGGCAGCACTGTAGCCTCTGAGCTATTCTCCAGAACTAGTAACAGGTTGTGTCTGGGAATATGCCAAAATCTCGAAAACAGCCGTGGCAATATCCTGAGAGACCCTATTCATATAAGAAACATATTAATAATAAACAGTAAGAGGGGTATTCATTATAACAGACTATAGGCATATAGAAATGACCCAAGGTAAGCCTACCTAACGGGTAGCAATATAGCATAACACGAACAGGATGTAAGGCTGAACTCCTAAATTGAGTGGAGTCAGATTCATTAAGTTTACCAAGACAGGGTCCTTTAATAATATATCGTATTTCAGTAAAGCGCATGAAGACAAATACGCAGAAACCTTCGCCCACTCCCAGTTCTGTTGTTGGTCTGGAAAGTGGTTCCTTACACATGTATACATAGAGCCAAGCACTGTCCATACACACAGAAAAAAAACTCACTAATACACTGGTACAAATAAGCGCAAACATAAACACACACACACACACACACACACACAAACTGAGCATGGCCTTTCACCTGTTCCTGTGATCAAATGAAAAGAAACACACGTGTTAATAATGTTGACAGGAAGGAATGTGTTATCTAGATTCACAATCCTTTCATGCCACCATACCAGCCTCAGGCCCTCATCCCCAGCCTTCCTCTGAACTCGGTGGTATCTTACCCATGACAGTATGCTGTGTGTGTGTGTGTGTGTGTCATCGTATCAATGACAGTATGCTGTGTGTGTGTTGAGCCAGAGTAAACCTCACCCTCCGACACCTTAAGAGGCATACTAGCGACAGACACTAGCGACAGATGCTAGCACGTATGGGTTTTAACCTCCATGCAAGCACATTTGCCTCCTATTTTCACAAATTTCTCATGGGGGAGCATGCCCCCAGACCCCCCTAGTTTTGCTGGGTCACAGGAAAAAGAATAGTTTTTATTTAGGGGCTTAGCCCCCCCAAAAGTGGGAACCTAGATTCGCCCCTGCGCTTGGCAGCCATCTCGGAACACTTGCAACCAGTTACTTAAGGAAAACAAGATCAGGCTCATATCTAAATTAATTGGGTTGAGATCTATAACTCCATATGACCAGACAGAAGTACATCACGTGCACCTTCAAAATATGACATAAACAGTGAGATCATTTTCTTCTCCAATAAGGCAAAAAAATACTTTATCCTTCATGTTGACTTGACTTCATGCTCACTGCGCCCCATTCATTTCCCCCTCAGTGATTTGCACCCTTGTGTCTCCGTCTATGCATAAATGTCAGGCTTTAAATTGATAGCAGATACTGTGTCATGGTGGGGGGGGGGGGGGGGGGGGGCAGTAATCACTGAAGAACCTGACTTTAGGCAGACTTTAGGCAGATGGATCTTAATTTTGAGGTGTGTTTTGTAGCTGTAAAGGGAGCTTCTCTTTGAGGGTTTTATCACTCACTTTCTGTTAAGCATCTACCAGCCAGCACTGCTGGTCTTTGGCGCCATATAAATCAATAAAAGTGAATTGGATTGGACGGTCTCGTCCTGGTGAAAAGGGCGGGGTAAGTGCAGCTGACGAGCGTGCGGTGCGACCCCTAGAGAGATCAGGGCAGATAGCAGCAGGGGCTGAGAGATCCAGAGAGAGGTGGAGAGCCTGGAGGAGCCATTAGACAGCATCCATGGGGGAGAAAGGCCCCACGCTAAGATGCCATCAGCACCTGGGGTTACACACATACACACATGTGTACAGCTCAGAGACAGGAGTGGATAGGAGAGGGTGGATTTCGCCTGGGAGGCCAAGATGGCTATCTATGCTCTTACTGCTGTATCGTTAGGACACACACACATGTATCCAAGTGCACACACACACACAGGTATAACTATGACAGCAGCAGAGATGAGACGTGCACAGGTCTGTCTGCCACATCGACTCACTGAGGCAGAGGAATGGCAGGAGAGGGGAAGGAAGAGGTGCCTGTGGAGTTGAGAGAGCACCCGAAGAGAGAAGAGGACAGCGAGGCAGCGGTGGATGCCATGCGTGTGTGTTACCGGGGCTTCGATCCGGCCGCCTATCTCCAGTTCAACTACACGCCACCACGAGCAGACTTCCAGCGCGCAGATAGCATCGTGCCCTGGAAACTCACCTGCCTGCACAGAGCCTTCACTGAGGGTAGGGGGGCTAGAACAATCCAGATACATCATATATATTTCAGCTCAATGCATGGATCAACCACCACTGGATCGAGCTACTGCAAATTAATAAGGTGGTTGCTACTTCACAAGTCGTCTGAAAAATAACTCAATGATGTAGACCAGAGTATTTTTTTTTTGCTATTAGATTGGTAAAACGGTATTTGCTTTTAGAGCAGTTTTAGTTCAAATGACTAAAGGATTAAACAGCTGCTTAAATCTTAAGACGTGCTGCAGTTAAGCTTGCAAAACTGTACTTAATGTCAACTGAGGCTTGGCAGGTAATACAAAGGGATGCTTTATTTTATAGCTAGGAAAAGCAGCATGTGTATGAATGTGATTCTGTGTGTGTGTGTGTGTGTTTTCCACTGAATCCCTGTCCTACCTCTCATCCGTCTCCAAGGTGACGTGCGGGGGGAGGTGCTTGTGGACGTGGGCTCCGGCCCAACCCTCTACCAGGTCATGAGTGGCTGTGAGGTGTTTGGCCGCGTGGTGCTGACAGACTTCTTGGAGGTAAACCGGCGTGAGCTCCAGCGCTGGCTGAAGGATGGCGCCAGCAGCCTGGACTGGACACCCTACCTGGAGTACGTCTGCAAGCTGGAGGGCCGGAGGTAAGACAAGTGGAGGTGAGACAGGGGGAGGCTCCCCACAGACACATTCCAACTCCACCACTCCATTCATGTACCTGGGGAAACAGGATGTGTTGGGCAGGTCACTTCTCTCAGACTCAGTAGACAGGGTTACAGGTGTTTGGGTTGGGAATAGTGGCAGTGATTCCCCCCCTTCTCTCTTTTTCCTCCCTCTCCTTTCCTTCTGATATCCTCCAGGCCTTCAGCGTCCAGTGAGAAGGCTGCACGACTGCGCTCTGTGGTGAGTGACGTCCTTCCCATTGATGTGCACCGCCAATGCCCTTTGACCCCAGGCGCTGTGCCAACCTGCGGGGCCGACTGCCTGGTGTCCTGCTTCTGCCTGGAGAGCGTGAGTCCAGACCTGGCGGCGTTCACTCGGGCTCTGGGGCACATGTCCTCGCTGCTACGTCCGGGGGGGTACCTCCTGCTCATCGGCGCCCTGGGGGAGAGCTACTACCTGGGGGCGCCGGGGCTGCGGATCCCTGTAGTGCCCCTGGACGAGGTCCAGCTGTGTGCCAGCCTGAGAGGGAGCGGCTACCAGCTGCTGCAGCTCAGCATCTACACCCTGCCGGCTGACATGAGTGTGGGCGTGGATGACGTGACTGGGGTGTTCTTCGTCAAAGCCAGAAAACCATAACCAGACCGTACACAATTTGTACTTATTTTCTGTCCAGGCGTGACAACTAAGCACTGAGGGATATTATAAGGTGAAACATCCCAATCAAATCCAGCGGAAAAAAGCCTTCCTACTGTCCACATCCTTTGCCTCCTCCAGAAACCTTCAACACCAAATAACAAAAAATATTTCTTTACGGAATCAATTTTATTTATATAGCTCAAAACAATAAAATTGTCTCAAGGCACTTCACAGAGCCCAGGGCCTGAATCCCCTTAGAGCAAAGACACATAATAAGCAATTATATAAAGCTTTCTTTTACAATATCAAATATATAAAGCGTTCTTTTACAATACCAAATAAACAATTATTTGTTCAAAGCAATTGTTTCAGCTACTCTGTTGTGTATCTATGCTGTTGGCAATGAATTCTAACCTTATTCCCAAACCTGGTAAAATAGATAAAAGCAATACTTGCACTACTGTCATGAACTATTGACAATGCAGGCATTTGCACCATAGAGGAATACATGACATTAACTGACCACATGCTAAGGAACACGAGTTACAAAAAAAACTACACAAAACTTCTGTTTCCTGCGTGTGTGATGATACTTTGGGCCACTGGTCACTTTTTAAAGATCTGTCCAGAACCAATTTGTTAGGCAATCAACATTTTAAAAAAGTGATTACATTTCCTTACGCTTTCTTATTTGTTGTGATAACATTAGTTTCTGCCTGTCATATTATTGAACTCAAATGCAATTATACACAAACACATAAAGTAAAAGGAACTCTGACTTCAGGTAAATGGGGAGAAAAGAAACCTGCCAATCCTTCTTGATGGGGTCAGAGTGTCTGTGTATGCCAACGGACTGCACACGTTTGTGAAACGGCCGGTGGGTGTTGGACAGCACAGTGCCATCCACATGTGGCCTGTGTGGAATCTTCAACGGCCTCCAGGGTGCCCACGTGGACCCCCAGCCAGCCAATGTATTACAAATACCTATTGAAGGTACAATCTGTGATTCTTGCAAAAAGGTTGATATAACACCATGCTCCTGAAGCCACACGTTGATTGGTTGGTTTTCCCCAGTTTACAGAGCCAGGACTGTGTGTGAACTCCAGAGGTGTTTTAAGTGATACACAGAACGGCCAGGTAGAGGGCCGTGAGGAGCAATATGCGGAATTTGACTAAATGTATATTGGATATGAATTATGGACTGGCCTTAACAGCTGCAGTGTTAATTATAATGTCTAAAAAGTAAAAGTCAGATCGGGGAACAGTTCTGGACACAAGCCTGCTCTCAGCGCTGTGAGTGTTTTGCCCCCAATGACCTCCGCTGCACCCAGTCCTCTTGCCCCCCAACTCAGGAGTGCTCTGTCAGAGATGGCCGCCGGGGTTGCTATGGTCACCTGTCGACCTGCACAGTCTGGGGAGACCCTCACTACATCACCTTTGGAGTGGCAGTGGCTCACTTTCAGGTAGGATAGAGAACAAGAGCAATCCGAGATTTCTGACCTCCAGCAAGGAGGTACACAAATCCGGATCCAGATCCGGATCATCCTGAAATTTTAATGGGGATGTCCCAGGACCAAGATCCACCTCTGGTGAAAATTTCAGACAGATCCGCCCAGCAGTTTCTGAGAAATCTCGTCCACAGACAGACAAATAAATAAATAAATAAATAAATTAACGGACCCGATCGCATAACCTCCTTGCTGGACGTAATAAAGAGAGTTTCCAGATGAGTGTGTTTGAATTCAATTGGAATTATGCAAGGTCCAATTGTACATATGCAGCAACAATATAACATTATGACTTCCAGTTTGTTAAGTGTGTGTGTGCAGGCTTTTTGATCCTTTGTATATATTTAGTGCTGTCAGGGGTTGTAATCTAGCTAACCCTAGACTTCCTGATGATATATATAGAAATACCATTTCCTTGATATATTAACATAGTGCTGAGCATGGCGTATTGCTGATCGAAATATTATTATATTTAAAGGGGGATTTATTTCAAGCTTTTTAAAAATGGCTCCACTGTGATAATCCAATATGGAAAAATGGCAAAGGAAAAGGTGGGAAATAGTGCCAAGTGTACTGTGCAATAGACTGATTAAAATGTCTGCATGCCTCCCCTATGCTGACTGTATTGACTGCCTTGTTCACGGATTTTAGTACTGTTCGGTGGGGACAGACCAACCAGAACCATCTTGTATTTCTCCTTACTTCAGGCTGTTGGGGCTGTGTGTGTGTGCAGAGATCACCATGGCTGGCTATCGTCTGGCTTAATACAACTCGCCTCTTTTGCTGTGGGGTGCTGTGTTGCTGTGACTTTGCTGTGGGCCTTTGGTTTAATACTGTGTATTCACAATACCCTTAGCAGGTACTTTGCTGTGGCGTGAATATTGTTGTGTTTCTGGGCTCTCCGGTTAAGGCATAGCTGGCCAAAGGGGGTGTTTATGCCTAGCACAAAGTGGGGTTCCGAATACAGCTGCTCTCTGCCACAGTCCTGTCTTTTGTATACAACTTTTATAAGCCTACTCCTGTTCCTGTGTATTGTCAGTGATCTGGGAAATTCTGTGACCTAAGAGTGGTTGCTAGGCATGACAATAGCAGCGATGAAAAAGATGCACAACACAGAGTAATAGTGGTATGTACAATGGATATGCAGCAGAAGCACCAATTAACTTCTTACTGAGTACACATGTAATGATTTTGTAAAGATCCTGTTGGCCAGGTCAGGGGAAGAGCTGCCTCTATAATAAAAGAATGTGGATCTGTGTGTGGTTGATGGGAATTACTGCAAAGCACCTGCCTCCTGTCATGAGACAAGCCAAGTTTCAAGTTCTTGGTATTATCAACTATAAATAAACAAGCAGCAGCTCATGTGACTTCAGGGAACTCAAAAAGGTGTGTTCAGTGATTGATAGAAATGTCAAAATGTAAAATCTTTGAGCACAACTTTCCAACATGAATATGGATGTTTGTCATACCAAAGAACTACAGTTATAATGAGACAGAGCCCCCCTGGTGACAATGCTAGTAAAAGCATCAGTGCAAGGCAATGATCAATGGCAATTTACCTGCCTGATATAAATTGTGTCTTAAATGTGAGGGGTAGACGATCATATCGTGAACTAATAATTGTATAATTGTAAGATTTTAATGGCACACACGACACACTGGACCATCGTTCCTCCTGGACCCCTCAGGAGCAGTGGGTAGCTTGTAACCCCCGGGGAACAAGTGAAGTGAACTGTCCATCTTTGGTCAGGGATGGACATATGTTCTGTTCTTTTGCATGTTTTTCAGTTGGGGTTGTTATTGGAGGACACCCCTTGTGAACACGGGGAGAACATGCAAACTCCACACAGAAAAGCCCGGGAGATACCCCACCTGAGCACTGAAGGTCTGAGGAGGACCTGCCCCCCAGAGCCACAACGAACCATACAGTAATTGAACCCATGACCTTCTTGCTGTGAGGCAGCAGTGCAATCACCTGAGCCACTGTGCCACACAACATCCTGCCTTAAGTGATTTAAGGCTCTGTTGGTGCGCTATGCAGTGCCCTGAAAAACAGATCCTCACAGTGAAACACAGTGGACGTGGAATCTGTGCCCATCATAGACCACCCCTCGTACGGGTCAAAGGTGGCAGATTTTAGGGAGTCGGCCAATTGCAAATCAGGGTTAAAATTAGGGTAAAAGTTGCATGGTCTAACCCCAGATTTATAGATACTTAAGTTCCCCCTCTTCATTTATCTCTACCCGGCCGCCCCCCTTATGTGCCTTTGTCGCCCTAAGGGAGTTCAGGCCCTGGGCTCATGTGAGTGTAGCAAAACATTTCATAGAGATTAGAATACTGAGTGGAAAGTTCCATTTCAAACAGAAATGTGACGGTGGAATGATGTTTGACTACTTTGCAACTACAGGTCGCATGCAACCCGAATCCAGTTCATTCTGCAGGTGACAGTACTAAAAAACATCACACGCAGGTTTTCAATACCGCATGTCGCACACAGATCTGCAGACACACAACATTTTTTCATAATGCAATAACAGCTTTACCTATGTGAGACTGATTTCACCAGATATCACTAAATTATGAGATGTTTCAGCAGTGTGTACATGGACAGCGTTAGTTATGTAATAGCTAAGGGCAGTGCATATGAGTTTGAGAAGCATGCATAAGTTTCAGTGACACATGACCTCTTCAGCACTCCCTGCAGCAGTCTTTCTCTGAGTGGACATCTGAGACTTGTGCCTGTGTCAGTGAGGCCCTCCTCATCAACACATTACTGATTTCATGATTTCAGAATTCATGGCACTCCTCATCAACAGATTTCTGCAATGCTCACTGCCATTGGCATAATGCAGGTCAATCATACTGAAATGAATTTAACTGTCCTATGAAGGCAAGACAAAGTGTCGAAATGTCTGCAACGTTCCTTATGTCATAATCAACTGCTTAATCAGCAGTGTAATAGCTGAACTGGCCTTTTTTATTGTCTGTGCACTGGTTCCAGGGCTTATTCTCAACTCTTGACACCTGCCAAGGCATCAAGGAAGAGATGTGAATATTTCCTACGAGATTACGGGAAGCCGTACAATACAATACAATGCTTTTTTTAAAACAGGTTTGGAGATTACATACCTGAGGTAGGTGATGCCCCACCTCTGGGTTGTTTTGGTACCAAGTCATCTATAAAAGAGATGGGGAGAATTGTACCTCAGAGATCCAGAGGAAACTCAGAGCGCTACAGTCACTTTCTGCACATCCTCAGCCTGAATACTGGTAAGGTGCATTTGAGCAAATTCTTCAATTATACATCTGATAACTATAGAGGTGAAATTGTTGGTGACAATATCTCACAATTTGTTGAATTTAAATCAACGCTAATAATACTATAAATAGATAAGAAAGCCTCAGCAAGTCAGCATTGAATGGTTCATAAAAAGTTTTTATAGGACTTGGAGGAGATAAAAGTAGGGATATAGACAGAAAATGGCAGGAATACTGAGATAATTAATGCTTACAATAAAGTCTTAATACTTACCTGGGTCTGCCAGTTCTTGGGCAATAAGTGGAATTATCTCATTATTTTTATTTGAGCAAAATTTTCTTGCAGAGCATTTTATATTGGCAACGGCCTAAAAGATTCAATAACAATAACATAACTATGCAACTAAGTAAATATACCCCTTAGTGAGCCAACCGTAGAGTAGTTCATTTTAACACTTTGATGAGTGCTTTGTTTGTTTAGACAATTCCACATGTTACATGCCTTCAACCTAAGAGTGGGTCTTTCTTAGCGTTCCTAGCCCAAAGTAGTGTATGGCTACTCTAAGCATGCTTTTGTGATTGTGGATGTGATGCTGCATGCTGTTTAGAAGTCAGCAGCTGAGAGGAGAGGATCCTGCCCTGCTTGTAAGAGAGACCAGGTGCACCGGTCACCATGGGCTTTGCCATGTGTGTGTGTGCGCTATCCGCAGCGATGCTGATGATGGGTAAGACCTCCTAAAGCCGGTTCAGGCAGATTCCTCCACACACACTGGATGTAATATCACGTTCACTGCTTTGTGCCATTCAACTGGAACTAATATTCTATTCTTTTTCTTTGACAGGTGAATTCACAATGGCACAAGGTAGGCATTGCGTTTTACATAGCCATTGTGGAATAGAATGAAAACATCTACATCCTGTAACAGTACCTCCACCTCTGCACTGGTGAAGTTAGATCTGCACTTACTCGACCAGTGCTCGCTTTCCTTATACCATGACTCGCTTACGAGTGGCTTTCGTGTAGATTCGGTTGATTCCGTCTGCACACGTCACTACGCTTGCGTGCCCTTATGAGGAGCTTGCGGGGCGTTTATGTATGCAAATTCAGGTGCACGAGAACGCGCTTTCAATTTGAGAAACCTCTTCCGGGGGAGCACAACTCAGAACACTTCTGCTGCGTAAGTACACATTTTTAGGCGTTTATGAATCTGGCGGATATGTTTTTCTTAAGTTGGTTTTCCAAAGTCCGTAGGAAACATTTCAGAAGAAACTTAAAAAAATATTTGAGAATGAGGCCCTTTGATATAAAAATAGTCTGTTAGATTAGGCTATTAATCTTTGAATGAATGAACGATTGACTGACAAGGAAGTGCGCTCTTGCTTTGAATATCATATCCAATCAAATTGGCGGTAAGTGGTCCAAAGCTTACTCTGATTGGTTGAGATGCAGGAGGAGATGTAGCTAACTTCCACCTAACAGATAGTAAGGAACAACACTATTCAGGTAGGCGGCCTGACACCTGAGTTGACAATTCATTCACTTCAATTATGTGTTTTCCATCAACTGCTTATCTGGTCTTCTAAAAGAAAGATTGTCAATCCACCAAAAAACTGCTCATTGAATCATCATTCCATTGAAAGATTCTGTTAAAAATAAAGATGATAGAGTATTTAAAAAAAAAAAAAAAACTTAGGCATCAAGCCACACAAACAATCACTCCGCTACACGGACAGGTCTCTTCACCTTCTTGTACCTCTACCATTCCACATACTGAAAACTAAAATAATTAAGGCTCTCTCTCTGAATAACAAACTGATGATGATGACCAAATTCCAAAATAGTCAAATGAAGTTTCTCCAGATGAAGTGATTGTACCGTGGTGACACACTTGTGTACAGAGTCCTTGTTGCCCCATGGGGAACATGTTAATGTTGTGTGGAGTGTGATCTAACACGTCGTTCCATTATTCATCAAAGAACAAAACAATAACAATGTATTCATCTATTTAACCAGTATCACCGATGTCAAATACAACAACTCCACATCCAACTACGCCAACAACCTCTCCAGAGGCTCCACCTGACACCCCAACTTCTCCAGGAGCAACAGGAGTACCAACATTCCCAGATTCAACAACAACAGAAAGCCCAACATATTCAATTCGTTCAACAGCTGAACCAACAACTTCAGTATCAACAGCAGCAACTACTGCAGCATCTCCACCGACTACAACAACACCAACACCAGGTAAATCAACATTTGCACTCGATGGCGTACATTGACAAAATGGTAACTATGATTCCAAAACAGGTCCCTTGTTTGAGAATGAAAATGTATTAACATCTATTTGTAAATGATTTACGAGTTATTTTAAGAAGTATTTAATACTGCTAGTTTAACTGCAACTTTGTTATTTATCAGAGGCAGCTCTCGTGGCATAAAGTACAAACACATTTTTGATAATAAAAATGATAAAGTATTAAAAAACTAAAACAAACTGATGAATTAGGCCATACACCATTCACTCAGCTACAGGGACAGGTCTGTTCACCTACTTGTACCTCTCTCATTCCACATACTCTATGGTAAAAGAATGAAGGCTCTCTCTCTGAATAACAACTTGACTGATGACCAAAATTCCAAAATAGTCAAATTAAGGTTCCCCAGATGAAGTTATGGCACCGTGGTGACACACTTGTGTACAGAGTCCTTGTTGCCCCATGGGGAACATGTTAATGTTGTGTGGAGTGTGATCTAACATGTAGTTCCATTATTCATCAAGGAACAAAACAATAACAATGTATTCATCTATTTAACCAGTAACACCGATGTCAAATACAACAACTCCACATCCAACTACGCCAACAACCTCTCCGGAGGCTCCACCTGACACCCCAACTTCTCCAGGAGCAACAGAGAGCCCAACATCTTCAATTCTTTCAACAACTGAACCAACAACTTCAGTATCAACAGCAGCAACAATTGCAGCAACTCCATCGACCACAACACCAGCACCAGGTATATCAACATTTACACCCAATGGCGTACATAGGAAAAATGGTAACTTTGATTCCAAAACAGGTCCCTTGGTTAAGAATGCAAATGTATTAACGTCTATTTGTAAAATGATTTACAAGTTATTTAAGGAGTATGTAATACTGCTATTTTTACCGCGACTTTGTAATTTATCAGAGGCAGCTCTCGTGGCATAAAGTACAAACACATTTTTGATAATAAAAATGATAAAGTATTAAAAAACAAACTGATTAATTAGGCCCTACACACCATTCACTCAGCTACAGGGACAGGTCTGTTCACCTACTTGTACCTCTCTCATTCCACATACTGTATGCTAAAAGAATGAAGGCTCTCTCTTTGAATAACAACCTAACCCAAGGCCATTAAAAATCCAAAATATTCACCAAGATGAAGTAATGGTACCGTGGTGACACACTTGTGTACAGAGTCCTTGTTGCCAGATGGATAACATGTTAATAATTATGTGTGAAGTGTGATCTAACATGCACAGTAGTTCCATTATTCGTCAAAGAACAAAACAATAACAATGTATGATCTATTCAACCAGTAACACTGATGTCAAATACAAGAACTCCGGAAGCATCTACGGCAACAACATCTCTAAAATCACCAACTGACACCCCACCTTCTCCAGGAGCAACAGGAGTACCAGCATTTCCACATTCAACAACAACAGAAAGCCCAACATCTTCAATTCTTTCAACAACTGAAGCAACAACTTCAGTATCAACAGCAGCAACGACTGCAGCCTCTCCACCGACTACAACACCAACAACAACAACAACAGGTAAATCAACATTTGCAACCAATGGCGTATACAGGCAAACTGGTAACTATGATTCCAAAACAGGTCTTCCCTTGGTTGAGAATGCAAATGTATTCACATCTATTTGTATATGATTTACAAGTTATTTTAAGAAGCATTTACAGTTTTTCACTATTGTTAAAAAGTATAAAGCGAAAATTCGGCACAATCTGCACAACCTTCACGTCATGTATCAATCGCTCGCCCCAAGTGGGAAATACTTAAGATTCCCTTAGAGTCCGATTTTCCTTGTGAACACACTGATGTCAATTACACATCACGTTGTTGTCAAAACAGTGTACACAAAGTTCTGTTGTTGCACACAATTTTCAAGTAAAATCTCAAAGCATCAACCTGCAAACCCCAAATAGTCAAATCTCTAAACTTTCAGGTCTTTTGACCAATTTGCAGTGAGGACTGCACCATTAAAGTGTCTTGAGCCTCTGTTTTGTTGGATAAACTATTGAAAACTTTGAAAAGATCCACAACCAGAGAAGGAGAGGGGTAAGAGTGAGAGGAGGAAGAAGAGGAGGACAAGAAGGAGGAGGAGTAGGAGGTTGAAGAGTAGGAGGACAGAGAGAAGGAAGAGGAGGACAAGGAGGAGGAACAGAATGAGGACAAGGTGAAGAAGGAGGAGGATCAGGAGAAAGAAGAAGGAGAATGGTCATCTCTAATGAGATTTGGGCCGCTGTGGTAGACCATGGTTTTTCATTAGAACCTTCAGGATGGAGAACAAGTACGAAATCTGTTTGCCTTGTGTACTGTAATACTGCATATCAATATAATATAC
Source organism: Sprattus sprattus (assembly GCF_963457725.1). Classification (NCBI taxonomy): domain Eukaryota; kingdom Metazoa; phylum Chordata; class Actinopteri; order Clupeiformes; family Clupeidae; genus Sprattus; species Sprattus sprattus. Next base: position 8,470,192 of record NC_137925.1, read on the forward strand.
GTAGTGTGCTCACAGTATTTTGCAGGACTGAAAGAGAACCACACTGTGGAGGAAGAAAACACACTTTCAATATTTTTTGAAAGCAAAGTAGCATTTTCCAGGAGATATAAAGGGTTTTGCATTTTCAGTTAGTTGCTTTGGAATTTGTGTTTAAAGTTTTGAGAACGAGGCATGCTTTCAAAAAATGTGTGTAAGCAATTGAGAAAAACTATAAGCATTTTGTATACAATTTTATGTCAATACAATCTGGTGGAACAGGAGACTAAAATTGTAAATATGGTTTGTGAGAACAACGGTATTGCTGTTTTATGTTTGACTATGAAAAATGTAGGCCTACACTGATACATTTTACAAAAGGAGAAAGGGCTCAATGAGTCATTGTCATTCATATGGTGTGTTTCGATGATTGTGTTTTCAATTTTGCACTTCTGTGTGCTGTAAATGCTTGGTAGTGTGCAGCTAATGCTTAGTTGTGTGTACTTAATTAATGTATGTGTGTGTGTTTTGAAAATATGGCTGTGTGTACCAAATTAAAACACGAGTTCCATTTTGTGAACAGTTAAGAGATTTGATAGCAAAGAGTCATCTTGCAAAGGGAGTGTCAGGTTTAGCATTTTGTGTGTGAGGTTTTCAATTTTCTGTGTGCAGTTTTGAGAAAGACGTTACTGTTTTGAAAAACGGGTTTAAGCAACAGTGAAAAACTGTAATACTGCTCTTTAACTGCAACTTTGTTATTTATCACTGGCAGCTCTAGTGGTATTAAGTACAAACAAAACTTTCTTTTGCTTTTACAACTAATCTAAATACTGGATATGAATATTTCAAACACAGGTTCTGTGGCTACCAGCCCTGCGTTTGACCCTTGTCACAGCTACACTGTGCTAGATGACGCATGGAGGGCTGCCAACAACACAATCCATGACAACATCTTAAAGTGTGACACTTACATCAACTGGCAAGGCTGGTACCGGATGTTTTACCAGGGAACAGATGCCCATATGCCAGAGTACTGCGTGAGAATGAACCGCTGTGGAGCCCATGCTCCTTTGTGGCTGAACGGAACACACCCACGAGTGGGGGAGGGTATCGTGACGCGCCAGGTCTGTGGGCACTGGAAGTGGGGATCGTCCAATCCAGCGGACTGCTGCAAGTTTGCAAACCCGCCTGTTCGAATCAAAGCGTGCCCTGGAAACTACTATGTGTATGAGTTTGAGAGACCATTTTACTGCTATCTGGCCTACTGTACAGGTGAGTGAGTGAAGTCATTAACCCCTGATGTAGCCAAAGTCTGTGTATGACAATGAATCTTCATTCAGATTTATGTTCAACTTTGACCTTTTCCAGATGTGGGTGATATTGATTTAAACATGAAAGCCCCAGAACCAACTGATGGACCAACACCACAGCCCAACATTGGAACGACAGCAAGTCTCCCTTCAAGTGAGTCACATTAAGTAACAGACAGTATCGATAACAAAGATGGAAGAGCGGATACAAATTAATTATCCTACTGAATTACAGAATATAAGCATATGATTTACAAGTTATTTAATACTGCAAGTTTTACTGGAACTTTGTTATTTACAAACAAATCTTACTTTAGCTTATAAAACTAATCTAAATGACAGAATTTAAGGTCCACATTACTGCAAAAGTGATGCAAGTCATCATGCATAACTGTACAAGGTGATGTGCTGTAGGACCATGGATCTCTAACTTTCCACAACTCCTCCAGGTGTATTTTACCCCTTCGGACCAGGGGATTCATATTCCAGTCGTGTCGATGATGGCTCAACATCCATTAACACAGCGCAATCATTTCGCTATTTCAGGCAGGCATTAACCCGGATATACGTAAGTCAATGTTTTCACTTATTACAACTCAGATTAGCATTTCCTGGTAAAAATGCTTTCCTGGAAAGAGCTGACCCAAATAAATAATGAGTCTGTATGTGACAATTAAGGTGTCAATATCTGATGAAAAAATCCAGAAAAGGCTTTGGAAAAATCCAATAATCATTTAGCCTACCATTCACAGACAACTTCCAACTTTTCCCTTTAGTACCACATTTGAGTTTTCTTCACAATGAGTCAATTGGTTTTGCAGGTTAACAACAATGGATTTCTCACTTTTGACTATGGATGGCGAGGATGGAGTCCATACCAGTTTCCTGCTTATGCACACCGCAACATCATTGCCCCGTTCTGGACAGACATTGACAATCGACGTAGAGGCACCATATCCTACCGCCAGTACACCAGTGGCAGTGTCCTCCAACAAGCTACAACAGACATCAACCAGTACTTCCCTGGAATAAGCTTCTCAGCCTCCTGGGTCTTTGTTGCAACATGGGACAAAGTGGAATATTACTCGTACTCAGGAACAGTAAATATTTTTTTGGCCCATATTATGGTTCTGAAGCTTTATCAGTGTAATTATTGACCTACTGTCTGGGACAGAAGAGACATTACTTGTAATGGAACTGGTATTGAAATTATTAACAAACTATTCAATTTTACTTCAATCACTACTTTAACATCCATCTATTGTATCATTATCCAAGGAAACATCATTCCAAGTGGTCCTGATCTCAGGGGGTCAAGTCTCATTTGCACTGATGAATTATGGATCCATTGCTGCAACACGCCATCATGTGCAGGTAAGCCGACCAGCGTTTCCGTTGTCCGGTAATTTGAAAAAAATGAGATGTCCGAAAATATAAGATCTCACCGGTCAAATTGTCCAATTGGAATTGCTAAAAAGTCCCATCCCCCAAACACAATCTGAATTTGAGAATAACCCTAATAGTTAGGCCTATAAAGCAAACATGCACTGCCCTAATTATGTTTTAAATGAACAGGCTATTCTGCCGTTAGAAAGTTATTAAACAACACGCATATGCATTTTAAGTAAAGCGCAAACCTTCGGTTATAAACAAGTAGCAAACTGAGTCAGAAGGATCAAACATGGCCAAGCAAACTAGCCTTAAAAGCTTTTTAAGAGGCCAAACACAACTGATGAGGGTGAACGGCTGATAAGGATGAACCTGTAATACCTGAAGCCATAGATGTTCGGACAGCTCCACCAGAGAAAAGGCCGAAGTGTCGTGCGTTTAGGTCGGAATGAAGTGACAAGTTCCCTTGGCTAAGGTGCAAGGTAATTGATGGTAACGATAAAATGTTCTGTTCGCACTGCAAAAAGGCAGGACGACGTAACGGATTCACAAGAGGCAGGGCTCGAGACTAACTTTTTGGCTAAGGAGCACTGTGCTCCTAAACCAGCAAATATCTAGGCACACCACTATAAAAGGCGTGCTGCAAAACCGTTATTCTGTCACGGGGTTTATAAAATACCTTAAAGTCCTCAGAGTGGCAGTCATTTTTCAAGGTAGCAGTTTGCAGCCTTGAAGCTGCCTATTTTGGAATCAGATCAATGCCATAAATATTTTGTAATCTGTAATATAGATTTTGTATCTGTAATATAGATTTTGTATTTGTGAAACCATCTACACTTTCAAAACCTATCTACAGATACGGATTTCAAATACGAAATGTATCTACACTTTCAAAAACTATCTACACTTTCAAGAACTAGGCTATCTACACTTTCAAAAACTATCTTCACTTTCAAAATCTGCAGATATGGATTTCAGTTACGCATTACGGATACGGATTTCAAGTACGAATTACGGATTTCTGTTACGAATTACAAAATCTTTTTGGCACTGTCTTTACTTCCTTTCTAAAGAGCCAATCAGCGCTTTTGGCAGATTTTGTAAAGCGCCAATCAACACATTGTATCCTGTACTGACTAGCCAATCAGCGCTAGCTTGCTGGCAACAGGGAAAGTTGAGTGAAACGGTGTATGCAGCAGTCATGGATCAGAGACCGAGAAATGGCACAAGTAAGAAGTCCTATATTTGGAGTTGTTAATAAAGTCATTGTAAAACGCACAATCACAGTCAGTGGTTTTCACTCCACACTTCGTTCCACCTGTTTCAAAGGTTCTTGTCGTTGTATGGAAGGTATTAGGATCTGCTTTGGTAGCTAACGAAAGCTAACGTTAGCATTTTCGTGACCAATCTCCTATTCACATTTAATTAAGTTAACCATGAACAGTATTCATATGACCCATTATCACGATGAGAACATTTAGCAGACAGACTGCTATTGTCTTGTTCTTCAGACACATGCAATGTGATGGTGGGGCGTATACCGTTAAGTGGATATGCATCCTCAACAACTGGATAATGACCAGCCTGATTTCAAAACCACCTTGCAATGTCATTTTCGTTTCTTTTCATGGCACTTTGGGGTAGCCTATTTGTAACCATTTTCTGAAGTCCTTGAAAACGCTTTATTGTGTATTTTTTGTGGAAGCGAGTTTTCTAGCGTCTCAGTGGAAGAGATATATGAGGCAGCAAGCTGGAGTTCTCGCCACACTTTCATTCGATTCTATTTGTTAGATGTGGCTGAGACCAATTTCTTAGTTACAACGCGTTCTGCAGCCAAGCGATCTCTGAATCGCCAGAGCCTAAGATTAACTAAATAGTACAGGTGTTCATTAGCCCTTTGGGCCAGACATAAGGCATGCTCATTTAACTTCCCCCACGGAGTTTGTACACCGAATTGTATTCAAACCATGCGGGGGAGACCCCAGATCTCTCCCTCCCTAGGCAGAGCGGTGGCAGATTTAGGTTATAACTATTGAATAATGAGCGGGCCAGCAGATGCCAGCAAGCTAGCGCTGATTGGATAGTCAGTACAGGATACAATGTGTTGATTGGCGCTTTAGAAAATCTGCCGAAAGCGCTGATTGGCTCTTTGGAAAGGCTGTAAAAACAGTGCCAAAAAGATTTTGTAATTCGTAACAGAAATCCGTATCCGTATCCGTAATGCGTAACTGAAATCCGTATCTGCAGATAGATTTTGAAAGTGAAGATAGTTTTTGAAAGTGTAGATAGTTTTTGAAAGTGTAGATACATTTCGTATTTGAAATCCGTATCTGTAGATAGGTTTTGAAAGTGAAGATGGTTTCACAGATACTAAATCTATATTACAGATACAAAATCTATATCACAGATTACAAAATATTTATGGCATTGATCTGATTCCATACCTATAACCTAAAAATGTGTTCGCCAGCTCCCTCCGGCAACTGCAAATTGTAAACAAAGATGACGGACCACACTCCGTTTACAGATGTTGTGTTTTTTTTATGTTACCGAGAAATAGACACTGCACTATCCGATATCACCGTTATTGTAACCAGCAATAATGGTCGATGTGATTTGTGAGGCATCAGTCAGCCAACTTTCTAACACTAGCACATTAGCCTAATGTTGTTTCAGCTTACCAACGTCACATGTAATAGTACATGCTATCTTAAAAGACCGCTCTAATTTACCCGTAAAAATATCTCGCGTCAGACATTTTCTTAGCGAGACATCATGGTAGTAAGACGGCTATCTTACTTTTAAGAGTTAGGGCAAGATATGTTAACCGAGAACAAATCATATGCACAGAGTGCGTTAGAGTTGTGTTTGCACCGCATAGCAATACAACTAACTTGTTCAACCACCTGAGATTTCACCACAAACCACAGTATGATGAATGCATTAAGGCTGAAGCTAACGCTACCTCACTGAATCACCGTCCATCTCCAACGTCAACCCAGAAAACCATAACAGCGACCCTGCATAGCACGACAGGGTATTCATTCCAAATGTATTTATATTTTGCTTCAGGTGAATAAAAACCATATACGTTTTATTTTGATACAAAGATTTGTACATTAGCCCAGTATCTAGGCGCAGGCCTTACATTCTTGCTTATTTCTATAGGCGCACGCATGCGACCGTGATTTCAAATCAAGTCGCACGGCCAAAATTCCAGTCGCATATGCGACCAGATCAGTCGCAGTCACGAGCCCTGAGAATTTCGAATCATTTTAGAATCTCTGCTCTCATTGAACATAGTCAGAGCAATGAGCATGTAGCTGCGCTCAATTTAACGCCACAGCAGGTTGCGATTAAAGGCCACTGTGACAAGGTGACTGAAACGTCTAAGAAAAAACTCTAAGTTGTATTCAAAGTTGTATTCCACATACCACCCCTCTTATCGATGCAGTTAGCCTGCAACTAGATGCCCTCGGTGTCTTGACAGCGCTACGTGGCTATGGGGGATTGAATTTCTACACAGCCTGTGAAGTCCTCATATGTGATTTCAACTAAATGTATCCTGAGTGGGCCAAGCTCGCCAAGATAGATTCTGGTCTCGAGTGTTCCTGCAGAATCGGATCAAGACACAACAGCGAAGTTGCCTTGTCAAGGTCACGAAGCTTATGCGCATCGCAAGTTGTGGAGACACACTGGGCAGGTTTGATTTCAGATTGGCTGCTGCATGATTCAGTAATGCAAAACAGCGAAAAAAAAGTAGCCTAAAATGACACGAGGCAATATTATAGCTTAGGCCTGGCCATTTGTTTGATACAGTTTGTTCACAACGTGTTATTTAATCTGCAGCATCACGATTTGGCCAATTGAAATGTTTCCAGCAAAATAGGGGACATAAAGACGGTGTAAATTTAATTTTGCTTGGGTATAGCAATTGTTTATTTAATGTGGGGAAGGGGAATTTGTTTGTTAAACCATGACTTTAGTAAAACAAAAATAAGGCCAGCCAATTGGTTTACTGGCGTTATTGACGCGCACCAGACATTCATGTTTTTATTTTTCCATTGTAAACTTAAGCAAAAAAACATGTTGCATTCTATACAACCTGATTATGTCATTCTTTAAGCTACATAGCCTGCAGTCAGTTTTCTTTAATAGGCTAATTTAGAAGCAGTAATAGATATTTCATTGGCTTATCATTAAAATGTCCGGGAAATAAAACTCTGCCGGTCACTTTGAACAGCAACATTTTTTTTCAAGCGGAACCTATGAAGCAGACCATACAGGCTAAATGTCCTGAGGTTATCAAAACTCCCCCATCAAGAATGATAAACTTGTATTAATCCCATAAGGTAAATTCAGGTGTGGGCAAGACCAACACCATTACAGTGTAGAAAGAAATGGATGTACTTTTCGTTTCAACTCTCACATTCTTGTTTGGTAGGCTGGCTATGACACCATCAACTCAGCACATCATTTCTCAATCCCTGGCTCCTTCATGAGCAACATCGGCAATTTAAGGCACACTAGCAACGTCAACAGGCCAGGTCGCTGGGCCTTCCGGGTTGATGATGGACCACAAGGCTGCCAATATAATGGTGAAAATCGATTATAGCACCCTTACATTCTTTTTCCGAACAGTGTGGTAATTCACCCATTCTATAACGGTCATACCTTACTGCAAATATTACACCAAAGCTACACCAACAAAACTAATGCAGACAACACACTTAGGTTTACCTGTGCAGGTAGGAGACTCTTTCTGGACAGATGCCACCTGTCAGCAAAGATGCACCTGCATCAGTGGAGGCCTCCTCCAGTGCCAGCAACAGCCCTGCACCTTTTCCCAGGTGTGTCGTCGTCCAGCGGCCTTCCAGTACTCCTGCCAGAATATTCAGCGACGCACCTGCACCATCTCTGGTGACCCCCACTACTACACCTTTGACAGGAAAGTCTTTCATTTCCAGGGAACCTGCACGTACATACTCTCTGAGGTATAATTCAGTTATTACCTTTAAAAAGACTGGACAATTGGGTCTTAGTTTGGGAGCTTTAATTATTTTCATTTTCTACATCTACCAGGCTTGTGGCAATGGACTGCCATACTATCGTATTGAAGGGAAGAATGAGCATCGGGGCAGCACACGTGTGTCGTGGACCCGTCTTGTAAGAGTGTGGGTTTACGGTGAGGAAATTGAGCTGGTCAAAGGCCATTATTACCAAGCATTGGTAAGTACAGTAAACTTCATAACATGAATACACCAAACTTTTCCAGACACCAAATATACAAATTTAGGTTAAACTGTTCTTCTCCATTTAGCCCAGTGTTAATGGTAGCATTCTCCTTCAGGTGAACGGTAGCTTTGTGACGACCCCATTTACCCTACGGAATGGGGCCATCCAGGTCTACCAATCAGGTTTCTCTGTGGCTGTCAGTACAGACTTTGGCCTGCTAGTCACGTACGATGCCAATCACTATGTCAGAATCTCAGTGCCCTACGAGTACCAGAACGCAACCTGTGGCCTGTGTGGAAACTTCAACCAAAACCGTCATGATGATTTCCGAACTCGTGATGGGCAGCTTGTGGGTTCAGATGTGGAGTTTGCCAACAGCTGGAAGGCCCCAGGGGACACTGACCCAGGCTGCCAGGACGTGCGATGTGCAGGGCTGGCTTGTGCTGCTTGCACCGTTAACCAAAGGGCACTTTACGGAAACACTGCCCACTGTGGACTCCTCAGCAAAAATGTTGGCCCGTTTGTTTCCTGTCACTCAATGCTGTCTCCACAGAGCTTTGTAGAAAACTGTGTGTATGATTTGTGTGTGGGTGACGGCTACCAGCCCATCCTCTGCCAAGCACTCAACGTGTATGCTGCCCAGTGTCAACAAGAGGGCATTCAGTTGGGCCAGTGGAGGAGAGAGGGATTCTGTGGTGAGTGCTGCTCCTCTCATGTACAATATGGTGTATCCAGTAACCATGACAGTTTGGAAAAGTTGTCTGACACAAGCATTGAACACACCCATTTTTTCCTTCTGTAGAAATCCCCTGTCCAGCCAACAGCCACTTTGAGTCTCAAGGAACTGGATGCCCTGCAACCTGCAGCAACCCCAATGCTACCCAGAATTGCCCACTGCCCAACCTGGAGAGCTGCATCTGTAATGCTGGCTATGTCCTAAGCGGTGGGGAGTGTGTTCTGCAGAGTGACTGTGGCTGCACCTTCGAGGGGCGGTACTATACAGCTGGGGAGACAGTGGTGCTAGACCAGGACTGTGGGAGAAGCTGCCACTGTACTCATGGGACAATGAGCTGCCAGGCACACAGCTGCAGTGAGCTGGAGGTGTGTGGGGCCCACGGTGGTGTGAGGAGCTGCCGACCTGTCAGCTACGCCACCTGCTGGGTGGAGGGTTATGGGTCGTATCGCACCTTTGATGGAAAGACCTTCCATTACCCAGGTGCCTGTAGTCTGACATTGGCGAGGGTCAGGGGACAATCACTATTACCTCATTTTCAAATAAGTGTTGAGAAAGTTCCCACAGGCCTTGGAGATTTTGCCAGACACCTGAAGTTTGAAGCAGAAGGAACACAAGTTTCTGTGGAGATGGGGGAGGGAGCCACAACAAAGGTAAGTTGTTTACATACTTAGACACAGAGATGTCTAACTAGCGAGCCTGACACAGCAAACAGTTCTCACTTGCAATACCGTGATACACATATTTAAACATAAACCCAATGTTCTCTCATTAGGTGGATGGGCAAACAGTGGGCATTCCTTTCAGTGTCAGCTCGGGTCATATTCGCATCTACCACAGCAGTGTTAAAGGTGTTGTCATAGAGACCAACTTTGGAGTGATGGTGAGGGCTGACTGGCCACATGTCATCCGCATTACCGCTCCTGGCAACTACAACAGCACTCTAGGAGGACTGTGTGGGAATCTAAATGGAGACCTTCGTGACGACTTCCTCTCCCCTTCTGGAGTTCCCATCTACGACTCACAGCAGTTTGGGGACAGCTGGAGAGATGGCTCCCTGTCAGCATTCTGTGTGGAACCTCAGGTCTTGGAACAAGGACACTACCAGAACACAAGCCAGTTCAGGGAGCTCTGTGGCATCATGGGATGGGCACAGGGGCCTTTTAGCCAGTGCCGAGCAAGGCTGGACCCCTGGAGACGGATTGAAGACTGTGTCCAGGCTCTAGCGAGGACGCGTGGTACTCAAGAGGCACTGTGCGAGGCACTGCGTGGCTACACCCTGCTTTGCCAACAGAGTGGCATCACAGTAGGGGAATGGAGGAATATCACCAACTGTGGTAAGAGAACGACAGTTCTTTTCATACAAATCTGTTAATCCTGACTTTGTAAATGAGAATATGTGGAACTAGCAAAAGGAATCTTTAAAAAATTAAACTGACCTTTGATTCCTCTTTATAGAGTTAACCTGCCCACCCAACAGCCATTATGAGCCATGTGGAACATCCTGCCCAGCCTCCTGCCCAAGCCTGTCTTTCCCCTTCCTGTGTACTCAGCAGTGTCAGGAGGGGTGCCAGTGTAATGATGGGCTCCTCCTGAGTGGGGATCGTTGTGTGCCACCCACGGGTTGTGGCTGCCACCATGGCGGGCGCTATAGACAGAGTGGAGAGCGCTACTGGTATGGTGAGGAGTGCCAGTTCCTGTGCCAGTGTAATGGCATCACTGGACAATCGCATTGCATGGCCTCTTCTTGTGGTGCTCAGGACTCTTGTCGAGTCGTGGATGGACAGTATGGTTGCCATCCTAAACCTGAAGCCACCTGCTCGGCCTCTGGAGACCCACACTACACCTCCTTTGACAGACGCACCTTTGACTTTCAGGGTACATGTCGTTATGTCCTGGCAACAGTTTGCAATGGAACACGAGGCCTACCTCACTTTCAGGTGGAGGCCAGGAATGAGGCATGGAATGGCCTGCACGTCTCCATCACTGTGGCAGTTTACGTCAATGTGTCTGGACATCTGGTGTACATCTCAAAAGACAATCGGGGGACTGTACAGGTAATGGTTAAGTTCAAATTATTGTTTAAGTCATCTTTATTCTCATTCCATCATGGTGGAAGCAGTTTCTTATAGTGTCATCTTTTCTTGAGTGACTGCTTATCATGCTTGAAGTCACTTTTTAAAAGATCGGTCAAGAACTAGTTTGTAAAGCAATCAATATAAAAATGATAAGTAATTCTATTTCCTCACACTTTCTTATTTGTTGTGATAACATTAGTTATCAATGCTGAAGTAACATTAGTTAGTTATTAGATGAGATTAGTCTCTGCTTGTCATATAATCCTATTAAAATGCAATTGTACACAAACACATAAAATCCTCTCACAAAAAAGTAACTCTGACTTCAGGTGAACCGGGAGACAAGAAACCTGCCAATCATTCTTGATGGGGGCAGAGTGTCTGTCTATGCCAATGGACTGCACACGTTTGTGAAAACAGACTTTGGGCTGACTGTCAGTTATGATGGCCGGTGGATGTTGGACATCACAGTGCCATCCAACTACAGTGGTGCCACATGTGGCCTTTGTGGAAACTTCAACGGCCTCCAGGGTGACGACTTTACTGTCCAGGAAGGGAATTCTGGCTCTGTGACCCTTTCCTCTTCTGATTTTGGAGACTATTGGAAGGTTGATGATGGCCTGCCCTGCACTGGAGGATGTGGAAACTCCTGCCCAATATGCCAAGATGACTGGAGAGCCCGTGCCCAGTGTGAGCTACTCAGAGCTAGCAATGGACCACTGAGCTTCTGCCATGCCCACGTGGAACCCCAGCCATTCTTTAACGACTGTGTCTTTGACGTGTGCCTGTCTGGGGGCAGAAACGATGTCCTCTGCCGTGCTATGGAAGCATATGTCAGCGCCTGCCAAACTGCAAATGTCATCATCTATCCCTGGCGGCAAAATAGCACCTGCCGTAAGTTTACAGTCCTGGCTCAAACTCAATGCACTTTTGCTGTTTTAATCTTTTGCATCTTACCAGAAACAATCATAACAATGTATTTCAAATATGTATTCAAGCTACAATCTGTGATTCTGGCAAAAAAGGTTATTGATATTTCAGTTTATCATATTGAACCCCTCCCTTCCATGTACCTGAAGCCACATGTTGTTTAGTTGAAATGGTTTATTGCTTGGTCTGAGCCACTAGCTTTGTTCCCAGTTTACAGAGCCAGGACTAGTTGCTTTGAGTGACAGACAGAACGGCCTGGTAGAGGGCCGTGAGGAACAATATGCGGAATTTGTCTAAATGCGAATTGGATATAAATCAGGGACTGCACCTTTCAGCTTTACAGCTGCAGTGTTGGTTAAAATGTTTAAAAAGTAACAAGCCATTATCCATGTCAACAGAAATGGAGTGTCCAGAAAATAGCCACTACGACTTGTGTGGCACAGAGTGTGGGCACACCTGTGCCAGCAGCATTGATGCCAGCTGCGACAGGACCTGTGCTGAGGGCTGTTTCTGTGATGATGGATTTGTGAGGAGCGGGGGGCTCTGTGTCCCTGTGGAACAGTGTGGCTGTCTTTATGACGGCTTCTACTTTGAGGTAATTACAAAATGACCAAGGGTCAAGGTCAAATTGTACATATGCAGTCATTTTAAGGAGCACATAACAATATAACATTATGTCTTCTAGCAAGTATTTTTCATGTCAGTGTTGCTCTCTTGTGTTGTCAGATCGGGGAACTGTTCTGGACACAAACCTGCTCTCAGCTCTGTGAGTGTTTTGCCCCCAATGACCTCCGCTGCACCCAGTCCTCTTGCCCCCCAACTCAGGAGTGCTCTGTCAGAGATGGCCGCCGGGGTTGCTATGGTCATCTGTCGACCTGCACAGTCTGGGGAGACCCTCACTACATCACCTTCGATGGAGCTCTGGCTCACTTTCAGGTAGGATAGAGAGTAAAGAAATCTAAAAATCCAACCGAAAGTGAGGTCCTAATTCAAAGAGACTTGTTTCCAGATGAGTGTGTTTGAACTTCGTACAAAATCATGTTTTTCCATTCCCATCTCCAGGGCACATGTGCTTATGAGATTACCCACACCTGTGGCAACATGAGTGATGACGCCTTGACCTTCCGTGTAGTAGCCTCTAATAGTCACCGTGGCAACTTAATTGTGTCATTTGTGTCCACTGTGGATGTGTGGCTCTCTCATGGAGGAGTTCAAAGCCACATCACTATTGGGCAGAACAGGAGAGTCAAGGTACCTCTCACAGAACAGTGCACATGAAGGGTCTCCTCAGTGAGGATGTTCTTGTAGTTCAGTACATAATGCAAACACTTCTGTCCCACCTCACCGAAGCTCTCTCATGTTTTGTTTTCAGGTTGATGGTCAAGACAACAATGCAAACAGCATTCAGGTTGGCTCCCTGGCGCATTTGACTCGGGAGTCTGGATTTGTGTTTGTGAATGCCTCAGGGGAGCTGGTGGTCCAGTTTGATGGTCGTAGTAGACTTCTAGTCAGACTGAGTCCAAATTATCATCAATCTGTTTGTGGGATGTGTGGGAATCACAATAACAACCCAGCAGACGACAAGGTTCTGCCAAATGGAACTCTGGCCCAGACTGACAGGCAATTTGGTCAAAGTTGGAAATCAGATGCAAGCAGTCCTGGGTGAGTATGATTTGTGTGGGAAGTTAAGCAAGACTTTCAAACTGGGGGATTAAATAGCAGACAATATCTAAACTGCATGCTCAAAAATATCCAGACTATATCAAAGACCATTCTCTTTAGGAACACAGGCCTATTAATCAGTTTACCAGTTTACTTTTAATTAAAAAGTGAAAAATCCTTATTATGAAATGTAAGTTATTGTGTCTTGACAAAGCTGCCATTTGCACCTTTAACATTCAAACTTGCAACATGTCTGATACTGATTTCTTTGAGTATCTCCTGAACTGCATTGTGGATCATGTTCTTCTTCTGATCTTCCCTAGATGTGGAGCCAGTGACCGGATTGGAGACGGGATGTGTCTCTTTAGAACAGAATACACAGATCTGTGCAGCATCATCACCAACAGCAGCGGCCCGTTCCGGCAGTGCCACCTGCATGTTGACCCACAGGCGTACCTCACTTCCTGCGTGTATGATCTCTGTGCCTACACACCAGCCAATGGCATGCTGTGCTCAGCGGTGGAGGCCTATGAGACGGCTTGCACTGTGCTGGGGCTCCAAACAACAGAATGGCGTTCTGCATTGCATTGCTGTGAGTACATCTAGTGGAGATCATTTTCATTACCTGCCTTGCCTACCTTAGTGATATTTTAATTTCCTACCTTTTTGTTGGAAATTTAAAAGCAATAGATGTATTAAGTCAATAAAATTATTATCATCCCCAGGAGGTCTAACAGCATGTTAAAGCTGTGGAGGTACTATGATCACCTGCAGAGAGTGATGAATTACTAATGCCATTAATGTTAGCATTTATTAAGGCAGCACCTCAGGAAGTTATTTCCTCTTCTGGGGCACAGAAAGTGGTAGCTACCTCACTTACATACACGTGATATTCAGCTATTTATAATTTGTCTGTCATGCTAGGAAATAGAAAATACAAATACAATATATCTTACCTGTATGATGTAAAGTGCAATACAAATAAAATGTATTATTATTATTATTATTATTACCTTAGTAGAGAAATTATACAGTAATTATACAGCTACCAAACCCTGCACGCGCAACAGCCTCGAGTTCTGTGACTGTCCAGTCGTCTTTGGAATCCTCTTTGATTTGTGACGGACACAATGTGATGTCTGCAGTAGTTCAGCCAGCAAATAACGATGCAAATGTTGTTAATGCCTAATTTCATGGGTAGTCTTCACAGGTAAACCACATAGCAGATAGGAATATATTTTTTTGTAATAAAGCAAGTGAAGGGAGTGCTTTGTATTGTGATTGAAAACAGTCATAAATCAAAATCTACCACAGATAATTATTGTACCGACTGTTTGCTTAGCCTTAGCCATAACAATATCTGCATGACCTGCAGTACAGTACTTAGTGCAGATTTGGTTTATTCTGCCTATTAAATTGACTTTCCTACTTTAGTGTTACAATTAGTGGTCTACTGACACATCCAGGTTTGTTCACCAATCATATTTTACCCTGCTTGTTTCTTCCTATGCCTATTTGAATTAATTCTACGAATACATCTGGATTTGCCATGTTTTTGAGCAGCTCTTGATGACCCCTGTGAAGAACTGGACTGCACTGAGGACGAGTGGTGTGGCCAGAAGGATGGAGTCTACGGCTGCTTCTGCAATGAGGATCACCCGAGACCTCATGCCGAGTCCTATGGTAAGGTCTAATATGACTACTGACGTTGTTATTATTAATGGTACTACTGCTATTAATATAACTAGTTGTTGGATGGAAGTGTATTATATTTCTCCTTCTTTATTTTCCCATATCACTCTTCCCCTCACCTTATTCACGTCTTTCCACCTTTCTCTCTCCTTCCCTGTTTCTCAGACTCTGTGGAGTACTGTTCCAGCAGCACAGGCACCATGTCTCTGTCTCGCTGCCAGCTGTTTGAAGAAGGCTTCTCTGCTGTTGCCCTCCATCTCAACGACCCCAGCTGCCACGGCACACTCCAAGATGGCAGAGTGGAGTTCCTCTTCGACAATGAGAACCACACTTGTGGAACCACTCTAAGGGTAAAACAGCTTCTACACCAAACACTTACAAAATAAACTATTCTTTAGAGGAGGATTGGCTTGAAGTGTTAATCTTTGAGCAAAGCCCCCAACAGTTTAAAAATGTTTACTCAGGATTCACAGCAGAATATGGATGAAACAATTGTTGGTTTCTAAGATATTGACCCCTGTATGTGCTGTCTGTTGCCCAACAGAGCAACAGCACCCACTTCATCTATGAGAACTTAATCCAGGGGGAGGCCAACTCAGTCGGTGGCACCATCAGCCGAGAGAGACGGATAGAACTGCTCTTCTGCTGTGTCTACCCCCTCACTCAGGCACTCTCCATGGACGTGGACATCAACCCCCTGGAGAGGTTGGTTTTGCCATTATGTCTGCACTTTTGACTCACTTTTTCTTGGTTAGTTTGCAGTGCCTTTCTCCACTGACCAAACCCAATAAATTGTGTATAAACCAGTGATTAGTTCATGGAGACTGAATTCTACTATTCCTCACTCCTAAAACACAGTGCCCCCATCCAGATAGGAGTCTAAATATTAAAAACACAAACACAGTGCATCAACTACTCCTTCCAAATTAAAGCCCCTCATAGAGGAACTACCACTATCATCAAAGCCTAAGCTTTCTGTCTGTCTGAAAATGAACTGGAAAAAAACATTTTGTGTTTAATTCTACAGCGTTGTGACTAAGAAGTTACCAGGAGGTCAAGGAACCTACCGTGTCCGAATGATTCCCTATGAAGATGCAGGATTCTCTCATGCGTTCTCTGGGATGGTGAATGTGGTGGTGAACCAGCGGATGTACGTTGCCGTCCGCGTGGACGGAGTGGACAACCGCCAGATTGCCATGGTGATGGACTCCTGCTGGGCCACTCCTGTCAATCAGGCAGACTACCACATCCGTTGGGACCTCATCAGAAACGAGTAATTTGTACCAACGCACCAATACACCCACTCTTCCCTCTTACATACCTTATTACCAGACTATCACACGTGCCTTAATGAATAAGGGACATAGAGCTCCTATAACATATAAAACACATGCTATTTACCCTACCACACTATCACACTTGCTTATCATCATCATAATTTGAGTCCTTATTTGTTCAACCTTTTTTCTGTTGCTCATCGTGTGGGTTTATTCCCTTGTTCATAAGTACCTTTTGTCCTCACTGTCTCTTTTGCCATATCTTATTCGCCCTTTAGGTGCCCCAACCCCAATGACCGCACAGTGGAGATGCTTCAGAATGGCGTCAGCACATCAGGTCGTTTCTCCTTCAGGATGTTCACCTTCACTGCAAACAACTCCAAGGTTTACCTGCACTGCAGCATCCACCTGTGCTTGGTGGCGAACAACGACTGCACAGCCGTAAGTTCACCACATCTAGGTGGGAATCTGGCTAGCAGAGTAATGGCAATGTTTGGCTATAATTGTTGCCCATGGGCGGACTATGGGAGAAAAAAGTGGGCTGGGAGCAGTGGCGTAACGTAGTTTCATGTTTATAACTGCCGCCACGCCCCCTCCCCCACATATTCTGCCTTCAGACTATTAAGATTGACGTAAGTATGTCTATGGCCCACGACTACTGGCCTACAAGACCCACGGGCCCAGGTGCAATCGCACCTGCTGCACCCTATATAAATTAGTAAAGCCCCTAAGGTGGCCCGGTATTGGACCGGCCCAAACCCCGTCGGCCAGTCCGCCCCCATTGTAGCCTAATATGTTAGTCACAGATGTTTTAATTAAATACAGCTTCGCTGAAGGTTTGTCAGATTAGGAGCAAATGTTAAAAAGAAAACTATTCTGTTCCTTTTCTCTTCCTGTTTACAGCACTGTTACCCAGGTTACCCCCAGAGGAAGCGCCGCTCTGTTGATTTCCATGACAGCGCCTCCATCTCACTGGGGCCTCTGGTTTGGGCCAGTGGCAGAGCAGGTACACATGGAGAATTCAACACTGACTACACCCAGCTAGTTGTCAAATGTCTGTGTGTTTGAGAGTGTGTGTGTGTGTGTGTGTGTGTGCAGGCGTTTTGATCTTTTGTATTTAGTGCTGTTAGGAGTTGTTACCTACCTAACCCTAGATTATAAATCTGCCCATCCCACATTCACTTACTGTGGTCTCAAATTGTTCCCTTCAATCCAAATTAATTCTGTCATCTCATTTGTGTTTTTTTTCCAGATGGGAGAGACATGATTGTCCCAAACCCTGTGAAGCCTCGGGTCTGACTGCATCTCTGATAGTCTTGTTCCTCTCTGCTCTCACGCCTCTCATCTAGAACAGAACACAGCTACCCAATCACCTGGCTCTGACAAACCAACATTCACAGCATTCATAGAACACAGCTACACAATCACCTGGCTCTGACAAGCCAACATTCACAGCATTCATAGAACACAGCTACACAATCACCTGGCTCTAACAAGCCAACATTCACAGCATTCATAGAACACAGCTACACAATCACCTGGTTATGACAAACCCACATTCACAGCATTCATAGAACACAGCTACCCAATCACCTGGTTATGACAAACCCACATTCAAAGCATTCATAGCACAGAACACAGCCAGACGATCACTGCAAAATAACATTTCCAGCCATACTGGCTACATCTGAACCTTTACTTACAATATGGCATATTTCTTTAAATATTAACCATTTGCCTCAATGACGGTCATCTCTGAGATGATCTGACAGTGCTGCACCATTTCCCTTCTGTGGTAACATACAGGAGAGCACGGTGTCCTGCTGATTGATATTCATTGCTGTGAGAACATACTTAGACAATCACCTGGTTCAGGAAAGACCTACATTAACTGTGTTCATATCAGACGCGTCTAGCCATACCAGCTACATCTGAAATGATCTGCACTTGCAAATATATGTCTTTAATATTAACCATTTTCTTGACAAGCTATACTACTTCCTTGCTGAGCATGGTGTATTGCTGATTGAAAAACGTCCTTTCATGGTGGTTTGGGGGAAATTTCAAATAAATAAAGAGGATACAAATGGTGCATGACACTGATGTACCTTATGGCCCTATGTGTGTATTGAAAATATAATGTTTGATTCAACAGTGTTCTCACAGGGGACAAGTATGACCGGTTGGATTCAGTGTCTTTATGAAGTAATGTAGTGACACCCAGTGAAGTGTCATTAATGGGAATAGTGGAAGGACTGACGGATGGATGGACAGATAGAAAACCGGTCAGACCAGCTGACTGATTGGTTGGTTTATTTAATGAGACACATTTTTCACACATTGTGAAATATGATTGCTGAGAGGTTTCTGCCTTTCTTAAAAAGATAAAAGGGGGGATTTATTTCAAGCTTTTTAAAATGGCTCCATTGTGATTATCCAATGTGGGAAAATCCAAAGGAAAAGGTGGGAAACAGTAGAGATGAGAAAGAGGCATAACACAGAGTAATAGTGGTATGTACTGTACAATGGATCGGCAGCAGAAGCACCAAATAACTACTTACTGACTGCACATGGAATGATTGCCTTAAGATGCTGTTGGCCGTGGGCCAGGTCAGGGGAAGGGATTTGTGATTGACATTTCTTAGAGTATTACTTTCTAAATCAGCTCAACTTTCCAACAACAATATGGATGTTTGTCATATAAAAGAACTAAATCAGAATGAGAAGGACCCCCCCTGGTGACAATGCATGGCAATGATAGATGACAATGTACAGGTCTGACATACATTACACATTTGCAGGCAAGCATGGGGATTTGTGTCTTAAATGTGAGGGGAGGACAATCATACCATTACTGTAACTAAGTTTTAAATGTCTTATCCAGTGCAATGCCTTTAAGGGATTTAAAGTGCTTTTTTGTGCACTATGTAGTGTATTGCCTTTAATTGATGTAAAGTCCTGTTTGTGCACTATGCAGTGCCCTGAGAAACAGATCCACGAGAGGCTGTCACACACTAGAAGTCATTCAGACTGCATAGCAGCTTCATAACTATATATGTCTATAAGTACCTTGCTACAGCTTGGTCTTCTCCAGCTACTCACAGGAGAGGCAGCTGATATCCAGCTACATACACAAAAGTACACCATAGATGTCCACTGAACCGCCCCCCTTATGTGCCCTTGTCGCCATTGTGCCCTAAGGGGGTTCAGGCCCTGGGCTCATGTGCGTGGAGCAAAACGTTTACTGCCGATTTGAATACCGAGTGGAAAGTTCCATTTCAAACAGAAATGTGACGGTGGAATGATTATGACCACTACAGGTCATATGCAACCCGAATACAAATACAGTTAATTCTGCAGGTGACAGTACTAAGAACTTCACACGTAGGTAGGTGATTACCGCATGTCACACACAGATCTGCAGTCACATCACATTTTTGGCTACATGGGAAGGAACCCTAGAGAGACAGACCTGAGCCGGAACCTCAATAACTGTAAATTAACATTAGACTTTCAACAGTTATTTTCTATGAAACAGAAATGGAAACCATTTATTGTTTCTACAATCTAAACTACAGAAAGTGTTGATCCTCTTTCTCCCAGCAGATGGCAGGCTGCCAGTGGCCTCCCACACACATACATGTACCTATCGGAGGCCAAGTTTGCCTTTGTTATGGTTGCACTTAAGGGTGATGATAGAATGCATTTCAAAACACTGTTAATGACTTAAGAATGTATTAATCAAGTGCCTTGTATTTATAATTACCTTGCATGAATCATGTGCTTATGTGAGCAGGAACATGGCTTTTCTGTGTTTCTGTGTGTGTGTAACTTAGATTACTAGGTGCTGACGCTATAACAAATTCTATTTTTATCCAAAAAAAAAACTTGTTTAATTTCGCTCTTTCTTTCTTTCTTATCTTAAAATCAGGTGATCTGTATTTAACGCCAATAGGCCAAATAAACATAACATAAACACATACGCAGACATAATACCCTACATATCCTGCCAGTGCTGTTCGTTGATATTCAGTGTGTGGTTATTTAAATAACAAAAATGTTCTATAGGCCTATTAAACGTAAAGTCCTTAAAATGTCCAAATGTCCTGATAGGGCGCAGTGTCGGCCTGCTTCCTCGATTTCTTTTAGAACCAAGAACAGTCCCGTGTACATACTCCCAAAAGTGTTCTTCAAACTCCAAAACAGCAATGCATTGCAACGAGATTAAAAAATAGGAACCAAAATACCGCACTTCTATCGCTTTGCCAGTTGAATGGATTAATCCTTAACCTCGGATTCTGAACGTTCCAGCCAGAGAAAGCTCATGGTTTAAATAAAAATCATACATGATACAGCCAAAAAAAACCTTGTGTGTATAAATGTAGGCTTTTGGCTGCCTAGGTTACAATCAGATTGAATTATCTTGCTTGCCACCACCAGGGGCGCAGATAGCACGGGCAATGTTAGCGTCCCCCCCAGTTCAAAAATCACATCTGCACCGCTGGCCACCACTACCCCATACAACACCACCACCACCACCCCAAGAAAAGAAAACCCTTCCCTTTTGTACGTTCACCTGTTCACCACCGTTCCCCTACAGCCCAGGTGCGTATCTATTTAAAGCGACAGCATCCTAATGTGTAGGCCTAGGTGATCGCTACTCATCCCATTACTACTTAATTTAGTGGGATATGGTACTCATATCATAAACCAGATTATATCTCCAGCTTTCATATAGAACGGGCCTAAGAGCCAGGCTAAAAGGGCTAAGAGCTAATGTCAAAACACCTAAAATTATGTGAACATCTTAACGCCACTTAGTCTGCGTATGTGTCAGAGCATGTTTGGGTCAGAGGTGATAAGAAGGGTCAAACTGTTCTTCTTTCGACCTTGTGTTAAACTGTCATCCTTGCATGACAGTAAGCATAGTATGACCTAGGACCCACCGAGTGGTTTTCCCGGCTGACAAAGTGTTTTGGCGTCAGAGAACACTAACTTTTTTCTATATAAACCTTGTGTGATGTGTTTAATTTTGCTTCTCTCTCGTGTGCTGCAGTCTGGGAGTGAGCCTGGGGTGTCTCTCTCTCTCTCTCTGGCCTGCCAGGGCGTGGGTGAGCCTGACAAGCTTGGTGTTGTTGAATAAATATACTTAAATGCAACTCTGGAGTCCTGAGGTAACTTGAATGAATTTTCACCTAACAGGTGGAGATGGAGGTTTGAAATTCAGGTTAAGTAGTAGCTTTCTTTTCCTCAGGCGGTGACAGCCTTGTTTTGTGTCAAAAGAAGCGTGACCAAACCAATGCTAGTCATCTGGATGTTGTGTGTGTGTGTGTGTGTGTGTGTGTGTGTGTGTGTGTACGTGTTGACCACCAGGCCCAAAGGCAAACAGACATAGAGAACTGTTTCTAATCAGGGCACTACACTCAATCACACTTATTAAAGGGATAACTGCGAATTTTACGTTTTATAAAAAAGAGAAAGCAGAAAGAGAAGTGTGTGTGTGTGTGAGAGAGAAAACACTCAATAATCATGACTGTATCTTTCATGGTGAAACTGCAGACCAGTCAATGTCAATATTCCTGACATGCAGCAAGCCAATCTCTCAACCAACCACTTGACATGTCTGTGATTATCTGAAACATCACTGGTACTGATAAAAGTACAAAGATACAGCCACATTGAAGAAGGCTAAACTCGCGCTGTGACGGATAGTTCTGCAGGTCCAGTTTATTCTCTGCTTCCAGAACTGGATCAGTCCTGATCTGAAAGAAATCCAGTTGACCTTTCTAAGATGAGGAACCTTTTCTACACAGGTAGTTTTCTACCACAGGAATGGGTGATTCTGCACATCTAACAGGATTGTTGATGGTTTGCACATATTTGTGTGCATTCATGCATCGCCATTTGTGTGTCTCTCTCTCTCACCACGTCTGTTTGTTTGTGAGAAATTCCTCTGAAAGATGACACTATCTACCTAATAATATCTCTGAAAGATGACAAGGGTGAAGTGGCGGTGGGGTAACTGGACTGTGGCCATGCGTGTCTGTGTGTGTGTAAGGGTGTGTAAGGGTGTGTAAGGGTGTGTAAGGGTGTGTCTGTGTGTGTATGTGTGTGTGTGTGTTTCTACCACCAGGCCCAAAGGCAAACAGATTTAGAGAACTGTTTCTAATCAGGGCACTACAGCAAGCACTACTAGCAAGCCAATCTCTCAACCAAGCACTTGACATGTCTGCCATTATCTGAAACATCACTGGTACTGATAAAAGTACAAAGATACAGCCACATTGAAGGAAGATAAACTCTTGCTGTGACAGGTAGTTCTACACAGATCCAGCTTATTCTCTCCTACCAGAACTGGATCAGTCCTGATCTGAAGGGAATCCAGTTGACCTTTCTAAGATGAGGAATCTTTTCTACACAGGTAGTTTGCTACCACTGGACTGGGCAATTTTGCTCATCTAACAGGATTGTTGATGGTTTGCACATATTTGTGTGCATTCATGCATCTCCATTTGTCTCTCTCTCTCTCACCATGTCTGTTTGTGATAAATTCCTCTGAAAGATGACACTATCTACTGAATAATATCTCTGAAAGATGAGACTATCTACTGAATAATCTCTTTGAACTCTTTGGAAAGGTTAGTTATGATGGCAGTGTTTCCCGTTTTTTTAGCGTGCAGCCCAATTTAACCAGTATAATTACGTAAGTCAAATAGAATGTATAACATCTCTACCAAAGGATTACACACACACACATATGAACACGTAAACAGTCTCATGAGCTCATCGATGCCCTTGCCCTTGGGCCTGATAGAATGGGCGCCTTTGAGGAATGCCACACAGCACACACACAGAGGGGCCTAAGCAGACATCTTATGGACACTGGAGCGGTTTCTCATAGAGAACCATATGATGTGGTACACTTATGGTAACCTATTAACCTTACAGGAGTTCGGGGCCAAACTTACACTTTAAGATCTGTACATGAGAAATACACCAGAATCTAACAATTTCCCACAGACTTGATGTGGGAAGGCCAGCTGATGAATCAGGTGAGAATTTATCAGAAGTAGTACTTATTAGTGTTATTAGTGTTTGGCTCAGCTGGCTGGTGGAAACACCATCATGATGTTTTTAATTATTTAAGGAATTAAACCATTTCAAACATCCTTTCATCCTTTACAAATGTCATTCAAAATGTAAAAACACTCTTGTCCAGGATCATTAGTGTGTGAAATCAAGTCTTTATTTGAATAATTTTCTACAAGGCCCACTTACAATAGCAAACAGCAAAAACTGGACCCCAGTGAACTCTACTATATTCCCTCATCACATAGTAGTCTGACAAGACAACATGAACACTCTTTCAGTCTGTCTGATGACTCTAGGCAAGTCTCAGAGCATGAACACTCTTTACGTCTCAGAGCATAAACACTCTTCAAGTCTCAGAGCATAAACACTCTTCAGGTCTCAGAGCATAAACACTCTTCAAGTCTCAGAGCATAAACACTCTTCAAGTCTCAGAGCATAAACACTCTTCAAGTCTCGGAGCATGAACACTGCTTCAAGTCTCAGAGCATAAACACTCTTCAAGTCTCGGAGCATGAACACTCTTCAAGTCTCAGAGCATAAACACTGCTTCAGTCTCAAACCATTCAGTGGCAGCGCTACGTTTTTACTTCTCTCGCTGCAAAAAAACTGAAACTCACCGATCTTTGGAGTGTGAGGCAAAAAAATAATAAGAACATGTTTACGTGTTTGTCTGTGTTAATCTATGTGTGTGTGTGTGTGTGTATGTGTACTTCCTTATCGAATCCATTCGTTGCTTTTACCTGTGGGCTAAATGTGTTCTCAGTGTCAGCTATTTTTTTCTTTTACTAAACCTGCCTCTGGTATCTAATCATCTCTGTTTGCATTTGTACTTGTCTATCTCTCTCCCTCTCACCCTCATCCGCTCTCTCGCACCCTCTCCACCCCCTCTCTATCTCAGCCTCTCTCTCTCTGTCTCCCACATCCTCTCTCTCTCTGTCTCCCACAGCCTCTCTGTCTCATCCTCTCTCTCTCTGTCTCCCTCAGCCTCTCTGTCTCATCCTCTCTCTCTCTGTCTCCCTCAGCCTCTCTGTCTCATCCTCCCCCTCTCTGTCTCCCTCAGCCTCTCTCTCTCTGTCTCCCTCAGCCTCTCTCTCTCTGTCTCCCACAGCCTCTTTCTCTCTCCCTCAGCCTCTCTCCCTCACATTCTCTCTCTCTCTCTCTCTCCCTCATCCTCTCTTTCTCCCTCATCCTCTCTCTATCTCTGTCCCCCCTGCTGACTCTGTGACCACACACCCACACCCCTTCACTGTGGGCTTACACCAGAGGATGTTCACAAAAACACACACCTTTGATGACAGTGTGTTGCGAAGCAAAAAGGTTGCAGGCCAAGAATCTTTGGATTGAAAAACTCAGATGACCTAGATTAATTAGGCGTGGTTCAGTTGTTTACAATTTATGTCTCTAAAAACATTCCAGAGATGCATTGTTCCACATTGTGCCACCAGGACGTTTCTCACACGCTGATGTTCTTTTCTCACACCCTCGCTGATGTTCTGATCTGAACTCTCGGTCTCTCTCCCTGTGTTTTTCCACACAAAGGTTAAACTGAGGACAGGAACATGGCTGGTCTTAGTGTTAGGGGTACCGTAGCCTCAGTCCTGCAGTTGAATAGATTAGTTTCACATAAATCTCAGAAACATGGAAATTCAGGTCTCTGTAGGCTGCAGGTAACCCCTCTGGAGGAGACAAACCCCTCCATTTGTCCTCGCTGTGTGATCCCTTTCAGTGTAAACACCAAATTCCAAGTGATGAATTATTATACCAGATGTAGGACTAAATGAACTGGGTACTTAAAGGTAAGAGAGTCAAAGGACTTGGAGTATTCTGCACTGAACCGAATGGCTATGCTGAGATTGCGCAACAGCCTGGCACTCAGTCCCTGAAACGGGTGGGTCTAACATGCTGGTAAGCCTTGAACCGGTTGGGCCTTATATGCTGGGAAGCCCTGAACCGGTTGGGTCTAACATGCTGGGAAGCCCTGAACCGGTTGGGTCTAACATGCTGGTAAGCCCGTGGCAGCACTGTAGCCTCTGAGCTATTCTCCAGAACTAGTAACAGGTTGTGTCTGGGAATATGCCAAAATCTCGAAAACAGCCGTGGCAATATCCTGAGAGACCCTATTCATATAAGAAACATATTAATAATAAACAGTAAGAGGGGTATTCATTATAACAGACTATAGGCATATAGAAATGACCCAAGGTAAGCCTACCTAACGGGTAGCAATATAGCATAACACGAACAGGATGTCAGTCTGAACTCCTAAATTGAGTGGAGTCAGATTCATTAAGTTTACCAGGGGTCCTTTAATAATATATCGTATTTCAGTAAAGCGCATGAAGACAAATACGCAGAAACCTTCGCCCACTCCCAGTTCTGTTGTTGGTCTGGAAAGTGGTTCCTTACACATGTATACATAGAGCCAAGCACTGTCCATACACACAGAAAAAAAACTCACTAATACACTGGTACAAATAAGCGCAAACATAAACACACACACACACACAAACTGAGCATGGCCTTTCACCTGTTCCTGTGATCAAACGAAAAGAAACACACGTGTTAATAATGTTGACAGGAAGGAATGTGTTATCTAGATTCACAATCCTTTCATGCCACCATACCAGCCTCAGGCCCTCATCCCCAGCCTTCCTCTGAACTCGGTGGTATCTTACCCATGACAGTATGCTGTGTGTGTGTGTGTGTGTGTGGCATCGTATCAATGACAGTATGCTGTGTGTGTGTTGAGCCAGAGTAAACCTCACCCTCCGACACATTAAGAGGCATACTAGCGACAGACACTAGCGACAGATGCTAGCACGTATGGGTTTTAACCTCCATGCAAGCACATTTGCCTCCTATTTTCACAAATTTCTCATGGGGGAGCATGCCCCCAGACCCCCCTAGTTTTGCTGGGTCACAGGAAAAAGAATAGGTTTTATTTAGGGGCTTAGCCCCCCCAAAAGTGGGAACCTAGATTCGCCCCTGCGCTTGGCAGCCATCTCGGAACACTTGCAACCAGCTACTTCAGGAAAACAAGATCAGGCTCATATCTAAATTAATTGGGTTGAGATCTATAACTCCATATGACCAGACAGAAGTACATCACGTGCACCTTCAAAATATGACATAAACAGTGAGATCATTTTCTCCTCCAATAAGGCAAAAAATACTTTATCCTTCATGTTGACTTGACTTCATGCTCACTGCGCCCCATTCATTTCCCCCTCAGTGATTTGCACCCTTGTGTCTCCGTCTATGCATAAATGTCAGGCTTTAAATTGATAGCAGATACTGTGTCATGGTGGGGGGGGGGGGGGGGGGGGGCAGGTAATCACTGAAGAACCTGACTTTAGGCAGATGGATCTTAATTTTGAGGTGTGTTTTGTAGCTGTAAAGGGAGCTTCTCTTTGAGGGTTTTATCACTCACTTTCTGTTAAGCATCTACCAGCCAGCACTGCTGGTCTTTGGCGCCATATAAATCAATAAAAGTGAATTGGATTGGACGGACTCGTCCTGGTGAAAAGGGCGGGGTAAGTGCAGCTGACGAGCGTGCGGTGCGACCCCTAGAGAGATCAGGGCAGATAGCAGCAGGGGCTGAGAGATCCAGAGAGAGGTGGAGAGCCTGGAGGAGCCATTAGACAGCATCCATGGAGCAGAAAGGCCCCACGCTAAGATGCCATCAGCACCTGGGGTTACACACATACACACGTGTACAGCTCAGAGACAGGAGCGGATAGGAGAGGGTGGATTTCGCCTGGGAGGCCAAGATGGCTATCTATGCTCTTACTGCTGTATCGTTAGGACACACACACATGTATCCAAGTGCACACACACACACACACAGGTATAACTATGACAGCAGCAGAGATGAGACGTGCACAGGTCTGTCTGCCACATCGACTCACTGAGGCAGAGGAATGGCAGGAGAGGGGAAGGAAGAGGTGCCTGTGGAGTTGAGAGAGCACCCGAAGAGAGAAGAGGACAGCGAGGCAGCGGTGGATGCCATGCGTGTGTGTTACCGGGGCTTCGATCCGGCCGCCTATCTCCAGTTCAACTACACGCCACCACGAGCAGATTTCCAGCGCGCAGATAGCATCGTGCCCTGGAAACTCACCTGCCTGCACAGAGCCTTCACTGAGGGTAGGGGGGCTAGAACAATCCAGATACATCATATATATTTCAGCTCAATGCATGGATCAACCACCACTGGATCGAGCTACTGCAAATTAATAAGGTGGTTGCTACTTCACAAGTCGTCTGAAAAATAACTCAATGATGTAGACCAGAGTATTTTTTTTTTGCTATTAGATTGGTAAAACGGTATTTGCTTTTAGAGCAGTTTTAGTTCAAATGACTAACGGATTAAACAGCTGCTTAAATCTTAAGACGTGCTGCAGTTAAGCTTGCAAAACTGTACTTAATGTCAACTGAGGCTTGGCAGGTAATACAAAGGGATGCTTTATTTTATAGCTAGGAAAAGCAGCATGTGTATGAATGTGATTCTGCGTGTGTGTGTGTGTGTGTGTTTTCCACTGACTCCCTGTCCTACCTCTCATCCGTCTCCAAGGTGACGTGCGGGGGGAGGTGCTTGTGGACGTGGGCTCCGGCCCAACCCTCTACCAGGTCATGAGTGGCTGTGAGGTGTTTGGCCGCGTGGTGCTGACAGACTTCTTGGAGGTAAACCGGCGTGAGCTCCAGCGCTGGCTGAAGGATGGCGCCAGCAGCCTGGACTGGACACCCTACCTGGAGTACGTCTGCAAGCTGGAGGGCCGGAGGTAAGACAAGGGGAGGTGAGACAGGGGGAGGCTCCCCACAGACACATTCCAACTCCACCACTCCATTCATGTACCTGGGGAAACAGGATGTGTTGGCAGTAGGGCTGCCACTAACGACTATTTTTCTATCGATTAATCTATAGACTATTTTATCGATTAGTCGATTAATCTAAACGATTAATTTTCCTCCCAAATAAAAAAATAAATAAAAAAATTCACCATTTTAGCTCAGTTCATTCATTTTATTTTTACATAATGCAGCCCAAAACAAAATGTAAACAAAGGCTGACATATTAAAGTGCAAAACTGCAAGTTTAAACTAGCAACTCCCAACATGATAAAAAAAGAGGACTTGTTATAAGTCAGCAGCGCAACTCCAAAAGAAATTTTATTTCTATTAAACCCCTAAAAAAAAGTAAAAGTGCAAAAAAATGTTTAAAGTGTAAGTGTGTCCAGCTCAAAATGTAACTCAAATATTAATAACATGTCAGTTAGAGATGTGTATGCAGCACAAAACAAAATGTAAACAAAGGCTGACATATTAAAGTGCAAAACTATGGAGAAGAACAAGAGCAATCCGAGATTTCTGACCTCCAGCAAGGGTTGACGTTGATATAGCAAGATCTATCTCTCGGGGCGAATGATACACATTGTAGTTCCTATGGGTGAGGATTTTGGTTCGTGAAAAATCCCAATGAGGTTATTTGTCAAAACAAGGAATGATGTTTAGACTAATACACGATCTTTCTCTCAATGTCCCAATACGATATTGATCCTAACATGGCCGAGACATGTGCTTCGTGTGACTAACTAAACGTATGTGATACGTTGTCACTGTACGTGATTCCTGAAATGGGATAATGGGGATGTCCCAGGACCAAGATCCACCTCTTGTGAAAATTTCAGAAAGATCCGCCCATAGTTAGAGAATAGAGAAATCTTGTCCACAGACAGACAAACAGACGGACAAATAAATTAATTAATAAACGGACCCGATCGCATAACCTCCTTCCTAGGTGTGATGTACGAGTATCAAAACATAGGTAACCAACAGGGAACAGCGCTCAAGACATCCAGGAACATGGACGTGTATGGTAAACCATCCTGTATGCGATGATGCGGTGCTCATGTTTTCAGCAAAAGAGGCTTTATGGCAAGGTTTAGTAATAACGGAGAATGCGTTCACAAGTTTCGGTTTCACGTTCTGCCGTAAGAAAACAGAAACTATGGTCTGCAATGGAAACGCTGATTACACACTATCAGGTCAAGCTTGAAGAGTCATATATTGTGAACAGTACAGAGCTTAACTGTCTTGGCACCATGCTATCATCTATTGAACTCAAGAAGCTCATCGAACATTGCATTGCCTCCGCTGTTGCAAAGTTTGAAGCACTGAGAAAGGTGCTTAGAGACCACCGCTGCCGCTATGATTTTTCAGAAACTGAAGCGTTGACTGAACGCGACCAATGACTGGTGCCAAAAAAAACTGACGTCAGGCACGCAGCAATTACGTAGTGATACGGAAGACGCACATTCGTTACACTGAACTGAAGCGTTTTAGAAATTGAAAAGGTCAATTCATAAAAAAAAAAGATGCATCGACTTAAATTATTGATGCCGACGCATTTTTACCGTCGACCACATCGACTAATCGCGGCAGCCCTAGTTGGCAGGTCACTTCTCTCAGACTCAGTACACAGGGTTACAGGTGTTTGGGTTGGGAATAGTGGCAGTGATTCCCCCCCTTCTCTCTTTTTCCTCCCTCTCCTTTCCTTCTGATATCCTCCAGGCCTTCAGCGTCCAGTGAGAAGGCTGCACGACTGCGCTCTGTGGTGAGTGACGTCCTTCCCATTGATGTGCACCGCCAATGCCCTTTGACCCCAGGCGCTGTGCCAACCTGCGGGGCCGACTGCCTGGTGTCCTGCTTCTGCCTGGAGAGCGTGAGTCCAGACCTGGCGGCGTTCACTCGGGCTCTGGGGAACATATCCTCGCTGCTACGTCCGGGGGGGTACCTCCTGCTCATCGGCGCCCTGGGGGAGAGCTACTACCTGGGGGCGCCGGGGCTGCGGATCCCTGTAGTGCCCCTGGACGAGGTCCAGCTGTGTGCCAGCCTGAGAGGGAGCGGCTACCAGCTGCTGCAGCTCAGCATCTACACCCTGCCGGCTGACATGAGTGTGGGCGTGGATGACGTGACTGGGGTGTTCTTCGTCAAAGCCAGAAAACCATAACCAGACCGTACACAATTTGTACTTATTTTCTGTCCAGGCGTGACAACTAAGCACTGAGGGATATTATAAGGTGAAACATCCCAATCAAATCCAGCGGAAAAAAGCCTTCCTACTGTCCACATCCTTTGCCTCCTCCAGAAACCTTCAACACCAAATAACAAAAAATATTTCTTTACGGAATCAATTTTATTTATATAGCTCAAAACATACATAAAATTGTCTCAAGGCACTTCACAGAGCCCAGGGCCTGAATCCCCTTAGAGCAAAAACATATAATAAGCAATTATATAAAGCTTTCTTTTACAATATCAAATATATAAAGCGTTCTTTTACAATACCAAATAAACAATTATTTGTTCAAAGCAATTGTTTCAGCTACTCTGTTGTGTATCTATGCTGTTGGCAATGAATTCTAACCTTATTCCCAAACCTGGTAAAATAGATAAAAGCAATACTTGCACTACTGTCATGAACTATTGACAATGCAGGCATTTGCACCGTAGAGGAATACATGACATTAACTGACCACATGCTAAGGAACACGAGTTACAAAAAAAACTACACAAAACTTCTGTTTCCTGCGTGTGTGATGATACTTTGGGCCACTGGTCACTTTTTAAAGATCTGTCCAGAACCAATTTGTTAGGCAATCAACATTTAAAAAAAAGTGATTACATTTCCTTACGCTTTCTTATTTGTTGTGATAACATTAGTTTCTGCCTGTCATATTATTGAACTCAAATGCAATTATACACAAACACATAAAGTAAAAGGAACTCTGACTTCAGGTAAATGGGGAGACAAGAAACCTGCCAATCCTTCTTGATGGGGTCAGAGTGTCTGTGTATGCCAACGGACTGCACACGTTTGTGAAACGGCCGGTGGGTGTTGGACAGCACAGTGCCATCCACATGTGGCCTGTGTGGAATCTTCAACGGCCTCCAGGGTGCCCACGTGGACCCCCAGCCAGCCAATGTATTACAAATATCTATTGAAGGTACAATCTGTGATTCTTGCAAAAAGGTTGATATAACACCGTGCTCCTGAAGCCACACGTTGATTGGTTGGTTTTCCCCAGTTTACAGAGCCAAGACTGTGTGTGAACTCCAGAGGTGTTTTAAGTGATACACAGAACGGCCAGGTAGAGGGCCGTGAGGAGCAATATGCGGAATTTGACTAAATGTATATTGGATATGAATTATGGACTGGCCTTAACAGCTGCAGTGTTAATTATAATGTCTAAAAAGTAAAAGTCAGATCGGGGAACAGTTCTGGACACAAGCCTGCTCTCAGCGCTGTGAGTGTTTTGCCCAAAATGACCTCCGCTGCACCCAGTCCTCTTGCCCCCCAACTCAGGAGTGCTCTGTCAGAGATGGCCGCCGGGGTTGCTATGGTCACCTGTCGACCTGCACAGTCTGGGGAGACCCTCACTACATCACCTTTGGAGTGGCAGTGGCTCACTTTCAGGTAGGATAGAGAACAAGAGCAATCCGAGATTTCTGACCTCCAGCAAGGAGGCACACAAATCCGGATCCAGAATCCGGATCCAGATCCGGATCATCCTGAAATATTAATGGGGATGTCCCAGGACCGATCAGACAGATCCGCTCAGCAGTTTCTGAGAAATCTCGTCCACAGACAGACAAATAAATAAATAAATAAATGAACGGACCCGATCGCATAACCTCCTTGCTGGAGGTAATAAAGAGAGTTTCCAGATGAGTGTGTTTGAATTCAATTGGAATTATGCAAGGTCCAATTGTACATATGCAGCAACAATATAACATTATGACTTCCAGTTTGTTAAGTGTGTGTGTGCAGGCTTTTTGATCCTTTGTATATATTTAGTGCTGTCAGGGGTTGTAATCTAGCTAACCCTAGACTTCCTGATGATATATATAGAAATACCATTTCCTTGATATATTAACATAGTGCTGAGCATGGCGTATTGCTGATCGAAATATTATTATATTTAAAGGGGGATTTAGTTCAAGCTTTTTAAAAATGGCTCCACTGTGATAATCCAATATGGAAAAATGGCAAAGGAAAAGGTGGGAAATAGTGCCAAGTGTACTGTGCAATAGACTGATTAAAATGTCTGCATGCTTCCCCTATGCTGACTGTATTGACTGCCTTGTTCACGGATTTTAGTACTGTTCGGTGGGGACAGACCAACCGGAACCATCTTGTATTTCTCCTTACTTCAGGCTGTTGGGGCTGTGTGTGTGTGCAGAGATCACCATGGCTGGCTATCGTCTGGCTTAATACAACTCGCCTCTTTTGCTGTGGGGTGCTGTGTTGCTGTGACTTTGCTGTGGGCCTTTGGTTTAATACTGTGTATTCACAATACCCTTAGCAGGTACTTTGCTGTGGCGTGAATATTGTTGTGTTTCTGGGCTCTCCGGTTAAGGCATAGCTGGCCAAAGGGGGTGTTTATGCCTAGCACAAAGTGGGGTTCCGTATACAGCTGCTCTCTGCCACAGTCCTGTCTTTTGTATACAACTTTTATAAGCCTACTCCTGTTCCTGTGTATTGTCAGTGATCTGGGAAATTCTGTGACCTAAGAGTGGTTGCTAGGCATGACAATAGCAGCGATGAAAAAGATGCACAACACAGAGTAATAGTGGTATGTACAATGGATACGCAGCAGAAGCACCAATTAACTTCTTACTGAGTACACATGTAATGATTTTGTAAAGATCCTGTTGGCCAGGTCAGGGGAAGAGCTGCCTCTATAATAAAAGAATGTGGATCTGTGTGTGGTTGATGGGAATTACTGCAAAGCACCTGCCTCCTGTCATGAGACAAGCCAAGTTTCAAGTTCTTGGTATTATCAACTATAAATAAACAAGCAGCAGCTCATGTGACTTCAGGGAACTCAAAAAGGTGTGTTCAGTGATTGATAGAAATGTTAAAATGTAAAATCTTTGAGCACAACTTTCCAACATGAATATGGATGTTTGTCATACCAAAGAACTACAGTTATAATGAGACAGAGCCCCCCCGGTGACAATGCTAGTAAAAGCATCAGTGCATGGCAATGATCAATGGCAATTTACCTGCCTGATATAAATTGTGTCTTAAATGTGAGGGGTAGACGATCATATTGTGAACTAATAATTGTATAATTGTAAGATTTGAATGGCACACACGACACACTGCAACACATACAGTATGTGCATATATGGAGGCAACACATGCAGGCCTGAGGTCGCGTTAAATGTATTCTCTGCTTTTTCCCATCCTGGACCATCCTTCCTCCTGGACCCCTCAGGAGCAGTGGGTAGCTTGTAAGCCCCGGGGAACAAGTGAAGTGAACTGTCCATCTTTGGTCAGGGATGGACATATGTTCTGTTCTTTTGCATGTTTTTCAGTTGGGGTTGTTATTGGAGGACACCCCTTGTGAACACGGGGAGAACATGCAAACTCCACACAGAAAAGCCCGGAAGATACCCCACCTGAGCACTGAAGGTCTGAGGAGGACCTGCCCCCCAGAGCCACAACGAACCATACGGGAATTGAACCCATGACCTTCTTGCTGTGAGGCGGCAGTGCAATCACCTGAGCCACTGTGCCACACAACATCCTGCCTTAAGTGATTTAAGGCTCTGTTGGTGCGCTATGCAGTGCCCTGAGAAACAGATCCTCACAGTGAAACACAGTGGACGTGGAATCTGTGCCCATCATAGACCACCCCTCGTACGGGTCAAAGGTGGCAGATTTTAGGGAGTCGGCCAATTGCAAATCAGGGTTAAAATTAGGGTAAAAGTTGCATGGTCTAACCCCAGATTTATAGATACTTAAGTTCCCCCTCTTCATTTATCTCTACCCGGCCGCCCCCCTTATGTGCCTTTGTCGCCCTAAGGGAGTTCAGGCCCTGGGCTCATGTGAGTGTAGCAAAACATTTCATAGAGATTAGAATACTGAGTGGAAAGTTCCATTTCAAACAGAAATGTGACGGTGGAATGATGTTTGACTACTTTGCAACTACAGGTCGCATGCAACCCGAATCCAGTTCATTCTGCAGGTGACAGTACTAAAAAACTTCACACGCAGGTTTTCAATACCGCATGTCGCACACAGATCTGCAGACACACAACATTTTTTCATAATGCAATAACAGCTTTACCTATGTGAGACTGATTTCACCAGATATCACTAAATTATGAGATGTTTCAGCAGTGTGTACATGGACAGCGTTAGTTATGCAATAGCTAAGGGCAGTGCATATGAGTTTGAGAAGCATGCATAAGTTTCAGTGACACATGACCTCTTCAGCACTCCCTGCAGCAGTCTTTCTCTGAGTGGACATCTGAGACTTGTGCCTGTGTCAGTGAGGCCCTCCTCATCAACACATTACTGATTTCATGATTTCAGAATTCATGGCACTCCTCATCAACAGATTTCTGCAATGCTCACTGCCATTGGCATAATGCAGGTCAATCATACTGAAATGAATTTAACTGTCCTATGAAGGCAAGACAAAGTGTCAAAATGTCTGCAACGTTCCTTATGTCATAATCAACTGCTTAATCAGCAGTGTAATAGCTGAACTGGCCTTTTTTATTGTCTGTGCACTGGTTCCAGGGCTTATTCTCAACTCTTGACACCTGCCAAGGCATCAAGGAAGAGATGTGAATATTTCCTACGAGATTACGGGAAGCCGTACAATACAATACAATGCTTTTTTTAAAACAGGTTTGGAGATTACATACCTGAGGTAGGTGATGCCCCACCTCTGGGTTGTTTTGGTACCAAGTCATCTATAAAAGAGATGGGGAGAATCGGACCTCAGAGATCCAGAGGAAACTCAGAGCGCTACAGTCACAGTCTGCACAACCTCAGCCTGAATACTGGTAAGGTGCATTTGAGCAAATTCGATAATTATAAATCCGATAACTATAGAGGTGAAATTGTTTGTGACAATATCTCACAATTTGTTGAATTTAAATCAACGCTAATAATACTATAAATAGATAAGAAAGCCTCAGCAAGTCAGCATTGAATGGTTCATAAAAAGTTTTTATAGGACTTGGAGGAGATAAAAGTAGGGATATAGACAGAAAATGGCAGGAATACAGAGATAATTAATGCTTACAATAAAGTCTTAATACTTACCTGGGTCTGCCAGTTCTTGGGCAATAAGTGGAATTATCTCATTATTTTTATTTGAGCAAAATGTACTTGCAGAGCATTTTATATTGGCAACTAGGGGTGGGAATCTCTTGGCACCTCACGATTCGATTCGAAATCGATTCAGAGGTCAACGATTCGATTTAAAATCGATTATCGATTTTAAATCGATTTTGTAATTCAATTTTTTTTTTTTTTTTTTTTTACACATCCATTTTATACAAGCTGCATCGACTATTGCATTGCTCATATAAAGTCAAAATTGTGACCATTAAAAGCTTTTTATAATTTATTTATTTTTTATTACAAAATCGATTATGAACTTTTCTGAATCGAGAGAGAATCGTTTTAGAGAGAATCGAGAAAAATCGAATAAACGATTTTTTTTCCCGACCCCTATTGGCAACTGCCTAAAAGATTCAATAACATAACTATGCAACTAAGTAAATATACCCCTTAGTGAGCCAACCGTAGAGTAGTTCATGTGTATTTTAACACTTTGATGAGTGCTTTGTTTGTTTAGACAATTCCACATGTTAATGTACATGCCTTCAACCTAAGAGTGGGTCTTTCTTAGCGTTCCTAGCCCAAAGTAGTGTATGGCTACTCTAAGCATGCTTTTGTGATTGTGGATGTGATGCTGCATGCTGTTTAGAAGTCAGCAGCTGAGAGGAGAGGATCCTGCCCTGCTTGTAAGAGAGACCAGGTGCACCGGTCACCATGGGCTTTGCCATGTGTGTGTGTGCGCTATCCGCAGCGATGCTGATGATGGGTAAGACCTCCTAAAGCCGGTTCAGGCAGATTCCTCCACACACACTGGATGTAATATCACGTTCACTGCTTTGTGCCATTCAACTGGAACTAATATTCTATTCTTTTTCTTTGACAGGTGAATTCACAATGGCACAAGGTAGGATTGCGTTGACATAGCCATTGTGGAATAGAATGAAAACATCTACATCCTGTAACAGTACCTCCACCTCTGCACTGGTGAAGTTAGATCTGCGCTTACTCGACCAGTGCTCGCTTTCCTTATACCATGACTCGCTTACGAGTGGCTTTCGTGTAGATTCGGTTGATTCCGTCTGCACACGTCACTACGCTTGCGTGCCCTTATGAGGAGCTTGCGGGGCGTTTATGTATGCAAATTCAGGTGCACGAGAACGCGCTTTCAATTTGAGAAACCTCTTCCGGGGGAGCACAACTCAGAACACTTCTGCTGCGTAAGTACACATTTTTAGGCGTTTATGAATCTGGCGGATATGTTTTTCTTAAGTTGGTTTTCCAAAGTCCGTAGGAAACATTTCAGAAGAAACTTAAAAAAATATTTGAGAATGAGGCCCTTTGATATAAAAATAGTCTGCTAGATTAGGCTATTAATCTTTGAATGAATGAACGATTGACTGACAAGGAAGTGCGCTCTTGCTTTGAATATCATATCCAATCAAATTGGCGGTAAGTGGTCCAAAGCTTACTCTGATTGGTTGAGATGCAGGAGGAGATGTAGCTAACTTCCACCTAACAGATAGTAAGGAACAACACTATTCAGGTAGGCGGCCTGACACCTGAGTTGACAATTCATTCACTTCAATTATGTGTTTTCCATCAACTGCTTATCTGGTCTTCTAAAAGAAAGATTGTCAATCCACCAAAAAACTGCTCATTGAATCATCATTCCATTGAAAGATTCTGTTAAAAATAAAGATGATAGAGTATTTAAAAAAAAAAAAAAAACTTAGGCATCAAGCCACACAAACAATCACTCCGCTACACGGACAGGTCTCTTCACCTTCTTGTACCTCTACCATTCCACATACTGAAAACTAAAATAATTAAGGCTCTCTCTCTGAATAACAAACTGACTGATGATGACCAAATTCCAAAATAGTCAAATGAAGTTTCTCCAGATGAAGTGATTGTACCGTGGTGACACAATTGTGTACAGAGTCCTTGTTGCCCCATGGGGAACATGTTAATGTTGTGTGGAGTGTGATCTAACACGTCGTTCCATTATTCATCAAAGAACAAAACAACAACAATGTATTCATCTATTTAACCAGTAACACCGATGTCAAATACAACAACTCCACATCCAACTACGCCAACAACCTCTCCAGAGGCTCCACCTGACACCCCAACTTCTCCAGGAGCAACAGGAGTACCAACATTCCCAGATTCAACAACAACAGAAAGCCCAACATATTCAATTCGTTCAACAGCTGAACCAACAACTTCAGTATCAACAGCAGCAACTACTGCAGCATCTCCACCGACTACAACAACACCAACACCAGGTAAATCAACATTTGCACTCGATGGCGTACATTGACAAAATGGTAACTATGATTCCAAAACAGGTCCCTTGTTTGAGAATGAAAATGTATTAACATCTATTTGTAAATGATTTACGAGTTATTTTAAGAAGCATTTAATACTGCTAGTTTAACTGCAACTTTGTTATTTATCAGAGGCAGCTCTCGTGGCATAAAGTAAACACATTTTTGATAATAAAAATGATAAAGTACTAAAAAACTAAAACAAACTGATGAATTAGGCCATACACCATTCACTCAGCTACAGGGACAGGTCTGTTCACCTACTTGTACCTCTCTCATTCCACATACTCTATGGTAAAAGAATGAGGGCTCTCTCTCTGAATAACAACTTGACTGATGACCAAATTCCAAAATAGTCAAATTAAGGTTCCCCAGATGAAGTTATGGCACCGTGGTGACACACTTGTGTACAGAGTCCTTGTTGCCCCATGGGGAACATGTTAATGTTGTGTGGAGTGTGATCTAACATGTAGTTCCATTATTCATCAAGGAACAAAACAATAACAATGTATTCATCTATTTAACCAGTAACACCGATGTCAAATACAACAACTCCACATCCAACTATGCCAACAACCTCTCCGGAGGCTCCACCTGACACCCCAACTTCTCCAGGAGCAACAGAGAGCCCAACATCTTCAATTCTTTCAACAACTGAACCAACAACTTCAGTATCAACAGCAGCAACAATTGCAGCAACTCCATCAACCACAACACCAGCACCAGGTATATCAACATTTACACCCAATGGCGTACATAGGAAAAATGGTAACTTTGATTCCAAAACAGGTCCCTTGGTTAAGAATGCAAATGTATTAACGTCTATTTGTAAAATGATTTACAAGTTATTTAAGGAGTATGTAATACTGCTATTTTTACCGCGACTTTGTAATTTATCAGAGGCAGCTCTCGTGGCATAAAGTACAAACACATTTTTGATAATAAAAAGGATAAAGTATTAAAAAACAAACTGATTAATTAGGCCCTACACACCATTCACTCAGCTACAGGGACAGGTCTGTTCACCTACTTGTACCTCTCTCATTCCACATACTGTATGCTAAAA
Organism: Sprattus sprattus; assembly: GCF_963457725.1. Classification (NCBI taxonomy): domain Eukaryota; kingdom Metazoa; phylum Chordata; class Actinopteri; order Clupeiformes; family Clupeidae; genus Sprattus; species Sprattus sprattus. The sequence continues at coordinate 8,509,107 of NC_137925.1, forward strand.
GAATGAAGGCTCTCTCTTTGAATAACAACCTGACCCAAGACCATTAAAAATCCAAAATATTCAATTGACGTTTACCAAGATGAAGTAATGGTACCGTGGTGACACACTTGTGTACAGAGTCCTTGTTGCCAGATGGATAACATGTTAATAATTATGTGTGAAGTGTGATCTAGCATGCACATCAGTTCCATTATTCGTCAAAGAACAAAACAATAACAATGTATGATCTATTCAACCAGTAACACTGATGTCAAATACAAGAACTCCGGAAGCATCTACGGCAACAACATCTCTAAAATCACCAACTGACACCCCACCTTCTCCAGGAGCAACAGGAGTACCAGCATTTCCACATTCAACAACAACAGAAAGCCCAACATCTTCAATTCTTTCAACAACTGAAGCAACAACTTCAGTATCAACAGCAGCAACGACTGCAGCCTCTCCACCGACTACAACACCAACAACAACAACAACAACAGGTAAATCAACATTTACAACCAATGGCGTATACAGGCAAACTGGTAACTATGATTCCAAAACAGGTCTTCCCTTGGTTGAGAATGCAAATGTATTCACATCTATTTGTATATGATTTACAAGTTATTTTAAGAAGCATTTACAGTTTTTCACTATTGTTAAAAAGTATAAAGCGAAAATTCGGCACAATCTGCACAACCTTCACGTCATGTATCAATCGCTCGCCCCAAGTGGGAAATACTTAAGATTCCCTTATCTACATTAGAGTCCGATTTTCCTTGTGAACACACTGATGTCAATTACACATCACGTTGTTGTCAAAACAGTGCACACAAAGTTCTGTTGTTGCACACAATTTTCAAGTAAAATCTCAAAGCATCAACCTGCAAACCACAAATAGTCAAATCTCTAAACTTTCAGGTCTTTTGACCAATTTGCAGTGAGGACTGCACCATTAAAGTGTCTTGAGCCTCTGTTTTGTTGGATAAACTATTGAAAACTTTGAAAAGATCCACAACCAGAGAAGGAGAGGGGTAAGAGTGAGAGGAGGAAGAAGAGGAGGACAAGAAGGAGGAGGAGTAGGAGGTTGAAGAGTAGTATTTGTATTTTGCAGGACTGAAAGAGAACCACACTGTGGAGGAAGAAAACACACTTTCAATATTTTTTGAAAGCAAAGTAGCATTTTCCAGGAGATATAAAGGGTTTTGCATTTTCAGTTAGTTGCTTTGGAATTTGTGTTAAGAGTTTTGAGAACGAGGCATGCTTTCAAAAAATGTGTGTAAGCAATTCAGAAAAACTATAAGCATTTTGTATACAATTTTATGTCAATACAATCTGGTGGAACAGGAGACTAAAATTGTAAATATGGTTTGTGAGAACAACGGTATTGCTGTTTTATGTTTGACTATGAAAAATGTAGGCCTACACTGATACATTTTACAAAAGGAGAAAGGGCTCAATGAGTCATTGTCATTCATATGGTGTGTTTCGATGATTTCAATTTTGTTTTCAATTTTGCCTTCTGTGTGCTGTAAATGCTTGGTAGTGTGCAGCTAATGCTTAGTTGTGTGTACTAAATTAATGTATGTGTGTGTGTTTTGAAAATATGGCTGTGTGTACCAAATGAAAACACGAGTTCCATTTTGTGAACAGTTAAGAGATTTGATAGCAAAGAGTCATCTTGCAAAGGGAGTGTCAGGTTTAGCATTTTGTGTGTGAGGTTTTCAATTTTCTGTGTGCAGTTTTGAGAAAGACGTTACTGTTTTGAAAAACGGGTTTTAGCAACAGTGAAAAACTGTAATACTGCTCTTTAACTGCAACTTTGTTATTTATCACTGGCAGCTCTAGTGGTATTAAGTACAAACAAAACTTTCTTTTGCTTTTACAACTAATCTAAATACTGGATATGAATATTTCAAACACAGGTTCTGTGGCTACCAGCCCTGCGTTTGACCCTTGTCACAGCTACACTGTGCTAGATGACGCATGGAGGGCTGCCAACAACACAATCCATGACAACATCTTAAAGTGTGACACTGACATCAACTGGCAAGGCTGGTACCGGATGTTTTACCAGGGAACAGATGCCCATATGCCAGAGTACTGCGTGAGAATGAACCGCTGTGGAGCCCATGCTCCTTTGTGGCTGAACGGAACACACCCACGAGTGGGGGAGGGTATCGTGACGCGCCAGGTCTGTGGGCACTGGAAGTGGGGATCAAACAATGGAGAGGACTGCTGCAAGTTTGCAAACCCGCCTGTTCGAATCAAAGCGTGCCCTGGAAACTACTATGTGTATGAGTTTGAGAGACCATTTTACTGCTATCTGGCCTACTGTACAGGTGAGTGAGTGAAGTCATTAACCCCTGATGTAGCCAAAGTCTGTGTATGACAATGAATCTTCATTCAGATTTATGTTCAACTTTGACCTTTTCCAGATGTGGGTGATATTGATTTAAACATGAAAGCCCCAGAACCAACTGATGGACCAACACCACAGCCCAACATTGGAACGACAGCAAGTCTCCCTTCAAGTGAGTCACATTAAGTAACAGACAGTATCGATAACAAAGATGGAAGAGCGGATACAAATTAATTATCCTACTGAATTACAGAATATAAGCATATGATTTACAAGTTATTTAATACTGCAAGTTTTACTGGAACTTTGTTATTTACAAACAAATCTTACTTTAGCTTATAAAACTAATCTAAATGACAGAATTTAAGGTCCACATTACTGCAAAAGTGATTGTCATCATGCATAACTGTACAAGGTGATGTGCTGTAGGACCATGTATCTCTAACTTTCCACAACTCCTCCAGGTGTATTTTACCCCTTCGGACCAGGGGATTCATATTCCAGTCGTGTCGATGATGGCTCAACATCCATTAACACAGCGCAATCATTTCGCTATTTCAGGCAGGCATTAACCCGGATATACGTAAGTCAATGTTTTCACTTATTACAACTCAGATTAGCATTTCCTGGTAAAAATGCTTTCCTGGAAAGAGCTGACCCAAATAAATAATGAGTCTGTATGTGACAATTAAGGTGTCAATATCTGATGAAAAAATCCAGAAAAGGCTTTGGAAAAATCCAATAATCATTTAGCCTACCATTCACAGACAACTTCCAACTTTTCCCTTTAGTACCACATTTGAGTTTTCTTCACAATGAGTCAATTGGTTTTGCAGGTTAACAACAATGGATTTCTCACTTTTGACAATGGATGGCGAGGATGGAGTCCATACCAGTTTCCTGCTTATGCACACCGCAACATCATTGCCCCGTTCTGGACAGACATTGACAATCGACGTAGAGGCACCATATCCTACCGCCAGTACACCAGTGGCAGTGTCCTCCAACAAGCTACAACAGACATCAACCAGTACTTCCCTGGAATAAGCTTCTCAGCCTCCTGGGTCTTTGTTGCAACATGGGACAAAGTGGAATATTACTCGTACTCAGGAACAGTAAATATTTTTTTGGCCCATATTATGGTTCTGAAGCTTTATCAGTGTAATTATTGACCTACTGTCTGGGACAGAAGAGACATTACTTGTAATGGAACTGGTATTGAAATTATTAACAAACTATTCAATTTTACTTCAATCACTACTTTAACATCCATCTATTGTATCATTATCCAAGGAAACATCATTCCAAGTGGTCCTGATCTCAGGGGGTCAAGTCTCATTTGCACTGATGAATTATGGATCCATTGCTGCAACACGCCATCATGTGCAGGTAAGCCGACCAGCGTTTCCGTTGTCCGGTAATTTGAAAAAAATGAGATGTCCGAAAATATAAGATCTCACCGGTCAAATTGTCCAATTGGAATTGCTTAAAAGTCCCATCCCCCAAACACAATCTGAATTTGAGAATAACCCTAATAGTTAGGCCTATAAAGCAAACATGCACTGCCCTAATTATGTTTTAAATGAACAGGCTATTCTGCCGTTAGAAAGTTATTAAACAACACGCATATGCATTTTAAGTAAAGCGCAAACCTTCGGTTATAAACAAGTAGCAAACTGAGTCAGAAGGATCAAACATGGCCAAGCAAACTAGCCTTAAAAGCTTTTTAAGAGGCCAAACACAACTGATGAGGGTGAACGGCTGATAAGGATGAACCTGTAATACCTGAAGCCATAGATGTTCGGACAGCTCCACCAGAGAAAAGGCCGAAGTTCCCTTGGCTAAGGTGCAAGGTAATTGATGGTAACGATAAAATGTTCTGTTCGCACTGCAAAAAGGCAGGACGACGTAACGGATTCACAAGAGGCAGGGCTCGAGACTAACTTTTTGGCTAAGGAGCACTGTGCTCCTAAACCAGCAAATATCTAGGCACACCACTATAAAAGGCGTGCTGCAAAACCGTTATTCTGTCACGGGGTTTATAAAATACCTTAAAGTCCTCAGAGTGGCGGTCATTTTTCAAGGTAGCAGTTTGCAGCCTTGAAGCTGCCTATTTTGGAATCAGATCAATGCCATAAATATTTTGTAATCTGTAATATAGATTTTGTATCTGTAATATAGATTTTGTATTTGTGAAACCATCTACACTTTCAAAACCTATCTACAGATACGGATTTCAAATACGAAATGTATCTACACTTTCAAAAACTATCTACACTTTCAAGAACTAGGCTATCTACACTTTCAAAAACTATCTTCACTTTCAAAATCTGCAGATATGGATTTCAGTTACGCATTACGGATACGGATTTCAAGTACGAATTACGGATTTCTGTTACGAATTACAAAATCTTTTTGGCACTGTCTTTACTTCCTTTCTAAAGAGCCAATCAGCGCTTTTGGCAGATTTTGTAAAGCGCCAATCAACACATTGTATCCTGTACTGACTAGCCAATCAGCGCTAGCTTGCTGGCAACAGGGAAAGTTGAGTGAAACGGTGTATGCAGCAGTCATGGATCAGAGACCGAGAAATGGCACAAGTAAGAAGTCCTATATTTGGAGTTGTTAATAAAGTCATTGTAAAACGCACAATCACAGTCAGTGGTTTTCACTCCACACTTCGTTCCACCTGTTTCAAAGGTCCTTGTCGTTGTATGGAAGGTATTAGGATCTGCTTTGGTAGCTAACGAAAGCTAACGTTAGCATTTTCGTGACCAATCTCCTATTCACATTTAATTAAGTTAACCATGAACAGTATTCATATGACCCATTATCACGATGAGAACATTTAGCAGACAGACTGCTATTGTCTTGTTCTCCAGACACATGCAATGTGATGGTGGGGCGTATACCGTTAAGTGGATATGCATCCTCAACAACTGGATAATGACCAGCCTGATTTCAAAACCACCTTGCAATGTCATTTTCGTTTCTTTTCATGGCACTTTGGGGTAGCCTATTTGAAAACGCTTTATTGTGTATTTTTTGTGGAAGCGAGTTTTCTAGCGTCTCAGTGGAAGAGATATATGAGGCAGCAAGCTGGAGTTCTCGCCACACTTTCATTCGATTCTATTTGTTAGATGTGGCTGAGACCAATTTCTTAGTTACAACGCGTTCTGCAGCCAAGCGATCTCTGAATCGCCAGAGCCTAAGATTAACTAAATAGTACAGGTGTTCATTAGCCCTTTGGGCCAGACATAAGGCATGCTCATTTAACTTCCCCCACGGAGTTTGTACACCGAATTGTATTCAAACCATGCGGGGGAGACCCCAGATCTCTCCCTCCCTAGGCAGAGCGGTGGCAGATTTAGGTTATAACTATTGAATAATGAGCGGGCCAGCAGTTGCCAGCAAGCTAGCGCTGATTGGATAGTCAGTACAGGATACAATGTGTTGATTGGCGCTTTAGAAAATCTGCCGAAAGCGCTGATTGGCTCTTTGGAAAGGCTGTAAAAA
>NC_137925.1:8515163-8517663 GCF_963457725.1 Sprattus sprattus
AAAGTGGTATAATTCCAGATGTTAGGTATCTGATATCACCTTAAAGTGGTAAACTCTAAGATGTTAGGTATCTGATATCACCTTAAAGTGGTAAACTCTAAGATGTTAGGTCATCTGATATCAGCTTAAAGTGGTAAAACTGTCAGATGTTAGGTATCGATGTAACATGGACCTCTGTGTGTATACGTAGATGTACAGGGACCTGTGTGTGTATACGTAGATGTAACGAGGATCTGTGTGTGTGTACACGTAGATATAACGAGGATCTGTGTGTGTTAACGTAGATGTAAATAGGATCTGTGTGTGTTTACGTAGATGTAACAAGGATCTGTGTGTTTTTACGTAGATGTCACGAGGATCTGTGTGTTTTTACGTAGATGTAAATAGGATCTGTGTGTGTTTACGTAGATGTAACGAGGATCTGTGTGTTTTTACGTAGATGTCACGAGGATCTGTGTGTTTTTACGTAGATGTAAATAGGAGCTGTGTGTGTTTACGTAGATGTAACGAAGATCTGTGTGTTTTTACGTAGATGTAAATAGGAGCTGTGTGTGTTTACGTAGATGTAACGAAGATCTGTGTGTGTTTACGTAGATGTAACGAGGACCTGAAGGTGCCTGCTGGAGAGGCGGGGAAAGGCTGCTGCTGCTACAACATCGAGTTCACCTTTGATGCAGACACACAGGTGGCCATCACCGTCTACTACCAGGCCATCGAGGAGTACCACAACGGGGTGCCCATGTGAGTGTGTGGCACAGGCTTCTCATACAATACACACACAAACACACACACATACACACACACACACACACAGTTTACATGAATCGCATTTGAGACACATTTAAGATGGCAATAAATCACCTATGGCTTTCTTGAGGTCGTGTCGTGAAGATCGAGCGACAAAAACACATAAGCAACATGTTAAAGGTCAAGAGAAATTACAGACACATGAAGGCTGCTATGCAGTGGGAGCTGGTACCCTCTATAACAGACACATGAAGGCAGTGGGAGCTGGTACCCTCTATAACAGACACATGAAGTCAGTGGGAGCTGGTACCCTCTAGAACAGACACATGAAGGGAGGTAGTACCCTCTAGAACAGACACATGAAGGCAGTGGGAGCTGGTACCCTCTAGAACAGACACATGAAGGGAGGAAGTACCCTCTATAACAGACACATGAAGGCAGTGGGAGCTGGTACCCTCTAGAACAGACACATGAAGGGAGGTAGTACCCTCTAGAACAGACACATGAAGGCAGTGGGAGCTGGTACCCTCTAGAACAGACACATGAAGGGAGGTGGTAACCTCTAGAACAGGCAGACAGACGGACTGCTCATGATCTATTTATTCATACAGGCAGAGTGTACATCTATGTATCTACATGAATTCAGATCTTGTGAATTTTGTTCTTCTATGATGTTTTAGGGTTAGGGGTTAGGGTAATGTTGTTCTCCTGTGATGTTCTAGGGTTAGGGTAATGTTGTTCTCCTGTGATGTTCTAGGGTTAGGGTTATGTTGATCTGATGTGATGTTCTAGGGTTAGGGTAATGTTGTTCTCCTGTGATGTTCTAGGGTTAGGGTAATGTTGTTCTCCTGTGATGTTCTAGGGTTAGGGTTATGTTGATCTGATGTGATGTTCTAGGGTTAGGGTAATGTTGTTCTCCTGTGATGTTCTAGGGTTAGGGTAATGTTGTTCTCCTGTGATGTTCTAGGGTTAGGGTTATGTTGATCTGATGTGATGTTCTAGGGTTTGGGTAATGTTGTTCTCCTGTGATGTTCTAGGGTTAGGGTTATGTTGTTCTCCTGTGATGTTCTAGGGTTAGGGTTATGTTGATCTGATGTTCCCTCGCACCTGCAGATACCTCCCTCAGGACGGCGCCCTGCAGTCGGAGACGGTGCACTTCAAACGGGGCGTCTGTCAGCAGTTCTGCCTGCCCTCACATTCCGTCAACCTGTCAGATTGGGCCGACGAGGAGGTACTCTACCCTTGACTTACTCACTACACCTTAAACCCCACTTATCCTCGAAAACACCATATACCCTCCAAAATGCTCTGAATTCCTGAAACTCTCACTAGTCCTTTAAGCACGCAATTCAAAATCAGCTGTAATGACCCCGTGGTGAGAGAAAGAGGGAGTGTTGGGGCTCCCTGGCTGTGCATGCCAGTCGGAGGCCGTGTAGCGGTGTTCATGCCGGTCGGAGGACGCGTAGCTGTGTTTGTGCCAGTCTGAGGACGTGTCACGGTGTTCGTGCCAGTCAGAGGATGCGTAGCTGTGTTCATGCCGGTCGGAGGCGGTGTAGCGATGTTCTGGCACCATGAGTGATTGTGCTCCTTGCCTCTGTAGCTGCTGTTTGACATGGAGAAGGACGTCTACCCCATGGTGGTGCAGGCTGTGGTGGACGAGGGAGAGGGTGAGTAGACCCTGGTTTCCTCATCATCCAGAAATGATATAGATGTTGTATTGTCAGCAACTAAGATGAATGGCATGAATGGAGGC
>NC_137925.1:8520163-8522663 GCF_963457725.1 Sprattus sprattus
ATCTGTCTGTCTGTCTCTTCTCTCTCTCTAGCTCTCCATCTGTCTGTCTCTTCTCTCCCTCTTCATCTGTCTGTCTCTTCTTTCTCTCTCCCTCTCCATCTGTCTATCTCTTCTCTCTCCCTCTCCATCTGTCTGTCTCTTCTCTCTCCCTCTCCATCTGTCTGTCTCTTCTTTCTCTCTCCCTCTCCATCTGTCTATCTCTTCTCTCTCCCTCTCCATCTGTCTGTCTCTTCTCTCTCCCTCTCCATCTGTCTGTCTCTTCTCTCTCCCTCTCCATTTGTCTGTCTCTTCTCTCTCCCTCCCTCTCCATCTGTCGATCTCTTCTCTCTCCCTCTCCATCTATCTGTCTCTTCTCTCTCCCTCTCCATCTGTCGATCTCTTCTCTCTCCCTCTTCATCTGTCTGTCTCTTCTCTCTCTCTCCCTCTCCATCTGTCTGTCTCTTCTCTCTCCCTCTCCATCTGTCTGTCTCTTCTCTCTCTCTCCCTCTTCATCTGTCTCTTCTCTCTCTCTCCCTCTCCATCTGTCTGTCTCTTCTCTCTCTCTCCCTCTCCATCTGTCGATCTCTTCTCTCTCTCTCCATCTGTCTGTCTCTTCTCTCTCTCTCCCTCTCCATCTGTCGATCTCTTCTCTCTCCCTCTCCATCTGTCTGTCTCTTCTCTCTCCCTCTTCATCTGTCTGTCTCTTCTCTCTCCCTCTTCATCTGTCTGTCTCTTCTCTCTCCCTCTCCATCTGTCTGTCTCTTCTCTCTCTCTCCCTCTTCATCTGTCTCTTCTCTCTCTCTCCCTCTCCATCTGTCTGTCTCTTCTCTCTCTCTCCCTCTCCATCTGTCGATCTCTTCTCTCTCCCTCTTCATCTGTCTGTCTCTTCTCTCTCTCTCCCTCTCCATCTGTCTGTCTCTTCTCTCTCCCTCTCCATCTGTCGGTCTCTTTCCCCCCAGTCAGGTGTCTCTCTGGCCTGTGTGAGTGGGGGAAAGGACTCTGTTCTATTGATTGTGCTGGCCTAACAGCGCCCTTCCACTTAGTGTTCTATAATCAATAGCTGAACCTCCTCTCAGCAGCTGGCCATGGAACAGATCCGGCCCTGATCTGGCCCTGTTCTGGCCCTGATCTGGCCCTGGTCTGGTCCTGGTCTGGCATTGGTCTGGCCTTGGTGTGGCCTTGATTCGGCACTGGTCGGCCTGGTCTTGTTCTCTAGCAGATTTGATCCTGACGAGAGTCAGCATCTCTTTGGGTGCTCTCTCCCTGTGGTGGTGGGGGGGTTGCACTCCCCCCCCCCCACCTCTCTCTGTGATGTCATTCCCCCCCCCCCCCCCGTCGTGTCTCTTCTCCCCAGCGTTCCGAGCCCTGCTCCAGATCCGCGCGATGAGGAAGAAGCTCAGTCCGCTCTCCCCGGCCGGATACAACTCCGTCATCACCTCCCAGACCTCCGACTCCGAGGAGCATTCCGTAAGCCCACACACACACACACACACACACACAACCATCCCCCTAGGGTAGGACCGGCCACACTTCATATAATTTTTTTACAACAACTGCTTACAAAAAATGCAAGTCCAGAAGCCTACACTCACACAGACTATAAACCCTCACCCATACACTCACACTCACTCGGTAAGGTGACATTGCTGACTGACATGGCGTTTCTCAGGTGATGCGTTAATCTGAGTGGATTGGCTGTCTGTCCAGACTGCAGATGGCACCTGACTGCCTCACAAAACACAAACTACTGAATAACAAACAAAACAACAAACAGACTAATAAACAAATGAACACACAACAAACAGAGAGCACATTAAGATCAAATTAAGCAAATGAAGATCTATTAATGCTCTCCTCTGTTATATTGCAGTGATCATATTACAGTGATCAGATGAGTATTCAGAAAGTTTGACCCTTTCGGATGATTATCTGTCTTTATCTCTCTGTCCTTTCTTTTTCTCTCTGTCTCTCTCTCTCTCTCCTTTCTTTTTTCTCTGTCTCTCTCTTCTTTCCTTTTCTCTCTGTCTCTCTCTCTCTCCTTTCCTTTTCTCTCTGTCTCTCTCTCTTCTTTCTTTTTCTCTCTGTCTTTCTCTCTCTCCTTTCTTTCTCTCTCTGTCTCTCTCTCCTTTCTTTTTCTCTCTGTCTCAATCTCTCCTTTCTTTTTCTCGCTGTCTCTCTCTCTCTCTCCTTTCTTGTTCTCTTTCACTCTCTCTGTTCCACCCCCATCCCCACCCCAGACGTCCGAGCACATCCCCCCAGGTTATGAGACTGTCTCTCTGCTGGAGGCTCTGAACGGGCCCCTCAACCCGTCCCGGTCGCCGGCCCCCCAGCAGGGCACGACTGCGGGGCACGTTTCGGGGGCGCTGCCTTCTTATGGCAGCGAGAGCCGGCAGGCCCTGCCCGCTCAGGCCTGCCCCCCACAGGACCTCTCTGGTAACGCCAGCCAGGTCCTCAAGCTGAAGAAGAGCAGCTCAAAGTGAGACACGCACCCACACACACACACACACACACTATGCACACA
>NC_137925.1:8525163-8585163 GCF_963457725.1 Sprattus sprattus
GAGTGTGAGGAGGTGTGTGTGTGTAAAGGTGTGAGGTGTGTGTGGAGATGTGTGTGTGTGCAGGTGTGCTAGCAACGACAGATTGTGTGGGCATGTGCGTGAGCATCTGTGTGTGTGTGTCCTCACGTCTCTCAAGTCAAGCTGCTGTGACAGTGTGTGTGGTCTCCAGACAGTGAATTATGCATCTCCAGATGGCCTGAGGGTTTGACCTCTCCAACTCCAAACCACCGTCTCTGATCTGGCTCTGATCTGGCTCTGATCTGGCTCTGATTTGGCTCTGATTTGGCTCTGATTTGGCTCTGATCTGGCTCTGATCTGGCTCTGTGTGTGTGTGTGTGTGTGTGTGTGTGTGTGTGTGTGTGTGTGTGTGTGTGTGTGCGTGTGTGTGTGTGTGTGTGTGTGCGTTGTAGGAACTGCCCAGTGAATCCAAAGAGCAGAACTTGGCTGCAGCTGGTGCTGAGGAGCAGGACTCTGAGGTATGGAAGACGAACACACACACTAACACACTCAGACACACACATACACACTCACACACACACACACACACACACACACACACACACACACACACACACACACACACACACACACACACATACTAACACACTCACACAAACACATACACACATACACACTCACAATCTCACCCACACACACACACACACACACACACACACACACACACTCACAAACACACACACACACACGCACACACACACACACTCACACATCCGGACTATACCAGGGCTATAACAGAGATTGGACCAGGAGGAACATATCAGGACTATATCTGGACCACGTCAGGACTAGATCAGGTCTACATCAGGACCACATCAGGGCTAGAACAGAAGTAGGTCTGGACCATATCAGGATTAGATTAGGACCACATTGGGATTAGATCAGGACCACATCAGGATTAGATTAGGACCACATTGGGATTAGATCAGGACCACATGAGGATTAGATTAGGACCACATTGGGATTATATCAGGACCACATGAGGATTAGATTAGGACCACATTGGGATTATATCAGGACCTCATCAGGTCTACATCAGGACCACATCGAGGATCTTTTATGAAGATATTTTTAATGTTGGTTGTTCTCTGCTCTGTCTGCAGGGAAATGACGTTACAGAAGAGGATTGCCCTTCCCCCACTAAAGAGCCAGGTAACCACCTCTGTAGATAACTCTGGAAAGGCTTGCCATACTGTAGAGCCAGGTAACCACCTCTGTAGAGTACTCTGGAACGGCTTGCCATACTGTAGAGCCAGGTAACCACCTCTGTAGAGTACTCTGGAAAGGCTTGCCATACTGTTGAGCCAGGTAACCACCTCTGTAGAGTACTCTGGACAGGCTTGCCATATTTTCCTATGGTCTGAAAAATGCTGTTTTCTTTTGGTTGAACCAAATCTTCTACAAGCACAAAGAGTGAGTCTGCATTAACCCATGCTCACACTTCATGATATACACATACGAACATATGCATTTATCAGACATCCACATGCGCGCAAAATTCAAAACACTCTCACTCTTTCACACACGCACACACACACACGCAAATCACTCTGTCAATATTTCACACACACATACACACACACACACACACACACACACACACAGATACACACGCACACAGATACACACACGCAAACACACATATACACAAATCACTCTCTCAATATTTCACACACACACACACAAACACACATATACACAAATCACTCTCTCAATATTTCACACACACACACAAACACACAAATCACTCTCTTTATTTCACACACACAAACACACACACAAACGCACCTGCCAGGTGTATCGAGATGGTCCTACGTATCTAATTTCCTGCATTAGTTTTGACAGATTTGCCAATATCCTCAGATTGCTTTATACTCTATCATTAAAGGTTTATGACTCTCATAACGCACACGCACCCACACACACACACACACACACACACACACACACACACACACACACACACACACACACACACACACACACACACACACACACACACACACAAACACACACACACAGCAGAAGGGTGAGGCCAATGATGCTACTTAGCAACAATATCCATGTTTGTGTGTAAATCATCATGGCTGTGTGTGTGTGTGTGTGTGTGTGTGTGCTCCTCTCCGTCACAGGACTTGTGTGCTTGTATGTGTTGTGGTTTTTGTGCTGTGTTTTAGTTGGTGTGTTGATGTTCTGTATGCATGCATTTGCTGTGTGTCTTCTGTGTGCAAGATGAGGTAACTCAGAGTGATCTGTAGTGTAACAGTGCTCTTCTGTGTTCAAGATGAGGTAACTCAGAGTGATCTGTAGTGTAAAAGTGCTCTTCTGTGTGCAAGATGAGGTAACTCAAGGAGATCTGTAGTGTAAAAGTGCTCTTCTGTGTGCAAGATGAGGTAACTCAAGGTGATCTGTAGTGTAAAAGTGCTCTTCTGTGTTCAAGATGAGGTAACTCAAGGAGATCTGTAGTGTAAAAGTGCTCTTCTGTGTTCAAGATGAGGTAACTCAGAGAGATCTGACGGACAGACAGCACCTGACTCTGGTGCGAGTGCGGCTCAGATCTGGCGTAGATTTGGCCAGAGTCATGTGCTGTTTGGTTTGTGTGTCAAAGGAGAAATTGGCCTGGTCTGATACTACATATCATGAACATGTATAACTACACACACTGACTAGTGTTAAAGTGTGTGTGTGTGTTCTGTCTCTTGCATGTGTACCCATTCTCCCTCCCACTGCATATGAAGATGGCTTCGTCTTGTGTGTGTGTGTGTGTGTGTGCGTGCGTATGTGTGTGTGCATGTGTGTTCGTGTGTGTGTTTGTGTGTGTGTGTGTGTGTGTGTGTGTGTGTGTCGGCTGGCCATCAGCGCTCATCACCACCACTCCGACTCCGTCCCTCTGCTAGGCTGTGTACGAGCCACACCCACTTGTGCATGCCCCACCCCGGATTCAAACACAAACCCCGCCTCCATGCTCAAACCCCGCCCCTCCCACTCTGCTGCTGTGGCTGCTTGTCTGACCTCTGACCTCGCTTGCAGGTGGGCGCGGGAGGAGCGAGGCGCCGCCTTGTGGCGAGTTTGAGAATAACAATCAGGGCCCGTCCGACTCGCTCTGCCTCACAGGGCTGGACAATGAGCAGCCCCCTGACGCCCGATTCGCCGGTGAGTCCCGACCTCTTGCGCAGGGTCCTTTCTGATTGGACGGTAGGCTGGAGGGCCTAGAGTGGATTGGGCGGGGGTGGGAACTTCATGCAAGGGGGCGCTCTTGAGCTGTTTGAAGCAGTGTGCCATCACACCCGAGGCAAGACCGGGTAACACACTCATCCTCCCCACATGGGCCCTCAAATGCAGGAGCTCTCATGCTGCACTGTCTGTCTGTCTGTCTCTCTCTCTCTTTCTCTCTCTGTCTGTCTGTCTGTCTGTCTGTCTTTCTCTCTCTCTCTCTCTCTCTGTCTGTCTGTCTCTCTGTCTGTCTGTCTGTTCGCTCTCTCGCTCTCCGTCTCTTCACCCTCTCTGCTGCCCTGTGTGTGGATGTGTTTGTGTGTGTGTGGATGTGTGTGTGTGTGGGATGTGTTTGTGTGGATGTGTTTGTGTGTGCATTCTAATGGTAAGATTTTGGGTGAGTGAGTGAGTGTACATATATGTGTGTGTACATGTTTAACTGTTCCCATCATGAAGGTAGGGTTCATGTTGTGTGTTTGTGTGTGTGTGTGTGTGCCAGCTCTGAGCTGCTTTGCTGCGTGTCATGCCTTCCTCGCCCCCCTCCCCCCCCCTCCTCCCCACTCCCCACACACACATTCATCTCTGATCTTAGCCATGCTGGTCAGAACCAGACCTAACTGGACTGACTGGTTCCCTGAGCTGTACCTGTACTCATCTGCTGTGGTGTGCTTCTGACTGGCCCATACGCTGGTGCTGTAGTGTCTGCTGGGCTTGAGGGAGGCTGGATGTCTCTGCATGGAGGGACAGTGGCTCCCCCGGTAGCACATCTCTGTGGACCAGAACTTGGCCAGAATCGGACCAGATCTCCTCCTGAGTCATCTGCTAGCCGTATCTGGTGTCTGACTGTCAGGTGTAGGAGCCATGGGTCAGTGTTTTGTGTTTGGCAGACCAGCAGAGAGTGAGACTCCATTTTTAAGAAGCTCTTCTTAAGCTCAATCTGAACCCTCCTGAAGTGCACTGCTACTAGCTTAGCGTTAGCCTCTGAAACAGATGTAGCCTCAATCTGACCCTAAGCGATAGCCTCTGAAACAGATGTAGCCCAGATCTGACCCTTAGCGTTAGCCTCTAAAACAGATGTAGCCTCAGTCTGACCCTTACAATAGCCTCTGAAACAGATGTAGCCTCACCTGACCCTAAGCGTTAGCCTCTGAAACAGATGTAGCCCAGATCTGACCCTTAGCGTTAGCCTCTAAAACAGATGAAGCCTCAATCTCACCCTAAGCGTTAGCCTCTAAAACAGATGTAGCCCAGATCTGACCATTACCGTTAGCCTCTGAAACAGATGTAGCCCAGATCTGACCCTTACAATAGCCTCTGAAACAGATGTAGCCTCAGTCTGACCCTTAGCGTTAGCCTCTGAAACAGATGTAGCCCCGATCTGCCCCTAGGCGTTAGCCACTAGGTTCTCTAACCTCCTCTGGATGTTAAAGTCTGTCCACGAGGGAAGTGTAGTGTGTAGTGTTTCCTAACATGAGGCTCAGTGATTTAATGAGTGTGTTTTTTAAGAAACTTGATCATAAGGTATTCACTAATACACGTATAACATCCAGTGAAAGGATTTGTAAGAGTGTCATAACTCTTCTAACTCTTCTAACTAGAGCAGACTAGCCTCGCCTATCTCCAGCCTAGCAGAACTGCCTCCTAACCCCTCCTTTCTTTAAAGAGTTCTCTCCTCTGTGGATGTGTTACTAGTTCTTTCTCTTTCTCTGCATTGTAAATGTGCTCTTTCTTTCTTTCTTTCTCTCTTTCTTTCTTTCTCTCACTCTTTCTTTCTCTTCTCCTCTCTCTCTGTATTTGTATATATCCTCAACTATATATACGTGCTCATCTCTCCATCTCTGCACCTCTTCTCCATCACTCCATCCCTCTCTCCCTCTCTCCCTCTCTCTCTCTCTCTCTCTCTCTCTCCCCCGGATGTCTGTGGGATGGGCAGAGGCTGACTCGTGTCCTGTGCACATTGAGGAATAGGTATGGCCGTTAGTAGGATAAGACTTCACCATAACTTCAAGAAATGGGAAACTCCACCAATGTTCCATTTAAAAGATCCCCCCCCATGGATCATACCAATGTTCTCTCTCTCATGAAAGAGATACAGTATGGATGAGTTTACTCACTTAGTGCTTGGAAGTGTCACAGACATACACTACCCATCCTTACCAACAGTCACAGTGAATGAAAGATAAGGGAAACTGCATGTCACATGCCATAGAGATAATGAAGCTATGTCAGGCCTACGTCCCTAACCCACATTTAAGTGTGCTAGAGCTGTATGTGTCGTGTAAAATGTGTGTAAGTACAACATATGTCAATTAAAAGTTTGCCTTTTTTAAAAATGTACTATCTAGCTGCATTAGTCTACCTTTTATACCTCTGCTCTTATGCTTCCTCTTTTCTTCCCTTCTCCATTGCTTCCTGTCTTCTTTTTCACCTTTTCTCTGCTCCCTCTTTCTCTGTATTTCTCTTTCTCTCTTTGTCTTTCTCTCTCTCTTTTCTGCCTCTCAGGTCTGTTGTATCTTGGAGCATTCCGCCATGACCTTGACACCTTCTCTCACCATGGCAACGAGTCGTTCCCTCTCCATGGCAACCAGCTGTTTCCTCACCATGCCTCCACTAGCAACATCAACCTGGAGGAGAGGGGCGTGGTCATACCAAACACCACCACGAAAAGCACCCCCTGCACCCCCCGTGCCCCCCGCACCAACCGAAATCCCCACCACGGACCCTACCCTATCTGAGCAGCTCCTCCTGAGCCTCAAACACACCTCCATCATTTGCCATCCGAATCCTCCTCTGAGCCATGTCTGTCTTGCCTACTCCTTGCCTACACTATGAACCCTACACCATGTGTGAACCCAAACACCCCCACCTCCTCGGTGGGGCAGAGCGTACGGTGGGGGAACTGCCCTCCCCTCCATGCTGAGGCAAGATTCTCTGACCCTTCGACCCCCAACCCCAGGCAACACAACGCCTCAATGACTCTATGCCGCAGAGCTCCCCCAGAACTCCCTCCTGGCCTCAGAGTAAGGGTCTGAGCCCCTGGGCTCCTCGGAACCCACCTATTCCTGTTCTTGATCGGAACCCGCCTACCCCTGTTCTTGATCGGAACCCACCTACCCCTGTTCTTGATCGGAACCCGCCTACCCCTGTTCTTGATCGCAACCCAACTACAATTCTTCCTGATCAGAACCAAACTACCCCTCTTACTGATCGGAACCAAACTACCCCTCTTCCTGATCGGACGGCAGCACCACACAGCTCCTCTTCATCTGTGACATGATGTGCCCCCCCACCCCCCCACCCGTCTCTAGTACCTCCTAACTTCTCCAGGGCCTCAGCACCTGCCTTCTGCAATAAAAAACACTAAGCACTCAAAAAGAAATTAAGAACACACCACACTGTGCACCTGTCTTCTAATGACTTGCTTGGTCCCTCAGCACTGGAGCCCTGGTGAGATGCAGGCCCTGCATGGGTGCTCACTGGGGCCCTGGTGAGATGCAGGCCCTGCGTGGGATCCAGGCCCTGCATGGGAGCCCTGGTGAGATGCAGGCCCTGCGTGGGATCCAGGCCCTGCATGGGAGCTCTGGTGAGATGCAGGCCCTGCATGGGAGCCCTGGTGAGATGCAGGCCCTGTGTGGGATCCAGGCCCTGCATGGGAGCCCTGGTGAGATGCAGGCCCTGCGTGGGTGGTCCCTGCAGCGCTGGTGAGATGCAGACCCCCTGCATGGGTGCTCACAGTCAGCTTCTCTGTGAATAAATGCTTTCAGGATCCCACCATCTGGGCTCATCTACCCGTCAGCTAAATAACTCCAGGCAGATGCCGACTCTGGGCCAGATCTGTTCGGATCTCAGTTGGCCACTAAAGACCGGGGCCTGCTCAAGGGCTTAAGCACCGGCTTGGGCCTCGGCCCTGGTCACGGGCTTAGAGTTCCCCCAGACACCAGGGCTTTATCCCAGACACCAGGGTTTTACCCCCTAGTGGAACTAGTCCCCCCTAAATGTTGCTGTTTAGGTGGGCTGAATGCTTCTGTCTCTGCACACTGAAAGCACGACTGAAGCAGAAGCAGCAGGTTGTCCGCTGAGGTGTCTGCATTGCTGAGGAGGGAGGTGAAGGTTGGGTGGTGTAGTCTGCGTTGCTGAGGAGGGAGGTGAAGGTTGGGTGGTGTAGTCTGCGTTGCTGAGGAGGGGGGTGAAGGTTGGGTGGTGTAGTCTGCGTTGCTGAGGAGTGGGGTGAAGGTCGGGTGGTGTAGTCTGCGTTGCTGAGGAGGGAGGTGAAGGTTGGGTGGTGTAGTCTGCGTTGCTGAGGAGGGAGGTGAAGGTTGGGTGGTGTAGTCTGCGTTGCTGAGGAGGGGGGTGAAGGTTGGGTGGTGTAGTCTGCGTTGCTGAGGAGTGGGGTGAAGGTTGGGTGGTGTAGTCTGCGTTGCTGAGGAGTGGGGTGAAGGTTGGGTGGTGTAGTCTGCGTTGCTGAGGAGGGGGTTGAAGGTTGGGTGGTGTAATAGACTCTGAATGTGGTTGTGGGCAATTCATGATCTCGGTCTTGCACACCTACAAACACTATTTATGTTCAACTCTGGTTTTAAAAAGCTGCAGAATAAAAAAATAAACTATACAGCAATAAATGGACATAATCCTCCCCAGGTGTTCTATCCCCATGGAGATAACAGCTCACATGTCCTCCCACCCAGGTGTTCTATCCTCCCGGAGATAACAGCTCACATGTCCTCCCACCCAGGTGTTCTATCCTCCCGGAGATAACAGCTCACACGTCCTCCTCCCCAGGTGTTCTATCCCCCCAGAGATAACAGCTCACACGTCCTCCTCCCCAGGTGTTCTATCCCCCCAGAGATAACAGCTCACACGTCCTCCTACCCAGGTGTTCTATCCCCATGGAGATAACAGCTCACACGTCCTCAGAAAGGCTCTACAAGTTCTAAAGCTGTCAGTTTCTTCTGGCCAGCTCTGAAGCTAAAAAAGCTGCCACGCACAGACTGTGTTACTGATCTGAGTTAGCTGTGGTGAAGCTGAAGACTCTTCACTTGGGTCACTTGGGGTCAAACACTCTCATTCTGTTGTTGTTGTGTTACAAGTAATCGCTGTCAGGCGGCGCTCTTGCTGGCAGAGGAAGCGGCCGAGTGGCAGGGGAAAGCACACAGCTGGACACCACACATGGGCAATACAAACAGCAGGCAGGGGAAAGCTCTCCCATCAGCACTCTAATCTGAATCTAAACTGAATCCAGATCAGTGCCAGCTCCACTCTAATCTGAATCTAAACTGAATCCAGATCAGTGCAAGCTCCACTCTAATCTGAATCTAAACTGAATCCAGATCAGTGCAAGCTCCACTCTAATCTGAATCTAAACTGAATCCAGATCCGTGCCAGCTCCACTCTAATCTGAATCTAAACTGAATCCAGATCCGTGCCAGCTCCACTCTAATCTGAATCTAAACTGAATCCAGATCAGTGCTCGGTCTCCGGTAGAGGCCCTGGTCCAATCCAGAGGCAGCGAGGGGCGGTTAAATGTGCCACGGCCCTTTGGGGAGATTCAACTGGTTGACATGAGATGCTTGGGGGTTTATGTGTGAGTGTGATTCTGTAGAGCCAGTGTCCCGATTAGAGTGCTTAGATTAGATGCAGTTAGATTGTGTTACAAATTCTGATTCTGATTCTGAAGCCTGTCAGGTCTGATAAGCCAATGAGACAACACCACTGCTGATGGCCACACGGTTAGAAGGGGCTGGGAGCTGTCTGAATACGTCCTTTAGGGTCCTCAGCCCCTCTTGGTGGAGTGAAACGTCACTCTTAGGAGAGAGGGGGCCATGTGAATACACCCTATCAGGTTCTCAGCTCGAGAGTTACCCTTCACTCTTAGGAGCGTGTAGAAAAGCCCTTTAGGGTCATCGTCTGTCCTCAGAAGAGTTCGCTTTCACCTAGAACTACTGCTTCACTCGCTACTGCTTCACTCGCTACTGCTTCACTCGCTACTGCTTCACTCGCTACTTCATCACTCGCTACTGCTTCACTCGCTACTGCTTCACTCGCTACTGCTTCACTCGCTACTTCATCACTCGCTACTGCTTCACTCGCTACTTCATCACTCGCTACTGCTTCACTCACTTCTGCTTCACTCGCTACTTCATCACTCGCTACTGCTTCACTCGCTACTGCTTCACTCGCTACTTCATCACTCGCTACTTCATCACTCGCTACTTCTTACTGGCATGGTTCTTGAGGGGGAAAAAAAGTTTCAAACAAAGGCTACCAGGTGAGGGTGGGGCTGACCCCGAATGTTTGGATCCGTTTGAGAACGTCGACTCTTTCTCTACAGTTGTGGTTCCAATCCCAGGCCGCTGGAGATAGTTAAAGAACGTTGCCTCTTTCTCTGTGGTCCCGAGGTAAAGCGGAATCCAACCCCAAACTGTTATGGTACCTGATGAATGTTCTGCCTGTGGTCCCGAGGTAAAGCGGACACCAACCCCAAACTGTTATGGTACCTGATGAATGTTCTGCCTGTTGGTCATTCCCTACCAGTTCTGCCCCAAACACTTGTGTTCATATGAGCCCCTGGACCTCTTCCCTTTGTGCAAACAAATTATTTTATATTTTTCTTAGGATAGCTGTTGTTATTGTTTCATGTCAATGTGCTGATTGATGATTACATGGATTGTAATGTATTAAATTATTTAAAAAAATAAACTCTTCACAAGTGCAGCGCTGGCACTGTGAGTTAGTGGTAGATCACCGTATGCAGAGCATGTGGAGCGTGCAGTAAGCATGAAGTCTGTCAGTTCACTATTCATGTGTACAGCACACACACACACACACACACACAGAGGTATACAATAAGACCGACTCACAACACACACACACACACACACACACACAGAGGTACACACTTAGACAGACTTACAACACACACAAACACACACACAAATGTACACACTTGGACAGAATCACAACACACACACACAGGTACACACTTGGACAGACACACAAAGGTACACACTTGGGCAGATTCAGAATACACAATCACACTCAGGTACACACTTGGGCAGATTCAGAACACACAGACAGGTACACACTTGGACAGACTTACAACACACAGACACACACACAGACAGGTAAACACTTGGACAGTCTCGCAACAGTACATGCTTAAACACACACAGAGAGCACACAGTAAAACACTCAAAACACACATAGAGCACAGTTACATACAGGCCAGCATGCATTACCACACACTCTGCATCCTGGTGACATCACTGCATGTGCGCCCAAGTCCTTCAGAAATCTAACACAAACACACACACACATAAGGGTGTAGAAGCCAATTAACCAGTCATACTTGTATGAGGCAGTCTAGGATATATGCTCATACAGCAGCTCTGCTGGGAGTAAAGACCTGCATTACACACAAACACACGCACACACAAAGTTAAACTGAGCCTAGGTATCCCAAATCTGGCTGGGAAGGAATCTGTAAGAGTGTGTTTCCTGTGGATCCCTTTTGTGTTGTTTTATCATAAGATTTCAACCTGTGCGGCTTTTCAGTGTGTTACACTCACAAAAGACTTTTATAGAACAAAGACCACAAGTGTTGCCCCCCAGCCCAAAAGAAAATAAACCTGACTTTTTCAATCAACTTCAATCAATATTGGGTGTATTTGTTTTCTTTATATTTATGTCTAAATCAAAATTGTGTAACTATGGTTACAGTAAGATCATAAGCTACACACCTATCCGCAAGGCTGATCACACTGAGTATAGCATTGAAAAATAGGTGACCAATAGACTAGGAAAGCCTTTATTGTCATTTGTTTATTGAAATTTGGAACAAATGTATTCCTGATGAAGCAACCACAGCTGTGTTTGTGTGTTTTTGAGAGTGTGTGTGTGTTTTTGAGAGTGTGTGTGTATGTTTGTCCAAGACAATGGTCATACACACACACCCCAAGCCTACAATATACACCTGTGTGTGTGCCGAACTCGAGCTTTTATTATAAAGCTCCATCATATATTGCCAATTGCCCTGATTGTTTCCTGTGACACTGGTAATGAATGTTCCACATGGGGGACTCATATATTCACTAAGTAGATCTGACCTCATGCTTATAAGATCAGGGTGGGAGGTCATTGATTGTTGTGTGTGTGTGCGCCTATGTAATATATGTTTGTGTGTAAGTGGGAGAGTGTGTGTGCATGTCAGCTTTAGTGTGTGTGTGTGTGGGGGGGGGGGGTCATTCTCTGAAGATTATAAGGCTCCATCACGGTGGTAGTTTGGCAGCTATACATCAGTCTCACCAGATCTGACCAATCAGAGGCCAAATCACAGGGCCAGCCTGAGGGACTAAACCAATAAGGTTGCATTACAAGTCATGGAGGCGGGGGGGAGAGACCATTTCCTGCAGATCATGTAACTGTTATTAAACTCCAGGGAGGAATCATGCCCACCGCATGCCCATGAGATCAGCTTACAGACAGGTACACACACACACACACACACACACACACAGAGATCAGTACATCTTCTGGTATATATACACAGTCCACTTCAGGGCTGAACGTCTCTCTCTGTCCACACCCAGAGTGACACACACACACACACACAGAACAGCATCCACCTGTTACTCTACTGCTGCTCTCAGCATGCACACTTTACTCTTACGCAGACAAGACCCACTCCACTGATTCAACCTTATACTCTCTACACACACATCCTCCTTACATATCTCCCAACACAAAAAGGACACACTCCACCAACTGGATGTAACACCCTGAAAACCCTCCGCTGGCTCTTTGACACACACACACACACACACACATGCAAACACTCATCATACCCTGCACCTCTTTAGCACTCACACACACAGCTCACATCATGGACCTGTGCCTGTTGTCCCTGCTCTCTCTGCTCTGTCTGTCAGGTAAGTGGACATGTGGACATGTGTGTGTGAGTGAGTGAGTGTGTGTGAACAGGGGTGTGTCTGTGTGTGTGTGTTTACACTGACTGCCCTGGGGAGTTTAACAGTAGCGCTTATGGTCTTTGCCCATTGCCAGTGGTCTTTGTGCTGCAGAAAACTTTGAGGTTGCTGTTTGAAGGTTAGCATTGCATGCTGTTTGTGTGTGTGTGTGTGTGTGTGATGCTGTTTGAAGGTTAGCATTGAATGCTGTTTGTTGCAGAAGGCAGGATTGTGTTTGGAAAAGTATTATTTGCGGGATTTGGAGTGGGATAGAAAATGAGACTCTTAGATGTAGAACTGTTGAATTCTGTTTTATTCTTAAATATAACTACAATTCAGTTTTATTCTTGAATATCTCTATATAATTATATTTTATCCTTGAATGTCACTGCATAATTCTGTATTGTTCTTGGATGGCTTAAAGTATGATGCCTTAAAGTTGCTATGTATGGTGAGCAATAGTTGGCATTTAGTGTTCAGCATACTTGGTTGGTGTGCCTGTTCTTAACGGGTAAGGACACAAAAGTGGTCGACCCGAGCACTGACAGGATTATGTTATGTCTGTGCTAGTATATGACCATCAGCTTTAAAGGCTCCTCTTCAGAGGAGAGGTTTCGAGTCAGGAGGCTGCTACAAGCCATCTGGCTGACTGCATGTCTGGAACATCTCCAGCAGTGTTCAAAACGCCAACCTGCGGCTGTTATCAGGACTGTTTTAATGTTCTTCCATTCTGACGAGGACATTTTGCTTCAGAAACATCCTTTAAACTTGTAAGATTACTCGATGTCAGTGTTATGAGAGTATGCGTGGTGAAGAACTCAATGGCCAAATGTATTGTCATACAGTTCCATGGTGTTGGTGTTGTGAGTGGCGCCACAGACATGCAGTGCTGGTCTACTCCCCTTTGTTACCCCATATCTGTCCTGTGTGTGTGTGTATGTGTGTGTGTGTGTGTGTGTGTGTGTGTGTGAGTGTGTGTGTGTGAACTGCTGTGTGTGTGTGTGTTTGTACTGCAGTGTGTGTGTGTGTGTACTGCAGTGGGTGTGTGTGTGTGTGTACGGCAGTGTGTGTGTGTGGTTGTGTGTGTACTGCAGTGTGTGTGTGTGTGTGTGTGTGTTTTGAGGAGTGCCTCAGACATGAAGTGCTGGTCTGCTCCCCTGTGTTCCCATCAGATGTTTCCGCTACGAAGGTGTGCAGCGAGCAGGACGTGGTGGACCATCTGAACCTGACCACCAACAGAGACAGGCTGACCTTGTCGCGGCCGGTGCAAGACTGGACCACACCCACAGTCGTCAACCTGGACGTTTTCATCTACACCATCTTGTCTGTGGTCCGTGTGTGTTGACTTGTCTGTGGTCCGTATGTGGTGTCTTGTCTGTGGTCCGTGTGTGTTGACTTGTCTGTGGTCCGTATGTGGTGTCTTGTCTGTGGTCCGTGTGTGTTGACTTGTCTGTGGTCCATACGTGGTGTCTTGTCTGTGGTCCGTGTGTGTTGACTTGTCTGTGGTCCGTACGTGGTGTCTTGTCTGTGGTCCATGTGTGGTGACTTGTCTTTGGTCCGTGTGTGTGTGTGTGTGTGTGTGTGTGTGTGGGGGGGGGGGGTCTTGGCAATCAAACACCAGATTTTAGGGCTATTTTATTTTATTTTAATCCAATGCAATTTTTGTCTAATTCAGCAAAATTCGCCTTGTGGTCTTCTAACCGATACTTCAGTCAACACTCCCCCCCAATATATTAGGATTGAGTTCAAATATCCCCAATCGTTGGCCAGGATCCAGGACCTTTAATAACACCTTATGAATACAGAAGTCCCATATACAGTTGGTGGAATGAAGATGCTCATGAGGTATGTGGGTTATTTATTCTTCTCTACATCAGCAGCATGAGAAGAGCCAGACGTTCATTCCCTTTCTATGGATCATGTGTGTGAGTACAATGTCTCTTATTAGTGCCTTTTGACGACCGTTTAAAACATTCTCACTCTATATTCTTTCTCTCTGCTTGCCTCTCCCTCTCTCTGTATATATATTTCTCTCTTTTACTTGTCAGTAGCTGTCTCTCATTCTGTTTTTGCAAATTACATTTAACCTGTAATGTTCTTTTTGTGAGGTCATGTCTCATAGCTTGTATCTGTCTTCCAGTTTTGGGAGAATGAGTTGATCTCCTGGGATCCTGCTGACTTCTGTGGGATCGAGGAAGTGACCATTCCCAGGGAGCTGCTGTGGAAGCCCGACCTGATCATCTATGAGACGTGAGTGGGAGATCTCCGTCTCACTGCACATCAGCGCAAAACCCAGCTGACTAACCGCTGTGATCGGTCGAGGCAGGCAGGGTGCACAGTGGGTGCCAGGTCTTATCACAGCGCTGTCATTACCAGCCATAATTTGCAATTTACAGTCTGCCTCTGTTTGTCAAGCTGTTATTAGGTTAAACATGTTCAGCTGTGTTTGCTGTGAGGGGTGCTTGTAAAGTGCTTTGTTGGTGGATGCAGTCAGAAACGCATGGATGATTTAATGAGTTGAACAACATGGGCATCACTGTGCAGATGCTAACATGGCAGCTATCCAGATAGAAGAATGATCCAGGCCTGATCTGGCATGGTTCTGCACCTGAACAGCGCTTGATCAGGGCCAATTTAAAACCAGATCAGGGACAGATTAAGGCAGGATCAGGGACAGATTAAGGCAGGATCAGGGGACAGATTAAGGCAGGATCAGGGACAGATTAAGGCAGGATCAGGGGACAGATAAAGGCAGGATCAGGGACAGATTAAGGCAGGATCAGGGGACAGATAAAGGCAGGATCAGGGACAGGTCGTTCCTAGAGCAAGCCACTGGCTGAGGTCTGATGACTGTCAGGTCTTGTGACAGGAAGTGATGTGTCCTTACAGGATGGAGAAGAACGAAGCCAGTGGATCTCCGTACCTGATTGTGAGACACGACGGCAGGGTCATTATGGACAACAACCTGAAGGTGGTATCCACCTGTTCCATGGATATCCACAAGTTTCCGTTTGACACCCAGAAATGCAACCTCACTTTCTCCTCATCTATTCACACAGGTAGAACTCTAACTCTAGAACACAAAGCAGCCATTCACACAGGTAGAACTCTAACTCTAGAACACAAATGTTAGGTTCCGTAGGGAAAAAGAGACCCAATAGCAGACCAAGAATTGCGGGCAAAAAACTTGTATTTATTTGTCCACGAATGTTAATCAAAAAGGTTCAAAAAGTCCAAACATAAAATATGCAAAAGTCAAAGTCAAAAGGTAACACTCAAAAGATCCAAAATACAAAGCAGGCAGAGCAAAAGAGAAAAACACAAAAACAACAACTTATCTCACACTGGCAGATACTCAGAGAAAGCAGGAGAGTTAAACTCTAGAAACCAGGTCAGACAGGCAGAGTCTTTCACACAGACCTTAGGTGACGATCAGACATGGAACACTGGGGAGACTGAACTTAAATACTAGAAGGGAGACATGCAATTGGTGGGAAACAAACAGGGGACAGGAGAAACTAATTAAGACAATGAGTGGACTGATTAACGGACAGGTGTGGTTATTGGTGACAGGGAATCCAGGAAGTGACAGAGGGCAGGTGGGGGCGGAGTCTAGAACACAACAGAAACACATGGCATAACAACACACGAACACATGTCAAAACAAACACAAGACAGAGTCCCTTGAGCAGCAGGGAGGATACTAACAGTACCCCCCCCTTAATGAACGCCTCTAGGCGCTTTCTTGGGTGGGATGGGGTGCTGGCGATGGAAATCCTTGCGGAGCGAGGGGTCCATGATGTGCCGGGTCGGAACCCAGCACCTTTCTTCAGGACCGTAGCCCTCCCAGTCAACGAGGTACTGGAGACCTCGGCCCCGGCGGCGAACATCCAGTAGCTTGCGTACAGTGTACACCTCTGATCCGTCAATGAGACGTGGGGGTGGGGGGGGTTTGGGGGCAGGATGTAACGGGCTGCGGATGAAGGGTTTAATTTTAGAAACATGGAAGGTAGGGTGGATACGTCGCAGGGGACCGGGGAGGTTGAGACGGACTGCAGTGGGGCTGATGACCTTGGTGATGGGGAAGGGTCCGATGAAGCGGGGAGTGAGCTTGCGGGACTCAGTCTTTAGAGGAAGGTCTTTGGTGGAGAGCCACACGCGCTGTCCCTCTCGATATGGGGGAGGTCGGGAGCGACGTTTGTCGGCTTGCACCTTCATCGCAGCAGAGGAGCGGAGAAGAGCTGAGCGTGTGCGCTTCCACGTCCGGCGGCAGCGGCGGATGAGTGCCTCTGCAGAGGGTACCCCCACCTCTGTCTCTTGGTCTGAAAAAAGAGGTGGCTGATAGCCCAGGGAACACTCAAAGGGGGACAGACCAGTGGAGGACGAAATGTGGGAGTTGATGGCATACTCAGCCCATGGTAACTGCTGGCTCCAAGAAGTGGGGTTCTGGGAGGCCAAACAGCGCAGCACCGTCTCTAGCTGTTGGTTCGCCCTCTCGCATTGGCCATTGGACTGCGGATGAAACCCAGAAGTTAGACAAACAGAAGCACCAATCAATTTACAGAAGGCCTTCCAAAAACTAGAGGTAAATTGCGGCCCCCTGTCTGAAACTACTTCACAAGGTAGCCCATGGAACTTAAAAACATGTCGGACCATCAACATCGCTGTCTCCTTGGCAGAAGGAAGCTTAAAAAGAGGGATGAAGTGGACCGACTTGGAAAAACGATCCACAACAGTGAGGATCGTGGTGTTACCCTCCGATGGGGGTAGTCCAGTGACAAAGTCGAGGGCAATATGGGACCAAGGTCTTCTCGGAACAGGCAGGGGCTGCAGCAGGCCAGCAGGTGGTCGGGTGGAAGTCTTGTTGCGGGCACAAACTGGGCAGGTTTGGACAAACCTTTGGACCTCCTCTTTCATGGAAGGCCACCAGAACCTTCGGGCGATGAAGGCTTGAGTCCGTCTGGATCCCGGGTGGCCGGACAGCTGGGTAGAATGGCCCCACTGCAAAACCTGTGGGCGGACAGCACTAGGGACATAAAGGCGGTTATTAGGACATTGACTGGGCCCTGCTTCATTACCCTGGGCTGCAGTCACAATGGACTCAATATCAAACTGTGCTGCCCCTACAACACAATGCGGCGGAAGGATGGTGTTGGGTTCTTGGAGTCTCTCATCAGGGCTGAACCTTCGGGACAGTGCATCAGGCTTCACGTTCTTGTGGCCAGGGCGGTAGGACAATGTGAAGTTGAACCTGGAGAAAAACAGGGACCAGCGGGCTTGGCGGGGGTTGAGTCTTTTGGCGGTGCGGATGTATTCGAGGTTCTTATGGTCTGTCCAGACCAGAAATGGCACAGAGGAACCCTCCAGCCAGTGTCTCCACTCCTCCAAGGCCATCTTTACTGCTAGCAGTTCCCTATTGCCAACATCATAATTGCGTTCAGTGGGGGTGAGACGGTGGGAAAGGAAAGCACAAGGATGGACCTTGTTATCCTTGGCCGAGCGTTGGGAAAGCACCGCTCCAATGCCAATGTCCGAGGCATCAACCTCCACAATGAACTGATGGTCAGGATCAGGTTGGATCAGGATCGGGGCGGAGGTGAACCGTTGCTTGAGTGCGCAGAACGCTCCTTCTGCTGATGAGGACCATGTGAACTTGACAGCCGGCGAAGTCAGAGCCGTGAGGGGGGCTGCCAATGTACCATAATTACGGATAAAACGGCGGTAAAAGTTAGCAAAACCAAGGAAGCTTTGAAGCTCCTTGCGGCTAGAAGGAGCTGGCCACTCCAGTACTGCTCTGACCTTCTGTTGGTCCATCTGGATGGCTCCGGGTGATATGACATACCCCAGAAAGG
This sequence comes from Sprattus sprattus, assembly GCF_963457725.1. Classification (NCBI taxonomy): domain Eukaryota; kingdom Metazoa; phylum Chordata; class Actinopteri; order Clupeiformes; family Clupeidae; genus Sprattus; species Sprattus sprattus. The sequence continues at coordinate 8,543,204 of NC_137925.1, forward strand.
CAACAGTGTCCTGATGGAACTCGCACTTTTCAGCCTTAACAAACAGTTGGTTCTCGAGGAGACGTTGCAAGACCCTACGGACATGAAGAACATGGTCAGATAAAGATTTGGAAAAAATTAAAATATCATCGAGGTACACGAAAACAAACTGATTCAGCATATCTCTGAGTACATCATTTATCAATGCCTGAAACACAGCTGGGGCATTAGTGAGACCAAAGGGTAACACGAGGTATTCATAGTGGCCGGATGAGGTATTGAATGCTGTCTTCCATTCGTCCCCCTCACGAATGCGGACGAGATGGTAGGCATTCCTTAGGTCCAGCTTGGTAAAAACAGAGGCCCCTTGAAGCAACTCAAAGGCAGAAGACATAAGGGGTAAAGGGTAACGGTTCTTGACCGTTATGTTATTGAGCCCACGATAGTCAATACATGGGCGTAAGGAACCATCCTTCTTGCCAACAAAAAAGAATCCTGCACCTGCAGGAGAGGAGGACGGGCGGATTATGCCTGCTGCCAGAGACTCCTGGACATACTTGTCCATGGCTTCAGTTTCTGGTCGGGACAAGGAATAAAGTCGACCTCTAGGGGGAGACGTGCCAGGTAGGAGGTCAATACAGCAGTCGTAGGGGCGATGAGGGGGTAGAGAAGAAGCCCTGGATTTGCTGAAGACCGTCTTGAGGTCCAAATACTCTTGGGGAACAGCTGTTAGGTCCGGGAACTCCTCTGAAGCCCCTGGCACTAGAGACAGTGGGGTTTGGGCACAAAGGAGACAGTGGGAATGACAGAACGGGCTCCAACCCACAATTGCCCTACTCACCCAGTCAATGTGTGGGTTGTGTTTGGCAAGCCAGGGGTGGCCAAGAACCATGGGTGCATGCGGAGAATCAATAATAAAAAAACTCACTTGCTCATGATGGTTGCCCGAAAGGCAAAGGTCCACAGGAACGCTTGCTTGCGTGATTTTGGCCAACCTCTGGCCATTCAATGCATTGGCCATCATTGGAGTCCTGAGCTCAACAGTTGGTAATCCCCACTGAGCCACAAAGGAGGAGTCAATGAAATTCTCCTCCGCACCAGAGTCGATCAGTGCCACCACCTCCTGTTGTTGGTCCTTCCACCTCAAGATGGCAGGAAGGAGAGTTCGTTGCTTTGAGGAGGGTTGTACGGGGGTCACGCTCACCAGTACCCCTCCTACTGGTGAGCATTGGCTTTTACTGGGCAGGTGGAAATGAAGTGCCCAGGCTGGCCGCAGTACAGGCAGGAGCGAGAGCTGAGTCTTCTTTGTCGCTCTGCCGTGGTCAGGCGGGTGCGGTCAATTTGCATGGGTTCTGACCCAGACGAGTCAGAGGCAGACAGGAATGTTGGCTGGGCAGCAGGAGTGGGAAAAAAGGCCTGAGAGGGACCCCTAAGGGCTCTTGCCCGTCGGCGCTGTTGTAGCCGTGTGTCGATGCGGATGGCAAGGTCCACTAGGCCCTCACGGGTGTCAGGCAGGGTATGGGCGACGAGCTCGTCTTTGATCTCTTCAGACAGCCCGTTCAGGAAAGTGTCAAACAGAGCCTCCTGATTCCACCCCGAAGATGTTGCGAGGGTTTGAAAATCGATTGCAAAGTCAGACACTGACCTGCGTCCCTGGTGGATGTGTAGCAACTCTCGTGCAGCCTCATGCCCGTGCTTAGAGCGGTCAAAAATTCTCCTCATCTCAGCCGCAAATCCCTCGAAATCACCACAGGCCTCCCAGAGCGCGGTTCCCCATTCTCTGGCTCGCCCGGACAGCTGGGTGATCACATAGGCCACCTTGGCACGCTCAGAGGGAAAGGTGGTTGGTTGTAGTTCAAAAATGAGGGAACATTGAGACAGGAAGGAACGGCAGGTACCAGGCTCGCCAGAGTATTTCTCAGGAGGGGGCAGTCTGGGTTCATGAGCAGGCCGTGAAGACGAGGTGCCAGGAGCAGCCACAGATGACTGAGAGAGTTGAATCGGCTGGATCTGGGCGGCCAGGTCTCTGATGCTTGAAGCGACGGCCTCCAGCTGAGTCTGATGCCGCCCCAGGACAATGCCTTGTTGCTCCAGGACAGCCTTCACCTGGTTTGGATCTGCTGGGTCCATCTTGGTCTGATCGTCCTGTTAGGTTCCGTAGGGAAAAAGAGACCCAATAGCAGACCAAGAATTGCAGGCAAAAAACTTGTATTTATTTGTCCACGAATGTTAATCAAAAAGGTTCAAAAAGTCCAAACATAAAATATGCAAAAGTCAAAGTCAAAAGGTAACACTCAAAAGATCCAAAATACAAAGCAGGCAGAGCAAAAGAGAAAAACACAAAAACAACAACTTATCTCACACTGGCAGATACTCAGAGAAAGCAGGAGAGTTAAACTCTAGAAACCAGGTCAGACAGGCAGAGTCTTTCACACAGACCTTAGGTGACGATCAGACATGGAACACTGGGGAGACTGAACTTAAATACTAGAAGGGAGACATGCAATTGGTGGGAAACAAACAGGGGACAGGAGAAACTAATTAAGACAATGAGTGGACTGATTAACGGACAGGTGTGGTTATTGGTGACAGGGAATCCAGGAAGTGACAGAGGGCAGGTGGGGGCGGAGTCTAGAACACAACAGAAACACATGGCATAACAACACACGAACACATGTCAAAACAAACACAAGACAGAGTCCCTTGAGCAGCAGGGAGGATACTAACAACAAAGCAGCCATTAGAGTTAAGTGTATAAGCTACTAAATTACCTTAATTTCCCTCGGGATCAATAAAGTATCCATCTATCTATCTATTAGCACAGGTAGAACTGTAACTCTAGAACACAAAGCAGCCATTCACACAGGTAGAACTGGTTCACATAGCTGATTCACTAAAACATTACATAGCCTACTTCTAGATTAACTATCATATTAACAGTTTCTGGACATTTTCCTCTGTCAAACACTTTCAAAAGTAAATAGTTCATTCTGTATGATATTAAGCTCACATGGAAACCATTTAATGATTTAATAAAAGATATGGTAGCATTTTAGATTGCATGGCCCATGGTGCACTGTAACTCTGCCTCTAGAAAGTAATTATGAGCACTTTGATACTGTGCAAACATAAACCTCACTTCTATCTTAATTGTAAAACTAGCCTTAGTTTTATATATTTACAAGGTCTCACATATAAAAGTTTGATGTTGTTTTCTTTTTCTGCCTTGGCCCACACCCTCCTGAACCCAAGACCAGGAGATCCAGTTGGTCCCCCAGTCCAACTCATCTCTGGTGACGAAGAACTCACGAGAAGTCATGCTGACCCACGGGGAGTGGGAGTTCATGAACGTCTCTGTGCACACAGTCAAAGCTTCCTACCAAGATCAGGGGACCTGGGACCAAGTAGTCTACACGGTAACCACAGTGGTAGTTTCTCTGTCAGTGTTCTACACTGTAGCCACAGAGGAAGTCTCTCTGTCAGTGTTCTAGAATCTGTAGTCTCCACGGTAACCACAGTGGTAGTCTCTCTGTCAGTGTTCTAGAATCTGTAGTCTCCACGGTAACCACAGTGGTAGTCTCTCTGTCACTGTTCTAGATTCTAATTTTTCAGGAGGATTACTCTGTTTTTGCGGTCTTGTGTTTCCCAAAAGAAGGGTTCTCATGTCTCTGTGGTCTAAGAGGTCAACCAGAGTTTTTCTGTCTTTGTGTTTTAGCAGTTTCCCAACAGCAGGGTTCTCCTGTCATTGTGTTCCTAAGAGGTTAGCAAGAGAAGGGTTATTTTGTCTTTGTGTTCTAGTATTTAAGCAAGAGCAGGGTTGTTGTCAGTGGCGGCTGGTGACATATTTTTTTGGGGGGGCGGTAACGTCATGTTTCATGCTACATGCAGTACCCCTTTTCCACCACAACAGTGTAATGTCGACCGTATGATAAGCGCTGTTGATAAGTGATGTCAACTGATATGATGATAAGTCATTGAGATCAATGCTCTGACGTTCAGGTCCCAAGTATTTCACACTTTTCTCATCAAAATCTGATCGTTGATTAAACAGTGTTTCACATAAAGATACAACAAAGTTTTCAGTCATCGATGTCGCAATACTCACAAAACCAAAGTCTCTGCTAGCTATGCTGCTCTGCTTGGGAATTATATGGGATGTGAGGGAATGGTACAGGTCTCTGATTCGCCAAATAGTCCAACCCCATTGAAATAAGAAACGATAGGAAATTATGTCATTGGTTAGGGGTGCAAAAATGTGCGCCCCAGGGTTTTCTTTCAATCCGCCAATGAGAAGCTGTCCCTGCCGAAATGACTGAGAAAAGTTAGAGGGCTGCCACAGACTACCATTTGGTCGCCGCCCCCAGGGAGGAGGGGCTTCTGTCAGTACTAACGAATATATTATGTGTTCTTTGGTCTCTATGTTCTAGAAGTCTACCTACAGAGGGGTTCTACCTGACTGTGTTCCAGTAGATCATTATCAGAAGCGTTCTCTGTTCTAGTGTTTTAGTGGGTTACTACGAACAGGGTACTTCTGTTTTCTGTGTCACAGGATTCAGCAATGATTGATCATTATGAGCAGTGTTCCTCTGTGTGCATGTTCTAGTAGACCAGGGTTCTTTTGTTTCTGTGCTCTGTTAGATCACCGTCAGGAGGGTTCCTCTGCTGCAGGTGCTGACCTTCATCGTGCCCATCCTCTTCTTCCTCAGCCTGGACCTGGCGTCCTTCTTCATGCCTGACACGCGGGGGGACAAGCTGTGCTTTAAAGTCACTGTGCTGCTGGCCATGTCTGTCTTACTCCTCATCCTTAATGACACCTTTCCCTCCAAACCCAGCAAAACACCACTAATGGGTGAGGCACACACACACACACACGCACACACACACACACATAAGCACACGCACACACACACGCACGCACATCCCCTTCCCTCAAAACCCATCAACCCCCCCCTCAACACACACAAACACAAGCAAATCCAATCCCTTATATGTGGTGACTAACCACTTACATACAGTCTCTCCACTCCTCTCCTCTCCTGTCCTCTCCTCTCTTCTCCTCTCCTCTCCCCTCCTTTCTTCTCTTCTCCTCTCTTCTCTTCTCTTCTCCTCTCCTCTCCTCTCCTCTCTTCTCTCCTCTTCTCTTCTCCTCTACTCTCCTCTACTCTCCTCACCCCCTACCACCTCCTCACCACCTCCTCTTCTCCTCTACTCTCCTCTCCTTTCTTCTCTTCTCCTGTCTTCTCTTCCCTTATCCTCTCCTCTCCTCTCCTCTCCTCTCCTCTCCTCTCCTCTCCTCACCTCACCTCCCCTCTCCTCTCCTCTCCTCTCCTCGGCTCTCCTCCAGCTGTGTACGTGATAGTGGTGTTTGCCTTCATGCTGATGAGCCTGCTGGAGACAATCCTGGTGGTGTACCTGATGGAGAAGGCCTCCACCCCCCAGGGCAGCAGGGCAGGCAGGGGCAGCAGGCGCAGCAGGGGCAGCAGAGCCCCCAGCTCAGAGGGGCTCCACCTCAGCAGAGATGCCGGTATGCATCACATCACATCATAAACCATTGCACTCACACAGAGAAGTGGACAGACTTCAGGCAAACGCAAAAAGATACTAATAGAAATATAGGTACAAAGACAGACACAGCCAAGATTGTTGAACCTAATAACAGCATGGGATAAGAGCTAGGGAGGTCAGTGTGTGTGTTTGTGTGTTTGTGTGTGTGTGTGTGTGTGTGTGTGTGTGTGTGTGTGTGTGTGTGTGTGTGTGTGTGTGTGTGTGTGTGTGTGTGTGTGTGTGTGTGTGTGTGTGTGTGTGCAGACTGGCGATAGAGATTGAATAAAGACATGCTCTTGATTATGCTGCTTCCATCCGAGCAGGAAAGAGGAAGTCTGCGGTTGGTGGGTGCATCTGCGGAGTGAACGGGGTGTGTCAGCGTGAGACCCTCCCCATGGTGAACCCCCCCGAACCCGACGAGGGGGCAGAGGAGCGCTCCATCCCCCACCTCCTGCGCCTCATCCTCCAGGAGCTGCAGACGGACGCCCAGGAATCCGCTCAGGAGCACGGACAGCCCTGGCAGCAGAACACAATGGCCCAGCACGTCAACGCCACCTTCTTCCTGTTTTACCTGATCTCCATCTCCCTCTTCCTGCTCGTCCTCTTTCTGGACTGGATGTACTGGTAGACGTCAAATACAGCTATGTGTGTGGATATATATCTAAATATGTGTGCAGTACATACTACCAACTTTTTCAACTTCTGATGTATGCATTGTGTACGCGTTGGTGGTGGTGGGGGGGTGGGGGGGGGGTTCATGTATAATTGCTTCTTGTTCAAAGTGTCATAGTTCAGTCCTGATATAGCACAGATTGTAGTCGTGATCAACCAATGTGAAGGACTCATCAAAAGGCTAACAAGTGAATTTGACTGAGTGAATTATATTTATCTGTTGTTGTGTGGTGAAATTAAATTAAAAATAAAGACTAATTGACTGACCTTTTCGACGTTCAATTTCCGACTTTTGGGTGCTATGACAAAGGCTTTGGAAGAAAAGCTGATTCGCTTGTCTAACCCACAACAGCAGGTTTATCCTCCCGCCGCTAGATGGCGCCTCATTCGCACAACTCCTTTCTCCCGGGATGCCAACGTGACTGTGCGAGTAAATGAATGACGTGGATGTAACTCTCTGCTATCTCCGGGTAGTGAGTGCCTCTGTGATTCAGTGTTAGTAATTATTTTCTGTCAATAGTCTCAACAGTAAGCTGTTGACAGTGAAGCCAGACAAATAACACATTTATTTAACTCAACTAGAAAGAACCAACAGAAACTCTGAACATTGACATAGCTGTAATCGTTGTTATTGTAGCTAGCGATAGCTAAATAAACCAGTAGCACTTCATACAGCGTACCTACGAACTTAACCAGTAAATAACCGTGACTACAGAAACTTCACAGAATGAGAGTGAAAGCCAAATTTGAAAATATTCGAGACAAAATTGACGGCAATGAGGTGGACCTCAGTCTGTGCAACCTCACGGATGTGCCCGTTAGAGAGCTGGTGAGTTACACGTTCATGTATTTTGTGTAAGTAAGCTAAAATGGGCAGCGAAGGACGGCAACAGACTGATCTGATTCAAAGAAAAGGTCGACGTAAGGTCGTTGAATGTAAAGTTGCTGCTAGTTAGAACTGTCAGATTTGAACTACGTTTAATTACTACGTCTTGATGTGTGTGTTAGCTTTACTGTTCACTGATATGTATGTGCTCCTGCTACACACAGGCTGCGTATCCAAAAGCCACGTCCCTGGATCTGTCCTGCAACAATCTGATCATACTAACAGTAAGTACACACTCACACTCACTCACACACACACACACACACACACATACTTACTTATTTACTACCAGTGAGTACACACACTGCCTTACTTATGTACTTCCAGTGAGAACACACACACACCGCCTTGCTTATTTACTACCAGTGAGTACACGCACACCGCCTTGTTTATTTACTACCAGTGAGTACACACACACCGCCTTGCTTATGTACTTCCAGTGAGTGCACACACATACACACACTTAAAGGAGAGCGCCTGCCTTTGATAATTGCCTACAGGCACTGAGTGGGAGGCTGCGTCAGGCACTGGAAGACTGAGATGGGTGAAACACTGTACAGTCATTTTCTACAGACGCAGGTGTACCTCTGTAGGGATCCTTGTCAAACTTATGACAACATTCGTGAGCCTGTCACCGTTGAAACCATGCGGTTCACTTTGACGTGCTGGCTTGCCTGGATTCCGTTGTATAGCTGTTTTGCTGGTTTCAGAGTTCTAGTTCAGTATTGGACCGATGTCGATAGTTAATTGGGTATGCACAAGCTCTGGCGCTCACACACACGCATGTACGAACACACACACACTCGACCGCGTTCAGAGCTGTTTCACCTCCGCCACTCATATCCAAGGGTTACACCTTAACGTTAGTCAACTCATCCTTAACGTTAGTCAACTCAACCTTAACGTTAGTCAACTCAACCTTAACGTTAGTCAACTCAACCTTAACGTAAGTCAACTCATCCTTAACGTTAGTCAACTCAACCTTAACGTTAGTCAACTCAACCTTAACGTAAGTCAACTCATCCTTAACGTTAGTCAACTCATCCTTAACCTTAACGTTAGTCAACTCAACCTTAACGCTAGTCAACTCATCCTTAACCTTAACGTTAGTCAACTCAACCTTAACGCTAGTCAACTCATCCTTAACCTTAACGCTAGTCAACTCATCCTTAACCTTAACGTAAGTCAACTCATCCTTAACGTTAGTCAACTCATCCTTAACCTTAACGTTAGTCAACTCAACCTTAACGCTAGTCAACTCATCCTTAACCTTAACGTTAGTCAACTCAACCTTAACGTTAGTCAACTCAACAACAGACCATTTAGCATTTTTCACTCGGTCACTTCAAGACAGACTCGGTGTGATGTCAATTTGACTCTTCAGGCACATTTCGGGAGTGTGTGGTGCCCTGGTCTGATGTGATTGTGTGTGTGTGTGTGTGTGTGTGTGTGTGTGTGTGTGTGGTGCCCTAGTCTGATGTGATGGTGTGTGTGTGGTGCCCTGGTGTGATGTGAGTGTAGTGATGGTGTGTGTGTGTGGTGCCCTGGTGTGATGTGAGTGTAGTGATGGTGTGTGTGTGTGGTGCCCTGGTCTGGTGTGTGTGTGGTGCCCTGGTCTGATGTGAGTGTAGTTATGGTGTGTGTGTCCTCTTTGCACACATACTTACTTATTTACTACCAGTGAGTACACACACTGCCTTACTTATGTACTTCCAGTGAGAACACACACACACCGCCTTGTTTATTTACTACCAGTGAGTACACGCACACCGCCTTGCTTATTTACTACCAGTGAGTACACGCACACCGCCTTGCTTATTTACTACCAGTGAGTGCACACACATACACACACTTAAAGGAGAGCGCCTGCCTTTGATAATTGCCTACAGGCACTGAGTGGGAGGCTGCGTCAGGCACTGGAAGACTGAGATGGGTGAAACACTGTACAGTTATTTTCTACAGACGCAGGTGTACCTCTGTAGGGATCCTTGTCAAACTTATGAAAACATTCGTGAGCCTGTCACTGTTGAAACCATGCGGTTCACTTTGACGTGCTGGCTTGCCTGGATTCCGTTGTATAGCTGTTTTGCTGGTTTCAGAGTTCTAGTTCAGTATTGGGCCGATGTCGATAGTTAATTGGGTATGCACAAGCTCTGGCGCTCACACACACGCATGTACGAACACACACACACTCGACCGCGTTCAGAGCTGTTTCACCTCCGCCACTCATATCCAAGGGTTACACCTTAACGTTAGTCAACTCATCCTTAACGTTAGTCAACTCAACCTTAACGTTAGTCAACTCAACCTTAACGTAAGTCAACTCATCCTTAACCTTAACGTTAGTCAACTCAACCTTAACGTTAGTCAACTCAACCTTAACGTTAGTCAACTCAACAACAGACCATTTAGCATTTTTCACTCGGTCACTTCAAGACAGACTCGGTGTGATGTCAATGTGACTCTTCAGGCACATTTCGGGAGTGTGTGGTGCCCTGGTGTGTGAGTGCGTGTGTGTGTGTGTGTGTGTGTGTGTGTGGTGCCCTAGTCTGATGTGATGGTGTGTGTGTGGTGCCCTGGTCTGATGTGAGTGTAGTGATGGTGTGTGTGTGTGGTGCCCTGGTCTGATGTGAGTGTAGTGATGGTGTGTGTGTGTGGTGCCCTGGTCTGGTGTGTGTGTGTGGTGCCCTGGTCTGATGTGAGTGTAGTTATGGTGTGTGTGTCCTCTTTGCCTTCCCCCCAGCCTGAGTTCTGCAGCCTGAGCCATCTGGTGCGGATCGACCTGAGCAAGAACCAGCTGAGCAGCCTGCCCGAGGAGCTGGGGCGCCTCACCAGCCTCAACCATCTGGACCTGTTCCAGAACAAACTCAACACACTGCCTGTCAGCTTCTCACAGCTCAGGGTGAGACACACACACACACACACACGCACACGCACACGCACACGCACACACACACACACACACACACACACACACACACACACACACACACACACACACACACACACACACACACACACATGCACGCGCATACAGACACACACACACACACACTCACACACACACATGCAAACACACGCGCACACACACACACGCACACACACACACATGCACACACATAGACATATGCATGCACACACACACACACGCACGCACACATACATGCGCACACATAGACATGTGCATGCATGCACACACACATACGTGTACGCACACAACCACAGGTGTACGCATACACATATGAATCCACACACACACACACACACACACACACACACACACACACACACACACACACACACACACACACACACACACACACACACACACACACACACACACACACACACACACACACAATGATGCATAGGATAAGCAAACTTATAATCACTGACTTTAAACCTTGTGTGTGTGTGTGTGTGTGTGTGTGTGTGTGTGTGTGTGTGTGTGTGTGTGTGTTTGTTAAGAGTCTGAAATGGCTGGACTTAAAGGACAACCCTCTGGAGCCAGTGTTGGCCAAAGCAGCTGGGGACTGTTTGGATGACAAACAGTGCAGGCAATGTGCTGTCGCAGTGAGTACACACACACACACACACACACACACACACACTAGGGCTGAACGATTCATTGCATTTGCGATTAAATTGCGATATGGTAAGACGCGATTTTCTAACCGCAACGTCCGCAATTATAACATGGTCAAAAAATAAATAAATAAAAGATGGTACATTTTGCACACAGTGTTTAAAAACTGCATGCCTTGTGTTTATACTTACAATGACTTTGATTAAATTACTTAAATACACAGTGGCAAAGCAACCGATTTGTTGTTCTTGTTTCTGTAATGAGCAGATAAATAAAAATGTCAAATTTGGGAAAGAATATTTTACACTAAACGTATCTTGTATTGTTTTGGTCATATTTAAAACATTCATTACGTTTTGTTGGGGAAAAAAAGAGGATAAAATGAAAAAAATTGCATATTAAATCACAATATTTGGTGGAAAAATCGCAATTAGATTATTTTCCCAAATCATTCAGCCCTAGCGCGCACACACACGCACACACACAGCACACACCACACACACCACACGCACGCACACACACACACACACTCACTGACTCACACACACACACACACACACACACACACACTCGTATCACGAAACATCCCTAACTCCTCTTCATCAGTAGCTTCATGCTCCTGCCTGAGGCACGTCAGACTACGGAGCGCTAGAGAGGACAAAAGCCGAGTGGAAATGGCAAGAGGAAATGGCTATGTAAGAAAGGACTAGTTACTGCCTGAGAGAGGCTGATTTTCCGTTTAGTACGCACAAGAGACTGAGTTACTGCGCAAGAGAGGTTTACTTTAAGAAGGTGATGATTTGATGATGATTTGATCTGAAAGTTCCATCCAGAAAGCCTAGATCCATTAAAAAAGCCAAGACCATCTTGATCTGACTTCCTTTACTCTGGTGCTAGTAGGCCTACTTGCACTGCGTCTTGCTTAAAGTTAAAGTTAAAATCTCTTACTGTTTTTCAGTTTCTGCTTCATCAGAATCAACCATAACACATGCCTACCGCAATTCTAAAGAGTCTGCTTGTCCTGTGTGTGTGTATGAAATATGAGAGTTTATTTGTACTAATACCTCATTATTATTTAATGTGATTGCAACAGTACATTTTGCACTTTTTAAGGAAGCTCATGTTTTTGTAAGCAACTATTTTTAGCTATCATCTTCAAATTCATTTTTGTCGTATATGGTCTTGCCAAGGACCCATAGACACACCAGCGTTCCCACTATCCACCCACACTATACACTATATATAATTCTGGGGTCTGGATCACATCACTAAAATCGGGCAAAATATTTCACAACAGACTTGGGCAATTAAGCATCACTTCACATGCTAGCAAGCTTTTATCAGTCCCAGTTGTGCTCCTGATTGTATTTGCAAGGTTTTTGCCATGCAGAGTTACCTGGGTAGTTGTCCACGAAACGGCACACAGGATTTCATTTCAAAGAAATACCATAAGATACAAAAGAAAGAGTAAACAGAGGCCCTTCTCAAGAACTGCTTGCCTGCCGCTGCCTTATACTGTTGATAAAAATATCAAAACTAATTCATAAATTAACCAAAACTAAGGTATGTCACACTTCTTGTTTTCTTGATTCTCTATTTACTCATAATGATATTCTGTCTCTTGTCGGTGTGGGGCTGGTTCTCTGTAATGTGAAACTCGATCACTGTTGCGTGGCGAAAGCTATCTTCTCCTGTGCATGATTATACCTCAGTAGTCGTTTCTGTTGCGCAATAAATGGCCCTCCAACCTCCCTCTTACGGTACCTTACTCTCATGTGGTGGTAACTCACCCTCATGTATATTCGTTTCCTCTCACAATTTTGGCTCGGCTTTTGTCCAGTTTGGCACTTCACATCAGACAAGCAATGGAGGGGGTTCGGGAATTTAACAACACTCCAGTTGTCAGAGACAAGTCTACGTTGTGCTGATGGTGTGTGTGTGTGTGTGTGTGTACAGGTACTGCAGCACATGAGGGTCCTGCAGGAGGAGGCAGACAGACTGAATGAGAAGCGTCTGCTCAGACTGAGAGGTGAGTGCTACATCCAATTTCAGCCACTAGGGGGCACTAGCACATAGACAACACGGGTACGGTAATTTCATTCCAACAGATCTGTACAGGTGTAACGGATTAGAAGGATTCGAGGATTCGATCTTTAATTTCCAAAACACCTCACTCACACATAGGTGACAGTTTCCCTCTGAAAGATAAACATGGAAATGTCTGTTTCCTTTCCGTACCTCTGCCGTACCTCAGAGAGACACTCTGACAGTTCTGAGGTAGCAGCTGTCTCATGTTGTTATTGTTTCTCGCCCCCCCCCCCCCCCCCCCCCCCCCAGGGCTGGAGCTGAAGCGCGAAGCCAAGCAGAAGGAGCGAGAGGCGAAGGAGAAGGAAGTGCGGAAGCGAGAGAAGGCAGAGGAGAAGGAGAGGAAGAGGAAGGAGTATGAGGCTCAGCAGGCTGCTCTGGCCGCCCAGGAACAGCAGAGGAAGAAGAGGGAGGAGAAGAAGAAGAGAGCCGCCACCGTTGCAGGTGCGTAATGGTCGGGTGGGGCCTGAGCTAAGACCGCTGCAGGTGCGTCATGGTGGGGCTTGAGTTAAGACCGCTGCAGGTGCGTAATGGTGGGGTGGGGCTTGAGTTAAGACCGCTGCAGGTGCGTCATGGTGGGGTGGGGCTTGAGTTAAGACCGCTGCAGGTGCGTCATGGTGGGGTGGGGCTTGAGTTAAGACCGCTGCAGGTGCGTCATGGTGGGGCTTGAGTTAAGACCGCTGCAGGTGCGTCATGGTGGGGCTTGAGTTTAGACCGCTGCAGGTGCGTCATGGTGGGGCTTGAGTTTAGACTGCTGCAGGTGCGTCATGGTGGGGCTTGAGTTTAGACCGCTGCAGGTGCGTCATGGTGGGGCCTGAGTTTAGACTGCTGCAGGTGCGTAATGGTGGGGACTGCTGGCTATGCCAAGAACGCCTGAGCTAACACCAGACGGCCATCTCTGTGTGATAAGACAAGACAGCCATGTCTGTGTGATAGCCTTCTGACTGTCAGTTAGCCCAAATTGAGGGGAAATCAGGAATACAGGCAGCCCCCAGCCTCTGTACCAGTCATGGGATGATTGACTAGCGATTAAGACACATTGTAGGGAGCTGGGATGTTGACCCACCAGTAAAACACGTTAGGGCTTAGCATACTTCCTGTAGTACTGCGGGGAATACTTTATTTGTGTTGACTTTATTTGTGTTTAGTCAGAGGTGTATAAAGAGGATGAATACATAAAGAGAGGAGTGTGATCTGACCAGTGTGAACATGTGCCTCCTGTCCTGTGTGAACGTGTGCTTCCTGTCCTGTGTGAACGTCTGCTTCCTGTCCTTTGTGAACGTGTGCTTCCTGTCCTGTGTGAACGTCTGCTTCCTGTCCTGTGTGAACGTCTGCTTCCTGTCCTGTGTGAACGTGTGCTTCCGGTCCTGTGTGAACGTCTGCTTCCTGTCCTGTGTGAACGTCTGCTTCCTGTCCTGTGTGAACGTCTGCTTCCTGTCCTGTGTGAACATGTGCTTTCTGTCCTGTGTTAAAATGTGCTTCCTGTCCTGTGTGAACGTCTGCTTCCTGTCCTGTGTGAACGTGTGCTTCCTGTCCTGTGTGAACGTGTGCTTCCTGTCCTGTGTGAACATGTGCTTTCTGTCCTGTGTTAAAATGTGCTTTCTGTCCTGTGTGAACGTGTGCTTCCTGTCCTGTGTGAACGTGTGCTTCCTGTCCTGTGTGAACGTGTGCTTCCTGTCCTGTGTGAACGTGTGCTTCCTGTCCTGTGTGAACGTGTGCTTCCTGTCCTGTGTGAACGTCTGCTTCCTGTCCTGTGTGAACGTGTGCTTTCTGTCCTGTGTTAAAATGTGCTTCCTGTCCTGTGTGAACATGTGCTTCCTGAACATGGGCATCCTGTCCTGTGTTAACATGTGCTTCCTGTCCTGTATTGACTGACAGATAAGAAGAAGGCGGAGTCTGAGGCGGTGGCGAGTTCTGGTTGGTCGGTGTCGTCTGTGCTGCTCCGCCTTCTGCTCCTGCTGCTGCTGGGAGTGGGCGGGTCTGTAGCGGCATGCCATCTGAGCCCGCTCAGAGAGGAGGAGATGTGTGAACCGCTCAAGTTAATCCTGCAGGAGGCGCTGCAGTGGGCTCAACATGCCCTCGCTCAGAGCCAGGAGCTGCTGCAGCCCCTCCTCCAGAAACTCTCCGCCCTCACCGCCTCCAGCCCTGCCCTCTGATGTCATCACCAGCCTCTCCGCAGTCACGCCCTTCCTCCGCCCACCTGGCTCAGAGAGACCAGCAAGCCCCTCCTCCTAAATATCACCCCTGTGACGTCACCAGCCAGTGTCTCTGCAACCACGCCCTCCGACGACCAGCGAGCCCCTCCTCTAGCCTTTGGCCCCACCCAGTGCCATCACATGCTGTCAATCATGCTCTTACATTTCAACATGCCCTCGCCATAGGACAGCCCAGGATCCTCCCCATGCCTGTAGCCCCTTTTTCAGAGTGCGCACCCTGTCTATCAGAGTGGGGCTTGGCTTAGAGGGCGTGGTGAATTCTAGAATGTTGTGGTGAATTCTAGAAAGATGTGGTTGTGGTGAAGGAGGTGTTTCCATCAGCATAAATTCCTATGGAATTGTCTCTGCCAGTTCTTGCTCGTTCTGGTTTTAACCCAATCACAGTGGATTTCTTGTGCTGACACAAGCTTAGCTGCCCCCAGTGGGCGGGGCCTTGCTGCCGTGTCTGAAGTATCTTACTGGCAATCAGAGGCGTTGCTGCCGTGTCTGAAGTATCTAACTGCCAATCAGAAGCGTTGCTGCCTAGTCACTTAGCAATGCCAACTGTCTGTGGCTGGGACTTTTGCTGCTGCCTTTAACTGTGCTTACAGTCCTCAGTTCAGTTTTGCATGCCATGCTTGTAAGTGTGTGTGGGGGTGTGTGTGTGTGTGTGTGTCTGCGTGCGTGCGTGCGCCTGCCTGCGTGCGTTTGTGCGTGCGCCAGCATGCCTGCAACTGGTATCAACCCTTACTTCAGTTCCATATGCCACGCTACTGTGTGTGTGTGTGTGTGTGTGTGTGTGTGTGTGTGTGTGTGTGTGTAGGCAGGAAAATATGACTGGGGGTCGCAGCTTGAGTAAAGAGGTAAAAGTGCACTTGTGTCTAAAGGTCTCATCTCTACATGAACACACACGCTTGCTAGTGATCAGTGTCTCACCATTACATGAACACACACACACACTGATCAGTGTCTAATTTCTACATGAACACACACACTTATCAGTGTCATCTCTACATGAACACACACGCTTGCTAGTGATCAGTGGTCAATAAATGCCTGACAGCATGAGAACGTTCTAGAAAGAGCCAAAGTTTCTGTTCTTGTGTTTACTGTAAGAATATAATCCAAGCAAAGCATAGGCAACAACACTACAATATCACAAGACTGTCACTTTAGTGTTATGAATGCTTTTATCAAAGGTGACGTAAAAGTACATTTTTACACAAAAGTAATACTTGTTATGCTTGTATTTCAAATGTTATATTTGTTATACTTGTATTTCAAATGTTTTATTTGTTATACTTGTATCCCAAATGTAACATTTGTTATACTTGTATTCCAAATGTAATATTTGTTATACTTGTATTCCAAATAGTTTGTGCATCTCTCAGCACAGGCCTCAGTAACCCTGAGCTAACACACTGAATGGAACATTACGGAGACGGAATCTCCCTGACTTATGGTCTCTTGTTAGAGAATACACCAACAGCAATCTAATCTAACTAATGGTCGTCACTGCTTTCATTACAGTTAGTTTCCTACTGGCCTTCCCTATCTGAAGGCCTGTAGTGTACTGTAGTGTGGGGGCAGATGGGTTTGCACTGGGTGGTCCAATTCAAGGATAAATCAGCAAGACCCCTGCAGAGATGATTGGTCACACCAGACCCATGTGACGTCTGTGAAGATGATGATAGGTCAATCCCAGATCATGTGAGTTCTGGTTAGGGTTGTGGCTCAGTGACGACTGTCCCGAGCCTTCCTGTACTCGTGCTCCTGCAGGTCTGTGTTGCATAGCAACAGTGGGTTTGCTGCTTCATCAACATTCATGCCCAGGGTCACCTCCCGAAACGCCTCACTGACGGAGAGCTGGGAGAAACACATTCATACACAGTTAAACACACACTCCAAAACATGAGTGCATTCATACACAGTTAAACACACACACTCCAAAACATGAGTGCATTTAAGCACAGTTAAACACACACACACACCAAAGTGCCATTCAGCCATCTCACTACCTGTTACCGAAATAAACACATATATCTCCAGTTTAACCAGTTCTCCACTAAGTCATCATGGTTGAACAATACAGTTAATTAATAAACTGACTAATTAAAAATAAGGCTGCTTGAATTTTACTCTACTACTTTTATATGTTACTTTGTCCAGTCAAATGAACTCTGATGTATTAACAAGCACTGTTAGGCCTACCTCTCCAAAGCCCAGCTTTTTGAACACGGCGATGCTCACTGTGTTATCCAGGCCGATTTTGGCCTCAAATTTCCTGATGCCCAGTCTGGTGAAAGCTGCAGAGAGCATGATATTATGTGTTTAACACTTAGCCAGAGATGGACCTCCACAGATAGCATACACACGGATGATGCAGAGGCGTTATCAAACATACCATAGCACAGCATAATCTGCGTCACCTCTTTCCCAATCCCTCTTCCTCTGTAGCTGGGCTCTGGAAGGGAAAGAGGGAGGTAATCAAAGAGAGATATGGGGGAGTATCTAACTGGAGGAGATGACATATGATCAGGCAAACATTGAGAGTACTTGTGTGTTTTTGATCACCTGCGATCATAATCTCCACCTCTGCCAGTGACTGGTCACTGGGATCGGTCAGGTAAATGTTCACATCTCCCACCATGCACTGCTCCTCTGGCACGGAGGGCTCATTCCACTTCTTCTTGTCAAGGATGATGAAGGTGCATTCTACAAAGTAGACAGAGGTGTGTATGACCATCAGAGAGAAGATCAGGTCAGTGAATCTGAGGCTATGGATGGATCCAACTCTTCAGAGAGCACCTCCCGTCCTGACTGGCAATTCGACTAGTGCTTAACTTGCAATTACAGCAGTTACATTCCTGCACTTCTTTTTCTTTTCTATTTCGTTTCTTATGTAAAGTAGTATTTATTGTTACGCAAGGTTCTATTGTTCGTAGCTTGACTGTTCTCTCCCTTGTACGTCGCTTTGGTCAAAAGCGTCTGCTAAATGTAAATGTAAAATGATGAGGAGGAGGATGGAGACTCACTGTCGTCGTCCTCTCTCCAGCTGCGCTGCATCTCGAACTCCTGCTCCAGCGATAGCGGTTCCGACGCGGTCAGCTTCTGCAGCTCTTCCGAGCCCATCCACTCATGGTACCTGACCGGACAGACACCAAAACACATCACCGAGCCTGTCACTCAAAACACATCACCGAGCTGTCTGGGCAGTCCTAAACTCAGGGTTTCCCGAATGCAGCTTACCTGGGTACGTGGTTTGAGTTGTAAGGCACCAGAACAATCTTCTTTCCCTCCAGTAAAGTGTTTTCATTTATCCTCATAGTGGGCGATCCTCTATTTAAACCAAAGCTGTTGCAAGTTATAAATATTCAAAGTTGTACACAGAGATGACAGACGGGTGATGTTGAGACATCAAGCAATTATGATGAGGCTAGACAAAAAACAAATATGTTTACCTTTTGATACCTTCGTGAATTTTAAGTTGTCACCTAGCTTGGACCATCAAATTAGATATTACGAATCCTACAATTTATAAAATACAAAAATGTCGATGAGGTACTAAAGAAGATAAACGAAGAACTAATTTCACTGTGCATGGATTCATTCCGGATTCATAAATGGTCAGTCAGGCCAAGAGGAACTGAGGAACCTTTTTTTGTGTTGCTTTTCCGGGTTAAGAGACCACAGTATTTCAAAATAAAAGTCTCAAGAAAATAAAAGTCCCAACGAGATTTTTTTTCAGTGTTATTATTTAAATCTAAAGGTAACATATATCACACCCTCTTCACCGTCTTTCATGCCTACAGAAGCACTCTTCATAAACAAATGCTGTTTTAGACAGTATACATACACATGTAGCAGTGAAGCAGAATGGTTGGTGAGGTTTTTAAGAGCAGGGCTATATGGAGGCCCTAATGGGTAAATCAGACGGACTTATCACTGATAAAAATCTTTGTTTGAAAGTCCCTTTTTTCATCTTGAAAGATGAACCACAGATGGAGGGCTTTCATAGGCCTCTATCATTCAGTGTCTAGAGTGCAGAACTGGACCCGATAGCCCTCGTGTTTCTGCAGGGAAGAGAGGATTTGTACTTCTAATGCAGGGCCCAAAACAAAACAAGTGCTGGAGCCATTCTGTCGGCTCCACTGCGCTGACATGATTATTCTTATATCTGCCGCAAGAACACCAATTTGATATCAGTTTCAATTTGAATTTATATTTTATTTGTCACACACACAACCAATCCATTGTTATAAAACTATGAAGAAAAACATTGTAGATTGGAAAATAAGGTGCTTAGAACTTAAGAACATAACTTAAACTGCCCTCTAAGGTGCTAAGAAACTTTTACACCTGCACAATCGAGAGCATCCTGAAGAGAAGTTGCACCAAGAGCAGGAAAGGGACTGTTTTGTCTGATGCGGTCAGGAAAGCACTTCTGCTCCCTGAAGACCAACACAGAATGAAAAAAAGGAAGAGCTTCTCCCCACCGGCCATTCAGGCCCTCAACCAGACAACACCTTGGACTAGACCTTGGACTTTGGACTGTTTTATATATGTTGGCAGTGGCGGTTCTAGGATTTTTCTGAAGCAGGGGCCACAATGGGGCCAAATGTAACCTTCAGGGGCCAACAGTGTCATCACCATCTGATATCCAGTGATGACAAGGCAATACACACATACTGACAGTAAAGAACATCTACTTCTAGTCAACTATCCAAAAGCAACAATGAATAACTCAGTATCCCTTTTGAAACTGAAATAAAAAATCATGAATCAGTAATTGTAATATATATGTTTTAATTCAGTGTGCATAAAGGGCACATAAAACATAAAAGATAGCAACAGCTTTTAACTGTAGGCCTATATACAACAACATATTCTCTCACACACACACACACACACACACACACACACACACACACACCAGCTTCTCCTTCTAAGCTTTGTTTATAGTCGCTAGTCCTAACAAGGTGGCAAAAAGCATGTATAGACCTCTCTCTCTCTCTTCAGAAAAGAAGAATTCTCCGATTGCCATGCTTTGCGCTAAAACGCCTGACAAATTAATTCAAGTCCAATGACTTGGCCCGTCGAGACTCAACGCTTAGCACACCCAAGTGACTCAGACGAGCATTGTACACAAATAAATAGCCTAGGCAATGCACTGCAATTCATAGATACACATAAGTTTGAAATTCATCCAGCTAGGAATGAGAAATGTGATTCGGAGATCGCATAGACTACTTGCTAAATCATTTAGAATTAGCAGCATTGTTCTTTTTAACTTGCGCTTGCGAGTTGACACAACAGTAGCAGGCTATCCCTGCATGTCGAAGGTTAATTTTTCCTGCTTAATGAAAATGCAAGCCCATATCTAATGATATTAGCCTATTGGTGATGATCGACCTCTTTCAAAATACCATGCACTTTAATTTTGTTTCTCTTACCTCGCCATTCATCTGTCTACTACGATATGTCTGATGAAGTGCACCATTTGAGATTCACTGAAAACAAACACAGAATATCGCGTGGCTATCTGATTGATTGACGTGATTTTCAGCCAACCAAAGTTCGTTTTGGTGGTCAGCAAAGCCTTAAGACCCACCCCATGTGTATTTTTAACCAACCAGAGTGAGTTATATGCTGCATTCGTCATGAAAACAGCACGTGTACAAAATGCTGCGCTACGCAGCAACCGGCAGGAACAGAACGCTTCTTCTTCTATTCACTTGTATTGACGCAACCGGCGCACTGCCACCAACAGTTTAGAGGTGGAACTGCAGCAGTGATCATTTAATTCTCCGCTTGGTTTTCCGCTTGGTTTTCTCGCCAGGTGATTGGCAGAACAGGGGCCAATCAGGGGCCAATCACATTAGAGGAGGGGCCTCGGCCCCCCTGGCCCCGCCTCCAAATCCGCCCCTGTATGTTGGCCATTTCACTACAACTATCTCAGCCTGATGATGCTGCACAGCTCATTGTCAAAAATAGCTATACTGATATAGTAATACTGTTGTTATAGTAAAGTTATAGTTACTGCATATCTTTTACCACTCTTATTCTGTCATTTTTTATATTTTTCCTTCTTTACCTCTATACTGGTAAATTCTGGTCAATTTTATAATAAGAATAAGCATTTCAATGCACGTCATGTTAAAATTTAATTTATGGTTTATACCTAGATTTAAGTAATGGTGACAAAAAGTGCAACAATAGGCTGTGCAGCATCTTCAGGCTGAGATAGTTGTAGTGAAATGGCCAACATATATAATACAGTTCGAAGGCCAAGGTCTAGTACAAGGTGTTGTCTGGTTGGCCAGGAGAGGACACTTGTAACATAGCACAAATAGTAAGGACATTTGTGTTTGGTAGATTATTTCTTTTTTGTAACAATGCTTCTTGCCAATTAATTGTATACCGTTGGAAAGCCTGTTTATTTCACTATTAAATGGTGCCACATTTATAAGGAACATGCATTTGGGGGATGAGCAGAAGAGCTGAGTATTTGGGTCGCGCCCATAAAGAATTTGCCAAATCTTCTCTGCCTCTGCCTGGTCACACACGGCTTGTCATCATTTGAGACAATGTCAATGCAGAGAGATATCGAGATGAGATTCTCCAACCAGTGGCAATCCCATATCTCCACAGTCTGGGACCGAACTCTATCCTCCAAGATGACAACGCTCAGCCCCACAGAGCGGGGTTTATCAGAGACTACCTCCAGAATTTGGGAGTGTAGAGGATGGAATAGCCTGCCAGCAGTCCTGACCTCAACCCCATTGAACCGTTGTGGGATCAGCTTGGGCGTGCTGTTCGTGCCAGAGTGACCAACAAAACCACGTTGGCTGACTTGCAACAAATGCTGATTGAAGAATGGGATGCCATCCCACAGCAGTGTGTGACCAGGCTGGTGACCAGCATGAGGAGGAGGTGCCAGGCTGTTGTGTCTGTGTATGGTTCTTCCACACGCTAATGAATGAATGAATACATTGTTAAATTGTCAACCTGTCTATTTTCTTCAAACTTCAATCATCCAATCCACCAAACACCAAACAAGAGTTAATGGCAGAATAAGCTGTTTGGCATTGGCAGAGAAGATTTGGCAAATTCTTTATGGGCGCAACCCAAATACTCTCTGCTGCTCATCCCCCAAATGCATGTTCCTGACAAATGTGGCACCATTGAAAAGGGAAATGAACAGGCTCTCCAACGGTATACGATTCATTGCCAAGAAGCATTGATACAACAAAGAAATAATATACCAAGCACAAATGTCCTTACTTTTTGTGCTATGTTTAGGTCCAGTGCCAAATGCAGGTAACTTAGTGTTACCCTCTTTGCACCAGCAGGTGGCAGTCAGAACCAGTTATTGACTCATTGGTCAGACTCAGCACCAGTGAACGGGACAACACAACACAAAACAGAACAGTGGGCATCTTCACACAGACAGAACACAACAGAACACAACAGAACACAACAGAACAGAACACAACACAACACAACACAACACAACACAACACAACAGTGGGCATCTCAACATAAACAGAGGCCGTAGCTTTATGCAGTTCAACTGCACCAACATCTGTGTGTGGTCACTTAAGCCAATGTGTGTCATAGCCTAACTGTGTGTGGTCACTTTAGTCAACGTGTGTCACTGTAGCCTAACTGTGTGTGGTCACTTAAGCCGGATGTAGCGGAGCAGGTTGATGGTATTGTTGTAGCCTAATAAGTTTTCTCTGTGCCTGTGATTCTTAAAGACAGATGTGGAGAGTGTCCCCTTTGGAATTGTGATGTGAATGACTTGCAGTGGAAATGGGACCGCACGGGTGCATGCCATGCCATAGACTGGGGTGAGGTGGCAGTGCGGGTGCATGCCATGCCATAGACTGGGGTGAGGTGGCAGTGCGGGTGCATGCAATGCCATAGACTGGGGTGAGGTGGCAATAAAACTAGAAAGATGTCAGCAGGATCGCTCTGTAAGTCCATTACATTGTAAGGGTTGTCACCATTAATTAAATCTGGGTAGAAACCATAAAATAAATGTAGGAGTGGCATGTTTTAATCACAGGTCATAACCATCTACACTTCTAGGAAATGATTTCTCAACTCAACCCCCCAGCGCTGATCTGCAAAGGACAGGATGAGGAAGAGGATGCAAGTCATGTTTACAGCTTGTAGAAGTAGAAGGCTTGATGTTTTTCTAAAGCTTATAAAATGTGAACCGAGACGCGATGTCAACAGGATTCATTGAGCATTGTCTCGTCAGGGGCACCGTCTTCTGTGAGGATTTTAAATAATTCAGTGTCGTCCGCGTCCCGGTGGTGAGATATGGCACGGGGGCCATCGCTGTGGTGGTGAGTAGGCAACCCATTGACTGGCCTGCCGTACGTCAGCCCTCGTCAACGGCAACCGAGACGCGATCAATCAACTTGCTGGACAAAACTCTTCGCATCCCCCTCTGTGTTTAAGTTTAAAAAAAGACTCCACATCACACTGTGTGGATGGGTGGAGTGAAAAGAATCTGATATGCGTGCTGTGAGTCCGCTGGGTAGTCGTGCCTGTGACAGACGCACAGACTCCTGTGACACTTCATCTCGTCCTCACAGTGGCTTCTCATCAGTGACTGGCTCTCAAACGCCCACCTGAGCCAAAGGAACGAGGAGGAGAGGAGGAGGAGAGGAGGAGAGGAGGAGAGGAGGAAAAAGATTAATTCCTCCAGCACGGGGGAATTCTTTCATAGAGTGATTACTTTTTTAATTAGTGTGATTAATATTCCAGAGTATAATGGCTGGATCTCCGCAGACCGGGTGACAGAGTCAGGAGAGGAAAACGGGAGAAATGAAGCGGTTGACCTCGGATGGAAATGAGGCCCGTCCCCCATGCCTGAGATTGTGAGTTCGAGTTTGAGTCCGGTGTGGGACTCTGCTTGGCTACATAGCGCAACTTACATAGACAACGACTTGGGTAACAAGACGTGGGATAGACAACGACTTGGGTAACAAGACGTGGGTAACTAGACGTGGGTAACTAGACGTGGGTAACTTACATAGACATGGGCGTGGTTAACTTACATAGACACCAACCCGGGTAACTAGACGTGGGTAACTAGACGTGGGTAACTAGACGTGGGTAACTAGAGGTGGGAAACTTACATAGACACCGACTTGGGTAACTAGACGTGGGTAACTAGACCTGGGTACCATACATAGACATGGGCGTGGTTAACTTACATAGACATGGGCGTGGTTAACTTACATAGACATGGGCGTGGTTAACTTACATAGACATGGCCGTGGGTAACTTACATAGACATGGCCGTGGGTAACTTACATAGACATGGCCGTGGGTAACTTACATAGACATGGCCGTGGGTAACTTACATAGACATGGCCGTGGGTAACTTACATAGACATGGCCGTGGGTAACTTACATAGACATGGCCGTGGGTAACTTACATAGACATGGCCGTGGGTAACTTACATAGACATGGCCGTGGGTAACTTGTGGGTAACTAGAGTCAGAGAGGTAGCAAGCGGCCATTTTGTCTGCCTCACAACCAAGAAGGTGAAAGGTCACAAATGATGCGATATATGACATGGCAACTCATATGGCCAGATATCCTTTATAAACCTAAACTCGTATGGCCAGATCTTCCTGATCCACCATCGTTGTCGCACTTTGACACAAAATACTCTCTGAAGTGGTGAAAATATATGAATGACGAAAAGTGTGGCACCTTTGGATTACCACAGCCAATGTACTGCTGTGGAGCTCTGAGTGAGTGTGTACAGGCCTAATATCCAGCCTCGGTTCACTCTCCCGTAATGCATCAGCTGGGTGAGTCATTTCTCCTCCTATTAGACTTTTAAAAGAGAATCGTCCACCACTCGAGAGGAGACGAGATTTGGTTCTTAGTTCCAAAGGAGCACCACAGGCTCCCATTCATCTGAGAGATGAGAGAGATTACTATTCAGCTTTAGCCCCAGAAGCACTCACCTGAGTCACTGCCTTTAAATTGAGGCAAAGTAGCAAATCTTTTTACCCACCGCTGTTTCATCAAATGAAATGAAAAGAGAGCAAACCCAAAACAATGCCATTATTACTCGCTCTTTGTCTTCCTCAGACTCTTTTCATCTCGTTTCGAAACCTACCCTCGTCACCTACTCTTCCTCCTCCTCCTTCTCCCCCCCCCCCCCCCCTGGCCCCAGTGATTTGGTCCTATTCATGTTCTAATCGAACCTCGTAATTCTTGGATAATATTCTGTATTTCTCCACCATTTTTGTCAAACAGTAATCCTCTGCTCCCCACTCCAGAGCCTCTGATGTCATTACAGAGCAAGAGTTTAGAGGAAGAGTTAACTGAAACAGGCAGAGAGTTAGCAAGCAAGAGTTTAGAGGAAGAGTTAACTGAAATAGTCCGAGAGTTAGCAAGTGTGTAGAGTGCGCCACACCCAATGTTAACAGAGGGAGAGGTTTCTTTTTTTTTTTCAGAGGTGATTTTGAAATATAATTTGTAGCTTATTTTAGAGAAACATTTTTTTTCAACAAAGACTTTTCAGGGGCCAAACCCTGCAAACTATCTTCCAGTTGCAGCATGTCGGAGCACTAGATGTGTGGATTATCTCTCTCTGGTTGGTGTTGCAGTTTAATCATAAGAACACAATCAGGCTCATGAATATTTACAACGTTATTAGCCTGTGATTGACAAGTGGAAGCTGAAAAAAGAAGCTGTGAAGTCTTGAAGCGCTCTTCTTGAGACACCTTAGAGCGGTGGAAACAGCCCAATAATGTTGGATGTCCCTCAGCTACGCTATCTAGCTACGCTGGAGTTTAATAAGAGTCAGAATATTGAACTACACGCAGAAACATTCATTAAGGAAACCCAAACATCGCCCTCAGAAATATTTAATTATTTAGTCTTAATTTGCAAAGATTTAAATGAAGTCATTAAATTGTAATGTTTTATTTAGTGTCAAGTCAGAACACAAAGGAGATAATTACATTTGTGTTTTTGCTGTTGTGTTTCCAGCGCCTGTTTCAATATTGTTCTACAACCCCCCCCCCCCCCCCCCCCACCCACTGTGGCCCCTGTGATGTCATTTTAAGGAAAGGATCCTTGAGATGTTCCATACAGAGGCTCCTGAAGGTTCTTGACATGTTCCATATAGATGCTCCTAAAGGTTCTTGACATGTTCCATATAGATGCTCCTAAAGGTTTTGCAGAGCCCTGTTAGAAAAAACCTCTATGGAACTCCTCTGACTATCCAACTTACCGCAGCTGTCAAACTATGAAGACCCTTTCAGTCTTGAGTAGCAATTCTGCAGACTAAGGGGTTCTCATAAGGAACCAAGATAGAAGCATTAGACCATGACGTACTGTACGTGAGATGTGGAACAATAACAGTGAAGGCTGTGAAAGCTGAAAGTGTGTCATTCTTCTCATCCTTGTGGCTATCACAGAAACACATCTTCTCATCCTCGTGGCTATCACAGAAACACATCTTCTCATCCTCGTGGCTATCACAGAAACACATCTGCTGAGCAAACCAAATGGCCTTCTCTGGGTCTTCCCTTGGCTCTGTAATCTCATTATGAACGAGCAGAACTAACCATTCAAGGAACTTCCAGAGAGATTGGCATCCCTGAATGAATGTGTGTGAACTCTTTGTGTGTGTTTCTGCATGTTTTTGCATTTATATGTCACTGTAAGTGTGTGCTGTGTGGATTGTGTGTTTCAGTGTCTGACAGTGTGAGAGTTGTGTGAGGATCAAAGGAGTGTGTTTTAGTGTCTGACAGTGTGAGGATCGTAGGTGTGTGTTTAGCTGAATGGGGATGAGGTATGGATCATTGATGTGTGCTATTGACAGTATTGTTGGCAGTAGAATTCATTAAACAGTTCATTCACCGCTATGCACGTAACTGTGTGTGTGTGTATTAGAGAGAGCCGTGTGTGGGCTGCCAGCACTGTGACGTACACCCGTGTGTGTGTGTGTGTGTGCCAGCTGTGTGGCTGGGGTGGGGACCCTGTAGAGAGGACAAGTGAGGTTGGCATGGAAGCCTGGCACAGTGGAGTTGGCACACACACTTGGGATGAAATCAGATGGACCCAATATTAGCTGTGTGTGTGTGTGTGTGTGTGTGTGTGTGTGTATGTGTGTGTTAGAGAGAGAGAGAGTGCACATGTTAGTATGTGTGTGTAAGTGTACTTCTGAAAGGGAATGTGTTTCTGAGAGTGTGTGCAGTGAAGCTTGGCATGCGTGTTTTTGCATATGATCAAAATGGACCCACTATTAGCTGTGTGTGTTTGTGTGTGTCTCTGTGTGCATACATGTGTGTGTGTGACAGTGGATATGATCAGATGGACCCAGTATTAGCTGTGTCTCTGTGTGTCTCTGTGTGCATACGAGTGTGTGCATACGTGTGTGTGTGTGAGAGAGAGGGGATATGATCAGATGGACCAGGTATTAACAGTGTATGTGTGTGGGTGTGTGAGTGTGTGTGTGTGTGTGTGTATTATTTCATCATAATATACTTGACAATGAGTACTTTAAAAACATTCCAAACACCCCAGATATTGTAATTGTAAATGAATCTGTGAACTCTGTATTTATTATTGAAGTAGGCTGCTGTTTTGATTTGTATATGGAGACTTGCTATTATTCCAAGCTACTGAAATATCAATCATTAATGGAACTCATTCGCCAGCTGGGATATGACTGTAGATTAATAATTCTTGTCTTTGGAAGTTTAGGCCATGTACATAAGCATGTTGTCAGAGGGCTGCAGATGGGGGGGGGCTGCATAAAAAGGGGGCAAAAAAACAAGCAAAATTCTGCTCTGTTTCAGCTATCATTGGTAGCAAGCAAATATGGAGTCGAAGATGTTTTGTTTATCCTTGACTCTTGAGTGTTACAGTATTAAGAGTACTGGTTAAAGTTTGTAAGCCTATCAGACCTGTCACCCTGTCAAAGACTCTTCCCAAAGTATTTGGATCCTGTATCTTGTCGCTTGTCTTGTGGATCCAAATAAAAGCAATCAAATGTGAGACAGTGGATATGATCAGATGGACCCAGAATTAGCTGTGTGTGTGTGTGTGTCTCTGTATGCATACGTGTGTGTGCCTACGTGTGTGTGTGTGCGAGAGAGGGGATATGATCAGATGGACCCAGTATTAACAGTGTATGTGTGTGTGTGTGTGTGTGTGTGTGTGTGTGTGTGCATGAGTGTGTGTGAGACAGTGGATATGATCAGATAGACCTAGTATTAACAGTGTATGTGTGTGTGTGCGTGTGTGTGTGAGAGAGTGGATATGATCAGATGGACCCAGTATTAACAGTGTGTGTGTGTGTGTGTGTGTGTGTGTGTGTGTGTGTGTGTGTGTGTGTGTGTGTGTGAGAGAGAGAGAGAGAGTGGATATGATCAGATGGACTCAGTATTAGCATCTCTCCCCTGCGTTGTCTTATTGAGGTCCTCTGTGGGCAAATATCTCATCAGATGTTGCGTGTAGGAAACATATGACACTTTGTGTTAATGGGCCTGCCATCTGTCTCTGGGTTAGCTATCAGAAATGTGAATATGACACTGATGACAGGGGTGTGTGTTTGTGTGTGTGTGTGTGTGTGTGTGTGTGTGTGTGTGTGTGTTAGTGTGTGACGACACTTTATCATTAAACAGCCATGAAACAGAAAAAGCTCTTTTATCTTGTGTGTGTGTGTGTGTGTGTGTGTGTGTGTGTGTGTTTATTGCATGGGGAATGAGGAGCGGAAATAAAAGCTATCACATCTCTTGTCTTCTGTTAGAAACATTGATCAAAAACACTGACTGCCTCTTCCAAAACCAACTTGTCTTCTTAAAACTTGACTTATTTGTGCCACAGCATCTCAAAAACAGAACCCATTTTCAAATCATACTGTGAAGGATACAAATCCTTGGTGTGTGTGTGTGTGTGTGTGTGTGTGTGTGTGTGTGTGTGTGTGTGTGTGTGTGTGTGTGGGGGGGGGGGGGGGGGGGGGGGGTCAAGGACCTTCCCCATCCAAATGACTTGAGCATCCAGTGAATTACATGAATGTCTACAACCCCCCCGTTCTCTATGCATTATTCTGAGTTGAATCCCACAGTGCGCATATTTATGTTGGTGTCCCATGTGCTTCATGCTTGTGGATTATAAAATGGAGATGAGCTTGGGTCCAGACTCACTGTGTGTGTGTGTGTGTGTGTGTGTGTGTGTGTGTGTGTGTGTGTGTGTGTGTGTATGGGTAAAAGCACAGTGAGTGGCGCCTGTATGTTTGAGATGAGGGGGAGAGGAAGAAAAGAGACAGAGTGAGTGGACAGAGCTAAGCTGCCTCATATGCGCATATGTAATTACAGGTTATGGTGATGAGGAAAAATGTTAGAAATCATCGGTGCTCTGTGATCTATAATTTCTGTAACCAACATAATTAGTGCCAGCATGGATACCAATCTCACAGTATCTACGTTTATCATTATCCAGCACTTTAAGATAATGCAGACACAAACTAGACTAGACATTAGACATAAGACACAATTCATTCCCCTGCTGTGTCTGTATTTCAGCGTGGATGCAGATGTGGTCTGGTCCCAGACCCAACAGCTAGGTGACGATCAACTGCACATTAATGTCACATTAATGACACACACATTATTGTCACTCCACCAATGGCTGTCAGAGGGGTGTGCATGTACAATTGGCAAACTTTCTTGATGAAGCCTGGAACTTTCTGAATTCATCACGGGAAGGTGCTGTTCTCTTTGCTAGAAACCTGACACACTACCACACACTCACACACACACACACACACACACACACACACACACCCACACACACACACACACACACACACACACACACACACACACACACACACACACACACACACACACACACACACACACACACACACACACACACACACACACACACACACACACACACTTCACTTAACTGGACACAACACACTGAAATACTGTCCTACACAGAACACTGAAATACTGTCCTACACAGATCTCGGCCGTCGATTCCAAATCGACGCAGCAGGGGAATGAACCGTTAAAAAACCTTATGAAGACAAAAACGATATCAATCAAACTAAAAGGAATTTTAAAACTAGGTCTCCTTAAAATATGATCGTTAACATCCAAAGCTCCACTGACGAATGAAGTTAAAGCTGAAAATCAAATTGATATGCCATGTTTGACTGAAACATGGGTAAAAGCAGAAAAATATAATAGCTTTGAATGAATCAGCACCTCCATGCCATTCTAGCTGTCATATACCATACAGGCCGCGGAGGTGGGTAAGCATCACACCAACACTCCATACAGGCCGTGGAGGTGGGTAAGCATCACACCACCACTCTGCCCTACGTATCTCTCCTAGGCCTGCATTTAAGTTTTTGTCCTAATTCTTATACTACACTAAACAATATGAACACATTTCTCCTGTACTCACTTCTCCTCACTGGCTCCCTATCAAAAGAACAATACTCCTTCTAACATGCAAAGCCCTGACAGCCGAGGGCTCTAGACTGCCATAGAGACTACACTACTCCACACACACATTCAGACTGCCATAGAGACTACACTACACCACACACACATTCAGACTGCCAGACTACACTACACCACACACACATTCAGACTGCCATAGAGACTACACTACACCACACACACCTTCAGACTGCCATAGAGACTACACTACACCACACACACATTCAGACTGCCATAGAGACTACACTACACCACACACACCAGTGTTGTTTTCGTCAGGCAAGACGAAAACGAAAATGACGTCGTCAGACCCCTTTTTTCCATGACGAAAATGAGACTAAGACGAACGTCACCAAAGCCATATAAAGACTAAAATGTGACGAAAAATTTAGACATTTTCGTCAGACGAGAACTAGACGAGACTCAATTGTTAGTGAGTCGACGAACAAAGTTTCAAAACATGCTTTTTTCCGCCAACTATAATATGCGTGCAATGTCAATCAAGAGCTCAGACATCAGAAATGGAGCCAGCTGCTTGTCCTAACAGTCACGCCCCCATCACACACTAAAAGCCTAGCTCACGCGCAGCTGCCGTACGGCTGTACGCACTGTGCGTACCTTCTGCTACGTGAGAAGAAGAAAGAGAGAGAGAGTCTGCAATCATGCGCTGAGCCTGGCCAGTGCACAAAGCACAAACAAACGAATAGTGATTAAAGTACAAACAAACGCTTACAAAAGTTATCTGACACACGCTGGTCCCAGCACGACGCATGCATTGCCACTGTAATTCAATACTATGAACGCATATTACAATAGGTAAACTGCAGACAGAGGGGCGCGCAAAAAAAATGCGGTACTACGATCTCCCTGTCCAAATGAATGGAGTCATTTGACTTTATGATCAGCATATTCAGGGTTTGCTTCAGTATCTTACACCCCTCCTCCTTATCCGACAATGTATGGCAGCAAATCAAATCGGTGTACGGACAACTAATGGCCGTTGAGTATGCAGAGCTGGAGCTGTGGAAACAGCTAAATGAGTGACAGCCAAATCGCAGTGAGCCTTGAGCCTGGAAAGTTCGGCAAATTTCCACCCAAACATTCATTGAGTCTTGTTGACAATGCCCGTTTAAACAACGTCTGCTGAGCGGTCATTAAGTACAATCTTAAGACATATCTACGAAGTACGATGACTGACAAAAGACTGACCGGACTTGCTCTCATGAATATTCACACAGATTTGGAAATCGACAGTGAAAAAGTAAAAAAACAATATGCAGAAGGAGAATTCACTTAAATTGTAAGGGCAATACGTTTAGGCTGTAACCCATTATCTGCGCGTGAGTGTTAATGTGCACGGTTTTTTTTTGGGGGGGGGGGGGCATTACGGAGCAAATCTCCCGACTATTGCGCCCGTCATGGTTAAAAATAGCTTGCAACGCCAACACGAACAGTGGGAGAAGGGAAGGGGTAACATAAAGTTCTTAGAATTTTAATACAACAATTTTGCCAGCGAATACAAAGTTCTAATACTTTGCCGGCGAATACAAAGGTTATAAAGTTCTAATATTTCGAGAGCGATTTTAAAGTTGAAACCGACTTAGTTGACCACACGCAAGTTAACGCAGTTAAACGAAAGCTAAAATAATGTGCTGATTCATTGCTGTTGCATCACCTCAAGCAAAGGTGCAGAGAACATCTAGGGAGGAAGAAACAACAGCCACAACAGCAGCTACAGCTACACCAAGGGCATGTTGCAGTAGGTGGCTCATTGTATTTTGTGTAACACATGTATTCAAAACATCAAGCCTTTCGCCCACTACACTTTCATGCTCCGGTAAGTTTTTTTCCTTTGCTCTCGCACGCCCCCTTCAGTGAAGCAGAGGTAATGTTTGCCTTCCCTTAGTTTTTATCAATGCGGTTTTTTGTCAGATCAGTAAGACTATAGTATGATAAGCTTTTGAATATCCATGCTGTAGTGTTAGTTGGACAATATTTATCTATCATATAGGTGTCATTTCAAAGCTTAATTTAGATTTTTTTTAGTAGACCTAATGCAGCGCTTCTTATGAGGTTAAATTAATTCATCTGAAGTACATTTTTAATAGCCAACTCTTGAATGTGCTTTAAAAAATTGTGGTCATGCAAAAGTAAATTAAATAATGAATGTATAGTTAAGGAGGGCCTTTAAGGATGCCTGGGTATAGCATACAGCGCGTGTTGCGGCAGTCACCAGCCAATTGGGCAATATTGGTTGATTTCTTTTAATCCATTCTGAGAGTGATTAACATAATATTAAAATCATAGGCAAAGATTGTTTAGATCAAACAATGTCAGAGTAGGTCTGAAATGGCAGGTTTAATTTTGGCCGGTAAAAAATATGATTGGCTGGTAAAAATTTTCATCTACCAGCCAAAAAGTTAATTTCCAGCCCTGCTTGTACGGGCAGTACGGGGACAGGGAGCCGAGTCGAACGACGGTCACGGAGACGAAGCCACGACCACAACTTCATGCTGCGGCTTCAAACTCACAGGAAAAAAATACCACAAACCTCAAAAGGCACCTGAAGGCCAGTGTGTTTCATTATGATAAATGTATTGGCCTATTAAATAAATACACGCATCTTATGTATATTTGATTTTTGACTAAAACCTTTTGAGTTTTCGTCGGACTAAAACTAGACTAAAACCTTTGGAGTTTTCGTCGGACTAAAACTAGACTAAAACTTTCAAAGATAGAAATGACTAAAATGGGACTAAAACTAAGAAGCATTTCGTCAAAAAGACTAAGACTAAAACTAAATCTAAAATGCCTGCCAAAAACAACACTGACACACACCTTCAGACTGCCATAGAGACTACACTACACGACACACACCTTCAGACTGCCATAGAGACTACACTACACCACACACACATTCAGACTGCCATAGAGACTACACTACATCACACACACCTATAGACTGCCATAGAGACTACACTACATCACACTCACATTCAGACTGCCATAGAGACTACACTACACCACACACACATTCAGACTGCCATAGAGACTACACTACATCACACACACCTATAGACTGCCATAGAGACTACACTACATCACACACACATTCAGACTGCCATAGAGACTACACTACACACACACACACACATTCAGACTGCCATAGAGACTACACTACACACACACACATTCAGACTGCCAGCCTCACTACACCACACACACATTCAGATTGCCAGCCTCACTACACCACACACACATTCAGACTGCCATACAGACTACACTACACCACACACACATTCAGACTGCCATAGAGACTACACTACACACACACACATTCAGACTGCCAGCCTCACTGCATCACACACACATACCGCCAGCCTCACTGCATCATACACACATACCGCCTGCCTCACTGCTAATCTGATCACAATCATCCTCTCATGGTGGAGGTGACACCCTCGGGAGTACGAACCCTGGTAAGGCTAAGGGTAGGAACTGGAAACAGACCCAGGTTTTATACAGGTGTATTGTGTGTGTGTCATGTCATCATGAACTGGTTTGTGTATGTGTGTGGGTGTGTACTTGGTTTTGGGTGTTTTGTGTTTTTGTGTGTGCGTCTGTGGATTTGGATGTGCTTTTGAGTGTGTGTGTGTGTGTGTGTGTGTGTGTATGTATGGATGTTTTTGTGTATTTCTTTAGGAGTATGTGTGTGCGTGTGTGTGTTTGTGTGTGTCGCTTGAATGCATGTACGAGACCACCTGTCTTGACGTCCACGTCTCCGTCTGGTTAGTTTGAGTCTTTTTATGCTCATGATGACATGACACCTGCTCCTGTTTGGCCAAAATGACAGTCTGCTCATGAAATGAGAAGTGTGTGTGTGTGTGTGTGTGTGTGTGTGTGCTGGGACTGCAGGAGGATGAGGAGGCAGATGGTTGATAAGGCCTAAGCCCAGTAGGGGGAGGTGAATTAGAAAGAGGACCATGACAACCTCACAGCCAGACGCAGGACCACACAGACACACACACACACACACACACACACACACACACACACACACACACACACACACACACAAACACACACACACACACACACACACACACACACACACACACACACACACACACACACACACACACACACACACACACACACACACACACACACACACACAGGGCAGCGTGCCGACCATTCACAGCCCCATATGGAAGTCTGTCAGCCGCTGCGCTGAAGCTGATCTGTGACGGGCGGAGAGCTGAACAGAGCGTGCTCAGAGTATAGTGTGTAGTGCAGTAGCCTGTTTTTTTCCAGCAGGGAGCGCTGTGGCGGTCAGAACGGTTATACCCCCTGTGATGGACTGTAATAAGGTATGCTGACCTGCGTGTCTGTGTTCAAATATGTCCCTGTGCGTCTGCTTACATCTGTGTGTGTGTGTGTGTGTGTGTGTGTGTGTGTATGTGTTCATTTTTGTGTGTGTGTGTGTGTGCACACATATGTACATAGAGGTGTGTGTCTGTGTGTGTGCGTATGTTTGTCTGTATATTTGCTTCTAACACAAGTCTGATCTGTAGAGGTCACTAGGACAGGCTCAGCAGGGCTCTGTGTGTCATTAGAAGCCCAGACGTCCTCATCCTCGCTCTAAGATGGCCGCCGCCGCCCCTCCTGCTGAGTGCCTTATTGTTTGGGGCTGGCCCTGATGGAGAGAGGGAAGGTGTGAATAACATAATCCTCTTTAATGTCCCTGGACCACTATAATCTCCAGTAATGGCTTTGTGTGAATGGCATCATTTGCACTTAACCTATTTGATGTGAATATTTCAGTGCTGAGCAAATTTATATTATATTATATATATATATAATATTTATATTATATAAGAGCTGATATTATGTACGTAAGAATAATTTATTTGACATGTATATTTCGACAGAAGACTTTTACATACTGTCTGCTTGACAGGTGCATGTGTTACTGGTACCAGTCTGACTGAATGTTGACATTAGTAAATCAGTGCCATATTACAGGCAGTCTATCAGTGTCATATAACAGGCAGTCATATCGGTATAACAGTATGGGTCTCTTTCAACTGATATTATCACACCTGTTAATGTTCAGCTTTGCATGTAGCTGAGTATGCTTCAGATTGAATACCTTCTTCAACTGTGCATGTTTCAGATTAAATACCTCTTTAGCTGTGCATGTAGCTGAGTATGTGTCAGATTAAATACCTACCTCTTAATCTGTGCATGTAGCTGAGTATGTTTCAGATTAAATACCTCTTAAAATGTACATGTAGCTGAGTATGTTTCAGATTAAATAACTGCCTCTTCAACTGTGCATGTAGTTGAGTATGTTTCAGATTAAATACCCTCTTCAGATATGCATGTAGCGATGTGAGTATGTTTCTGTGAAGTGGTATATTTTTGTGTTTACTGGCTCCAATGTGCTATGAATCCAATGCTCCAAATACAGAGGGAGGGAAGTGCATAGGCCGTGAGAGAGAGAGAGAGAAAAAGAGAGAGAGGGAGAGAAAGAAAGGACTCAGGCCACTTTCTCTTATCAGATACCCGCTCTATGGAAATCTGCAGCCTTTAATGAGATATGTTAATGATAATTATGATTGTGACCCACAAGACTGGGCTTGCTCTGAGTAATTACTGATGAGACCTCAGCAGGAGCCTGAGAAAGCCAGAGAGGACAGAGAGAGAAAGAGAGAGAGAGAGAGAGAGAGAGAGAAAGAGAAGACACACAGAGAGGACAGAGAGAGAAAGAGAATTCAAACAGAGAGGACAGAGAGAGAGAGAGAGACAGAAAGATAATTAAAAGAGAGAGAAGACAGAAAGAGAAAGATAATTCAAACTGAAAAAGAGAAGACACAGAAAGACAGAGAAAAGACAGAGAGAGAGAGAGAGTAAACATAGAGAAAGAAAAGGAAGAGGACCAACGGGCTATATTTTGGGGGGAGGGGGTATTTTGTTACTCCTGCTGCATGTTACTCCTGTTTGTTCGTTACTCTTGTTCATTACTCTTGGTGCTTGCTACTCCTGCTGCTCGTTACTCTTGCTCATTACTCTTGGTGCTCGTTACTCCTGCTGCTCGTTACTCTTGGTGCTCGTTACTCCTGCTGCTCGTTACTCTTGGTGCTCGTTACTCCTGCTGCTCGTTACTCCTGCTGCTCGTTACTCTGTGCGCTTGTTACTCCTACTGCTCATTACTCCTACTGCTCATTACTCCTGCTGCTCGTTTCTTATGGTTCTCGTTACTCTTGGTGCTCGTTACTCCTGCTGCTCGTTACTCTGTGCGCTTGTTACTCCTGCTGCTTGTTACTCCTGCTGCTCGTTTCTTATGGTTCTCGTTACTCTTGGTGCTCGTTACATCAGAGTGTGACATGTGCAGCAGCTCTGGGCTGTGATGGAGGTAATTGACGCAGAGCACACGGGGCAGTTTGGAGTTAACACGGCCAGCTGAGCTGAGTTCACCTGAGCTGCTATGTAAGCGGTCTTTCAGTGGAAGACAACACAAGTTCACTAGATTAACTAGATCTCCTTTTAGTGGAAAACAACACAAGTTTACTAGATGAACTAGATTTCCTGTAAGCTGTCTATCAGTAGAAAACAACACAAGTTCCCTAGATGAACTAGATCTCCTTTAATTGGAAAACAACACAAGTTTACTAGATGAACTCTTTGCCTCCGCAAAAGTTGGCAACACGTGATAGTCAACTATGTATAGCAATTTAAAAAATATTCAGCAAACCACACATATGCCTAACCACAATGCCCACACACACACACACACACACACACACACACACACACACACACACACACACACACACACACACACACACACACACACACACACACACACACACACACACACACACACACACACACACAATCTAACTGGTACCTCTTACTCTACCTTGAGTACAGCCTGACTCCGGCCATGGCCCCAAAGTTAGCTATTACAGATACAGATGGTTTGATTAAACATGAAAATATCATTCAATCTAAGGGAAGTGGAATTGCAGACAGCGAGTACAAGGTGGGATGTTGCCCCCCGCCCACAGGAAGAAGTAACAGGAAGAAGTTGGGCCCGGGGAGGGGTGTGTGTTTGGATTAAAGAGTGCAGGGTAGACCAATGTAGTGCTGAGCCCAGTGACTGCACTTCAAGGCCCATTTTGTCCAGCATGGATGTGGGGGAGTGGGCTACTGAGCGTCCAGCATGGATGTCCTTTTGTGACTAGCTCCTTTTGTAGTGAGCTCGTCCTCTCCTCTTGTCCTCTCGACCTCAGCTCCAGGCGAAGACTGAAGCGCCTGATTGGAGACACTCTGGAGAGACATACGTCTCCACTCTGAAGAGCTTCAGATCGATTGGAGACACTCTGGAGAGCTTCTGATCGATTGTTGATGCACTAAAGGACACATTTACAGAGAGAGAGAGATGGAGAGAGAAGGAGAGAGAGATGGAGAGAGGGAGAGAGAGAGGCAGAAAGCGAGAGGGAGAGAGAGAGGGAGAGGGAGAGAGAATAAGGGAGAGAGAGAGGGAGAGAGATAAGGAGAGAGAGAGAGAAAAGTGGAGAGAGGGAGAGAGACAGAGGGGGGAGAGAGAGAGATGGGGAGAGAGAGAGAGAGAGAGATAGAGGGAGAGGGACAAAAAGAGAAAGAGAGAGAGAGAAATGGCTTGCACAGAGCGATATTCCACTGTCGAGAAGTCCCTGAATAAGTAAAGAAAGACCCTACCGTCTATTTTACTATTTCAACTATGTTTGACATAAAACACAAAACAGCTAACTTTTTATATTGCTATTCTATTGTAACTTTGTATTTATGCTTATAAATATTTATTGACACACTGATTATGAATGTTACAATGTGTAACAGCACGAGTCATTACGTTAACAACTACAGCATCCAACAGCTCAACATTAACAATAAAAGAAGCCAAAACCTCAACGTTCACAATAACAGCAACCAAAGGTTCAACAATAACAATAACAATAGCCGAAAGAAAAAGCTAGGAGCACAAACCATGAAGTTTAAAACTTCACATTTCTGAACCCAGGGTGCTGGGGCCAGGTGTGTTTCTGGTGAGTGTGTGTTTGCGTCTGAACACAGGGGGCTGGGCTTCGGTCAGGGATCCCAGTCATCCTTCTCTCCGCTGCACCTCCTCCCTGTGACAGGCCTACACAGATACACACCTCCTCCTCCTGACGGGTTGCTCCTGAAACCACACACACACACACACACACACACACACACACACACACACACACACACACACACACACACACACACACACACACACACACACACACACACACACACACACACATGCACCCTCACCAAGATAAATACATACACACACACACACACACATGCACATTCACATTCACATATAGAGTTACACACATACATACACACACACACACACACACACACACACACACACACACACACACACACACACACACTCACCTCCTCCTGAAAGGCTCCTGCCCCGAAAGACCAAAACGGAGGATCCTGTGGGAAAGCTCAACAACATGCAGAGTGTTCTTTAGCCATTCAGTGCCGTTGTTGAGCTCTCTCTTTCTCTCGTTGAGCTACCTCTATGAGCACACCAAACACTGAGGAAGGCTTTTAGTGTTTCTGAAACTCAGCACGTCGCAAAAATGGTTGGTGAGTCAGTTATTAGCATTTAATTGCTTTGATTTAAGTTCCACATTTGTGCACGAATATTCAGCTGGTCGACACATTGCTGTTTTGATATGGGGAGACTGCTGTACCCTCAGCACCCTACAAACATCCACTCTGAACACACTGAGGTATCTCTATATCTCACTATACACACACAGCTGTCTGGAGGGTGTGGATGCGCCACGGATCTGATCTCCGTGGGAACACACACACACACACACACAAACACACCCACACACACACAGACACACACATACACAAACACACACACACACACACACACACACACACACACACACACACACACACACACACACACACACACACACACACACACCTCGCCCTTATTTGGCATGGATTCAGCCCATCCTTCCTCCCCTAAGACCCTTCTCTTTTTCTCGTTTCCCTTTGCCACTGTTGCCCGTATGCTTGCTCTAGTGTCCATGGAGCACCTTAACACAACCTTATATTAATTACTATAGTTATATATTTATATCGCTAACTGTGGCTAATGGCACCATAAAACAAACTGAAATTGAAATAGACTTAATGGTTCACACATGCACGCATGTAAAGGCACCCTTCAGTCAAAGGGACCATTCTGTCAGGGTTGCCATGGCTCAGGGTGTGGGCATAAGGCTCCAATGGTTAGGGTGTGGGCAGAAGGCTCAGGGTTGCCATGGCTCAGGGTGTGGGCATAAGGCTCAGGGTGTGGGCATAAGGCTCAGGGTGTGGGCATAAGGATCAGGGTGTGGGCATAAGGCTCCATGGCTCAGGGTGTGGGCATAAGGCTCCATGGCTCAGGGTGTGGGCATATGGCTCAGGGTGTGGGCATAAGGCTCAGGGTGTGGGCATAAGGATCAGGGTGTGGGCATAAGGCTCCATGGTTCAGGGTGTGGGCAGAAGGCTATACGGCTCAGGGTGTGGGCATAAGGCTCAGGATGTGGACATAAGGCTCAGGGTTGCCATGGCTCAGGGTGTGGGCAGAAGGCTCAGATGTGGGCAGAAAGCTCAGGGTTTCCAAGGCTCCCACTTGCCGGCGTTTTCTCAGATCCACCCCTGTCCACGCCACTATGACTTCTCTTTACTGATGGAAATGGACGCTAGTCACGATTAGATTTTAGAAAGGACACTCCATCGTCTGTCAAGATGCCCCTGAAGGTCGACAACTCATTCTTATTTACTTATGGTGCTGTACGATGACTCAAGCATAGGTTTCAAGCTAATATTTACATGTGCTTTACAACGGAGTCCAGAGTTGCATTATCTGCGCTGTAAAATGCATCTCTTGAATAATCTTGATTATATCTATCTATTTATCTATCTATCTATCTATCTATCTAAGGAAAGAGAGAGAGAGCGATCAGGTAGTAAAACTGTGTGATTGTCACCTTTAAACTCTCCTCTTACTCAGTGAGGAAGTTTGTGTGTGTGTGTGTGTGTGAGTGAGTGTGTGTTCCTTTGGCAAATTGAGCCACATTAAATGTTTGTGATTAAGTAGGCCAGAAACCAAGTCGACTTTCGTCATTTAATTAAATTCATTAACGTGGGGATGAAACCCTGTACGGCTGGGTACACACACACACACACACACACACACACACACACACACACACACACACACACACACACACACACACACGCACAATCACACATACTCACAGACACACGCACACACACACTCTCACAGATACGCTCATACACACAGACATTCACATACTTTCAGACACACACATATACACCCACACATGCACACACAATTTTGTTCTTATGCGTTTATAACAGCGCTAATTAATTCAGCCCTTAATTAAGTGGTTTGATTGGAATGTTTTCACTTGATTAACGATGCTCGAGGTAGTCGTGGTGCAATTACCTGACTTCCTGTTAGGAGCTACAGACAGCAGGGGGCCTTAGCACCAGGAGACCAGGAGACCAGGAGACCAGGAGAAGACTCCAAGTGTCAGAGCCCTGTCTGAAGGTTCCTCAAAGGTTTGATAACTGAGAACAGAAAGGTGTTATTTAAGGTTCAGGAGAACCAGAGAGCCTTCACAAGTGTTCTTCTGACAGGTTCTAACACTGGAGAACCAGAGAGCCGTCACAAGTGTTCTTCTGACAGGTTCTAACACTGGAGAACCAGAGAGCCGTCACAAGTGTTCTTCTGACAGGTTCTAACACTGGAGAACCAGAGAGCCTTCACAAGTGTTCTTCTGACAGGTTCTAACACTGGAGAACCAGAGAGCCTTCACAAGTGTTCTTCTGACAGGTTCTTAGTAGCGTTGAGATGAGGATGCACCACTTCATTCAAACTAAGAACATCTCGTACTTGCAGATACAGGTACCGCTTCAAGTACTTCATATGGCAGCATTTCTGCCATAAAAAAAAGAATCACCATGAAAATAAAATGAATTTTAAGACCGCTTTTATTTTTGTCACTTGTGCTCTGGTTGTAGCAAAACAAAATATAAATAGTAATGTGAATATTAAATGAATTGAATAAGAGGAGGTTATTTCTCACTAAACATATAACTTTCTATGTAAGGCAAACAGTGGTATCGTGGAGCAAGAGCACTAGTATGTGAGCACATCTTTATCTCTGTGTCTTTTCATCACACAAGAGGGATGGAGGAGATTTAACTTCAGTGCAGTGTAACATGGAGCTTTACTCTAACCCTCAGAACCATAGCAGTCGGGCTTGATTCTGTCAATCCTGAATCCTGATTCGACACACAGACACAAACACACACACACACACACACACACACATACACACACTCAGACAAACACACACAAACACACACACAC